>NW_026623314.1:825962-872592 GCF_030028575.1 Malurus melanocephalus | reverse complement strand
GAAGCAGCGTGGTTCCAGCCGGCAGAGCCTGGCACGTCTTAAAGCTGTGCTCCGGGGCTCCCGTCTGCCCTTTGTCACCCTTAGAGCACAGCGAGGGGTCGGTGCTGGGAAGTTGGGCAATGGCTCCAGCAAAAGCAAGAAATGTTCTTTTTGCTGGCATTGTGATGTCGTTCTGGATTCTGGGCTATTTTTAACTATTGAAGTCTTCCTAAAGGCCGAAGGACTGCTCTTGGAATATTTTGTTTTATATTCTTAAGGCAGATAAAATTCTTCAGATGAATATTTACACAGAGATACATACATATTTAGATATGAAAGTTATAYACTGCTAGGCTGGTAACACTCCTATGCTTCTTAAGGTCAAGACAGAGTTGTGGGGGTATTTGTTTTGGTTTTGTTTCTGAAAATTTTAATTCTAAGTACATTTGCATAGACTGGTTCTGATATTCCTGAGTGTTACTCATGTGGAATTTTCATCATGAATAAGTACGCTGCTGCAGTAGATTTTTCCTGGGCAGTGGTACAAACCATTACAATGAGGACAGCAGGCAAACCATTACAGCAACTCTGAAACAGAATCAGAAGTAGGTCATCAAAGTTTATATTTTCCCAAACTACGGTAGCAGATCATTTTTTTCCTTGTTATTAGAAGATAGGAATTGTTAATTGATCTCAGTTTTTTTTGGAAACAGAGGAAGCAAATGGACTTCCAGGTGTGTCAGAAACTGCATCAGCTAGTTTTCCTCTGGTAAAGGAGCATAACCCTTCCTGGCTTGGGAGCAAACAATAGCAGAAATCCTCTTTCTGCTATTGCAGCTAACTCAAACTTCAGTTTTGAGGTCATCTTTCAAAAATGTGAGTTTTGGAAAGATGAAGCAGGATATTAGTTACTGAMCATCAGGCACCATTGCTCACAGGTTTGCATCACAGCCATAGCACAAAATTTAAAGATGCAAAAAGCATTGACAGTTTATCAATTAATTTAACTAATTTTTGCCTTACCTGGATGCCAAAAGTGGCAGAGTGCAGAGGTTGGCTCCCACCACTGCCAGGGAGGGTGCAGGGGTGGGCAGTGAGAAGCCTTATTCCTGCCTGCTGTCTCCACCAGGGGTATTCAAAGTGCCCCAGACACTCACTGGCTGAGCWATGAGAGAATTTATTATTTCCTTCCAGGTGGAAAGGTGCTTCTTTTTGTCTGGACTAGATTTCCCAGATTTGCAGGTATTTAGATCCTGGGGAATCCTTAGGGACTGGATGTTGACRAATTTCTAAATAGTACATTTCATCCAGACCAGCTGTGAAATGGTATCACTGTAGAGAATCATGAATGTGTGTTACCATCCTAGGGCGCATCTGATGTTGCCTAAATATATATTTGGTTTCCCAGACAGTTCTGGGGTTTCGTTAAATCAATGGAGTTCACAGTTCTTTTGTTATTCACTGGGTGGTATTRCTGTTAGCAAACAAAATACTTTCATTAGAACAAATGCTTTCTTTAAGTCTCAACTTATTCTTGTTCCTGCCTGTAGCCAAAATTAAATATTTATTAAGCAAAACAAAGTAGAAAAGCTACAATAATTCCCTATTGAGGCTTCCTGCACTTTTAATCATGATTTGTTGGTGTCTCTGGATTTCTGTTTCTCTCAGGAGTACTGACTGACTTCATTTGATCAAAATGAGTCTGCAGGAGCAGGGTCTGTATTAAATATTGCTTTGTATTGGACATTGTAACCAATTAGATATGGWATGGAATTATAACCATCAGGGTAGCTGCTTCTCTGAATTAAATATAAATATGTACATAGACAGGTAGGTACCAAGCCCCCAAACCACACACGCTCTCCCAGTGAGATCAGTGAAACTGGCATTTATGAGAAAATAGAGTTCTGCAGGCTCAGTTGGTCTCTAATGAAATATGATCTTGACCTGGAAAAGTGGGATTGGAGATGTCAATATCKGCACTCTTGTTAAAGCAGTGAAATGAGGAATTTGGTTCATAGTGTACTGAAAAGGTATCAGCAAGGTTAAAGCAAAACATAAGAAAAAGCTTGTTTGCTGTGCCCTCTTGTTCAGCAAGTAAATGATTCTGTCCAAAGTTTTGAAGCAAGCACTTCAGCCTGTTCCTGGAAAGCATCGCTGRCCAGAAAAATAGTTTTCAGTAGAACTCGAGAACTGAGAGGGAAAATATTGTATAAAATCAGTTAACRAGTTGGCCCACGGGCAGCCAAGCTAAAGAGGACTCATTTCCTATGGATTTCTGTCTCTTGTGCCTCACTGTCTGCTCCCCAGTTCTCCTCCACCACCAGCCCTGGCTGTCCTTCGTGCTGGCAGTGCCTGGCAGGGAGCTCTGTGTGCATGACCAGGGTGACACTGCTACGTGTGCAGCCATCGGCTGTCCCCAGTTTACATGGGACTTGTCAGAACTCAACTCACTGAGACCTCTGCCCTTCTGTAAAATGGAGCGAAAACTGGGGGGAAAGAGCAAACCGATGACAGGCAAATATTCATGTGGCACAACTATGTTGAAATCTTGTTTCCCTGAGGAACTGTGTACTTTTTAGCAGTCAGTATTTTTAGGGATTGGGTATTTTGCTTATTTTGGAAAGCAAGTAGAAAGATGCATAGAAACAATCACTGAGATGGCACCAAGTTTTCTGCGTGTAAATACCCACAAAGACATTCCACATTGCCATATTCCACAACACACATATCCTAACCCTGCTGCTTTTAGCCTTTGAGTTAGGCTGCACCCCAGACACTGAGGACCTGARGTGCAGAAGCCCTGTATCAAACCAGCCTGCCTCTCTTGTTTGGTAGTCTCCAGGATTGTTATGTTTATGCCATCGAGACATGTCAACATTTGGAAGAGAATTTGAAACTGAAGGAATGACTCCCACTAGACAAAAGGAAAATACAACTCCAATTTCTCCTTGAGAGTGATGCTGGTGGTGTCAGTAGGATTGCAACATTTATAACTCACCCCAACATTTGAGTTGGGTGGTTCTCTTTAACAATTGTCAGATTTTTCTGCAATGACCAATTAATTGTAGGACTAACTCAATGCTCTGATACCCTCAGCATCCTGCAGCAGAGATGTCAGGGCAAGCAGAACTTTTCCAATACACACTTTTCACTTTCTTTCCTCTGTTTTGCTTGCTTKTTTGTCATTTCAGTTTGCCCATAAGTGTTTGCCTGGTGCTGYTGCCATCCAGAAAGAATGCTGGGGTTGGACAGTAAATAAGGGACAAAGATAGTATCAACTTTAATAACAATGAGGGTTTATGTGTGTGGCCTTTAAGAAAGAAATTTTGAAGAAATTTGGCATCATTTGAATTTCCTTGCTTTTATTAAATAATAAAAATTATATATTTTYGTTTTTATAGTAACCAGTTAAGCTATAAGTAGGGGGGAATTTTTTGCTCAGTTTCGAAATTCATAAAGGTGTGACTGAAAAGAATTCTTTTCCCTGACATTAAAATATTAAAGCATCATCAGAACTTGCCTCTGAACTCACAGACAATAATTTATGTATCTCCTATTCTCTATTTTACTTTTGTCTCACAGGCATTAATGTAGGAGCCCTACTTTTTTCACAGAATGTGCATCTCTCTAGCACTGTGTATGTTGGACAAATTTAGCTAATAACTTGCATGTGCAACAAGTCCTTGCTTGTTAGAGAGCTCTTGGTGTTTCTCCTTTCATTTTTCCCTTTCTGATATACACATCCTACAAAGCTTAAAAGCTTTGGAAAGGAATAGATCACTTACTACTCATCTAGAAATATTTATTTGGAACTAATTTTTTTTCTTCCCTTTCTCTTTTTTTTTTTTTTTTTCATTTCTGGACTAAGAAAAGTATTTCTAGCAGTGGCAAAAATATTGGCATTGTCCCACAGAGCCCAGAAACCCTGTCAATGCAAATGGTAAATTAAGTTTTTCGTCATATGGTGTGATCCCTGAGTCACTCACCAAAGTAAGTGAGGCTGAAATTTCCTCATGTTTATGTCTCTCTGCTGTAAGTTGTGGTGTTGTCTGTTTGCTACAGAGGTTTTGATTTTATTATAACACTACTTCCTTCTTGTCTTTTGTTTGTTGTCCTTCCAGCCATGTGAATTTTCAGCCCACTCAACTCTCTTCTGAGGTACCTACTACTCACCGCTTTTGTTTCAGCATCCGAGAAATTCAAGGGTCRTCTTGACTTCTGCATTATGTGAGTTATTGCACGCAGATAAATTGTATTTCTAAAGAATAATCAGCTGCTTGCAAGAATATTTCAGCTGACTTCCCTGAGATTCTGTGCTGTTATTTTGTTTTGCTATTTCTAAATATTCTGTTAGGGTTCAGCTCCTAAAAACTATTCAGAGGCATCCTTCAGACTAAACTTTTGTCCATCTTTAAAMAACTTTGCATGGGTTTGAGGTCATGGGATCACTGCTTTTTGGCARCCTCTCACTGAATACTTAGGGGATGCAGAGATCCTGACTAACTCACAAAAGGTGAAGGTACCCAAATTGTTATGGTCTGACCCATAACTGTCGTCAAAAGGAGTTAAATATGACAAAGAGGTGGGAATTTCTGTGTTTGAGTTCTGCACCAAAGTTCTTAAATTCCAAATCATCACAAATGCTTGTTTTTCCCAAAACAAAACACCCTTCTGACCTCTCTGATTTTCTGACATAAACTAAGAATCTTTTCATGATAATCAGAGTCAAGTATCAGTTCCAAAAAGCCATTGCTGTGCATTATAAGCACTTATGCACATTAGAAAACAAAACAAAACAAGCAGTCTACCACTTTCTGGGATTAACGCTATGAAGGATTTTATGGGTGGTCCATAAGTGGACAGAATGTTGCACTAATGTGTGACTGCATGGCAATTAAGCTTAATTAGGGAAGGTTTTGAAAAAGACAGATGAAAGTAAATTATGGGAATGAAAGCAACTGCGCTTTCGGGGACCACACTGCCACAGTGGTTCAGCGAAGTGTCGCTAAAAACGTCCCCCTTCTGTCACGTTCTGACGCACATCCAGCTGCTTGTCAAACCAAGCRTTTTCCTCAGGAAGAGGGAATCTCTTAGGAGCACGTTCCTCACCCGGTCTCTGCTGAGCTCACTGGTTTCATGAGGAGACAGCTGCGCTTCCAGATGACCCCGAATGCACGGCCATTCAGTTTAGTTCAGMATTTCCTCTTCTCTACATGGAGTAACAGAAGGAATGACCAATGTGGATTTTCATGTGTGCTCTGAGGACAATTTTTTACAATTTCATCTTCTTAGTGCTTTCTCAGATTTACAACTGAACACCCCATATGGAACATCTGATTCTGGTTGGAGTGATTTTCTCTGGTGAGGAGACCTCAGTAAGCAGAGCAGTTGAGGAAACAGGAGCAGTTTCCAAGCTTCCCCACTGCATGGTTTGAGAGCATTCCATAAAACAAGCTCTTTCAGAGCAGAGGACTTCAGGGTTTCTGTGCTCAGACTGTTTCAGAGCTAGGCACCTTTCTTCAAGGAAGTTTTAAAAACTCAAAATGCTGAAATCCTCAGTGGAACAGAACTGCTTCTTTCTGCTCTGGACTAAGTGGCTGTTACTGCAGGCACCATTATACTATGCAACGTTATAGTGGATTTTATTAAATTATGGAAAATAATTAAGTACAAAAGCAGAGGAAAAAGGCTACACAATCTGCAGGCAAATCTTTTTATAGCAGCAAATCTTTTTTTAGCTTGAATAGTGTCTGTTTCCACCAGGACACTGGGATGCTTTTTTTTCCCTAATGAACTTTTTACTTCTGAGATGAAATACTGATGCTGTGGACAATTTATTAAGAAAAGAACCAGTTTCATGTGAGTTTTCAATCCAGCAGGGAATTTATATGTGGAAATCATATATGGGTATAGAGAAACACCTCATAAAAAGAATGACTACATGGTCAGCTGCTGTAATTTATGTTCATTTTCTTTCAATAAAAAAATACGTGTTCAGACCAATCTTTTATTTTATTATTGCAGTTCAGCAAGGTACCCTCAACTGTACTTTTTTAACCTCCTGACTTTCTTTGCTTTGTTTTTGAAAAAAAAAAAATGACAAGAATGCCTTTCTCCACTRAAGAATGCTGAACTAAGGGTTGATAAAAACATCACACATAAGAGAGTATTAAAATGAAAACAGAGACAAGAGYATGCTAAATAGAGCAAAAAAAGCTGGATCTGGGATATGCTGACCATGGGATATGGCTGACCATGAATGTCTGTGCACAGGYAATCCCAAAACATTTCCTAATGCCTAAGCTCTCCATGTTAGGTGTGTGTTTACCTGCACTAGGCGCATAAAAATTTGTAAATTGATGTATGTGTCCTTCAATCACAAAYTTCTGCAGGTCAAATATTGTGGAAATCTCTCAAATTAAAAATTATGTTCCTAGACAGGATTATCTAAAAAAACTCTAGCTGGGATCTCATATTTGGCACAAAATGCTGTTTCTGAAGAGAGATCCCTTTAGCTGCAGAACCTTGCTCAGATCCCCTACTTGCTTCCATCTGTGTAAMTGGAAAGTGAAGGCACATCTGAAGAGCTGGTGGTATGTGAGGTAATGAGAAATTCCAGGGTCTGCCAGGATCTGTGGTAACAACCCTTGTGAGAGGAGCTGGCACAGTCTCCTTGGCAGAGCTGTCAAACAGCTCTCCACAGACTCATTCTTTAGTTTTGCTGATCAGATATTGGTGGAGGTCTGATGCAGCTACAGAGCAGCCAGTGAACAAGCCATTTCTCCACTAAAAGCATAAACCCAGCATTTATTACATCCTGTTGGGTCACAGAAACATCACTCATCTGTCAGTTTAACAATAACCATTCTCTTTTCATCTTCATCTGCCTAAAACACTCTGTCCTACATCCCTTTTGCACATGCTGTAAATGTCCCCTCCTCCAGCGGGTTTCCCAGGATCTGCAGTGTTCCTGCTGGCACCTTTTGCTGCAGCCAGACCTCTGGGAATTCATGGGACAGACTCAGAAGAGAATTTTCTGAGTCAAATAAATTAGGAAGGGCAAAGGCCAGTATTGCTCARTTAATGACAAGGAAAATTCCCCTGGATAAGTACTGGCTACTTAACAGGAACCAACRGAACATCAAGATTTGGCTTCTATGATCTGGACACTTTCTAAATCATATTTTTATGCCAGAATGGTGCCATGTTGCTTGTTGGAAGAGCCAGGGAAAAGCAAATTTTTACAGTTTGAGGAGGYCTGCAAAAGGAACTGGAGCTACTCTCCCTCCCTACTCATTCCCTACACTGCAAGGCTTCACAAAGCTTTAAAGCCAGAGGTGTGCTGCCAAAAAAAATACACTAACAACACACATGATTCCATTATTCCCTGTTTTCTGGGAGATATATTTCAGTCTGGGTGCACTGCATTTCTGCAAGAAATGTTTAATATTTACAGGTGAAGGAGCTCAGGCTTGCTGGTATTTTTGGATTCCTTTCTAACCTTCTCTCTTTCTTTTTTCCTCCCACCTCCTTTCCTCTTTTGTGGCTTTCCRGTGTAAGTGACGACAGCAAACCCCTGTTCAGGATCCAGGAGGAATCCTTCACCGCCAGCCTAAGCAGAGCGTCGGTGACAGCCGCCGAAATGCCTTGATCACACACTCCCAGCACCCTGCCCGCCAGCAGCAGGAGGAAAGTCCAGTCWATGTTAATAAGGTGCAGAGAGAGGCCAAAATATTTTGTGAATTTTCCGGCTCAAAAGGGTAATGAAGCTACCTCTGTCTCARTGCACTGGCATGGGAGCAAACTAAACAACTGGGAAATATGTTTCAAAGGAGAAATACCGAGCACAAACTCCCTGGGTTTCACACTTCCACTGGGGGCTGAGCTTTGCCTCTTTCCACCTTATTTTTCCAGGCTRGCTGAACCCTTTTGCACAAAAAGTGGGAGGGATGGGGGAGGGCGAGCAGGCTTTTCTGCAGATTAGCTTCAGGCGGCTCTTGCCAGAACAAAAGTTACACTGGAAAACATTTCTTAGTTTATAAAAAAAAAAAAAAATTGTTTAATATGTAAAGTAAACCCAGAAAGTTATTCACATAAATTTGGTTTGAAAATCTACCTTTTTATTAGCCTTGAGCAAAAGAAACTTCCACACTGCTGGGAGCACAGTCAGATTCTTTCRGCTCTCTTCAAAAAGCTCGCTCTTTTTGTCATTCCTCTCTGACCTCCTCCCTGCTAGTCCCGGAATGAAAAGCAAGCCAAAGATCTGCTGAGAAACGGGCTGAGCCACTGCTGACCTTTGCAAATCCAATTTCTTCAAAGTGAGAGCTAATCCACGTGTTCCCACGCTGTGTATTGCTGAAACTTACGATGCAATTCAAGGAATGAATTCACCTGTTGTGGTTTGAGTTCGATTTTTCCTGGCCAATGCACCAAAAATGTCGTGGTTTGAACTTGACCGAAAGCCAAAAGCACCCATGACGTTCCCTCCCCCCACCGGACAGGCAGAAGGGAGAGCAAAAGCCCAATTAACACTAAAATTTATGGCTTTTAGATAGCATAATAGAGAGAAAGATACATATATGCTCCAGAAAATGGTCAGGCTGAATAATTAGAGTTGCAAAATAGATTTATTACTAGAAACTACAAGAATACTACTGCACCAGGGAGGGGAACAGACACAGGGAAAAAATTACAAGGAGAAGAAATAAAATGGGCATGTTAAGACACCTGTTATCCTTTCTGGGAACCTGTCTCTCCCAGGTTGCGCCTCCCCACCCCTCCATGCCTTTCCATGTGCAAGGGGGGCAGGGATGAAAACTTTAACATAGATCGACTACTCATTATGGTTATTGTCCAGCACCATAGGAGAAGAGTCCCTACAGCTCCAAGCTGTTGAAGTTCTTTTCCAAAGAAACAGTCAGTGTATAACTGCAGATGGCACGGGATAGGAGAAAGGGAAACAGTCCTCCAAGGCCAAATGCATTCCGTTGGCAGCATAAGGCCACTCTCTCAAATCTCCTGGCAGAATACAACTTCTTCTAAGCATCAGCTCGCTTCAGAAATGGGGGGGAGCGGGGGGAGGAACCACCTCTTCTCCTGCAGAACGCAATTTCTTCTAAGCGTCAACTGGCTTCAAACATGACGGAGAGCCAAGCCTCTTCCTCTTTTTTGGCTTATGATCAGTCCAGCCCTCAAAGGCCAGGTATTTTTATCTCGGGTGCAGGGCCTCTCTTTTCTATACGGGTCTCCCATTGAAGAAATAGTCCTTTTGAGGACAGCTTATTTCCTCCATGTCAAGCACCACAGCAAAAAAAAAAGCAACACCACCTGTCTTCTTACTGTGATCTTGGGTCTCCATTTTTCCTTACATCTCCTCACCCTCCTCCTCTGTCTTTCCCTGGTGCATGATACTAACACCTAAAAACTAAATGGCGGCCGCGCTCTATCTTGTTTTGAATTCTTCTTAAGTACAAGACCATATGCCATCACAGAGGTGTAACTGCGTGTGCAATTGGCCCTGGCCTGACCAGCAGCCTGTCCATCAACCTCAGAGCCACAATGATTGGTTCTGAAATACAGGGGGCAGGGCTCCTTTTGCTRGAGAAGGAGAAAGCTTCTAGAACTTTGTCAAAGGAGCCATCTTTGTGGTTTCTTGGTCCCATCCCCCCACCACCAAATAACAGGACTGAGCAAAACCAGGACAAAAACAGGACATCACCGTGGTGCAATCTCATTTTGAATCCAGTTTTCTCACTGTGCWTCAGAGGGTGAAGGAGGCAGAGTGTGGTACAAGTTATAGAGATCAGTCACACAGAACTCTCACAAACTGTAAGTCTGTCTTTGAAATATTTTGCACTTTTGAGGGGCTCTTTCCCTTAAAATATAAGATTGGCCCCCCGCCTTCTTCCACCTTCCTCCCCATCAAAAACAGAGAGAGATTTTGCAGTGATATAAAACAGAAATAAGCTGATGAGAGTTTGTACTGAGCAATCTCCAAATAGAAAAAAAAAAACTCTCTGAGGGTATTATCTGGTGTGTAACCAAGGTACTCTTTGGGGAGATTTGTGTGCACAAGAGCGGTAGGTGGATGGGACTGTGCTACAGGCAGAGCTTTAAAATTCATATTTTTCCTCTCACTTTGCACATCTGATCTGGTATGAGGGCTATTCTGATTTTACAGCAGCCAGAGTGGTCCACTCTCTGTGAAGCTGCACAGTCTCTGCTAGGTACTGCAGCTGTGCCAGCAGGATCTGTGCGGGGAAAAACGCATTGGCATTCCCACCCTAAATCTTATAATCTTGTTTCAACAGGTGCCTGGAGACTGGCCCCCTCCCTATTTCCCAGAAGGTGGTGCTGTTTGTTTCCTGCTCCCCTGGCCAAGCCCTGGCTGAGCACAGCCCTGGGCAGCTCAATGGACCCAGCGGGAGCAGCGGCAGAGCATCCCACTGGCACTCCCTGAGCAGGGCGGGTTTGCGCAACACTGCAACTCCTTGTCTGGGGCAAAAGGGACACAAGAGGACTCTCATTCCTTATTTAACTACTGTGGGGCATATGTCATGGGTAGCACATCCCAAAGAGATGCTTTCAGCAGCCAAAGAGAGTGGTTATGTCATCCCCAGCGGGGGTTGGGCTCAGGGTGCCTCCCAGGCGATGCCACCTCTCCAGCCGGGAAGTCCTGGTGTGGCCGGTAGCAGCCAGACTTCTCCACATTTGGTGCCTGATCACAGATCTCTCATAGTGTGGTGTTTCTGGCCAGTTTGGCCACAGAGTAGAACCAGAGATATCGTAAGATACTTTTAAAATTCATTACCATCTTCATTGCACAAGTGTCATTCCACCAAGGCTGATGTAATGGAGAATCAAGTCCTTGGGCAAATGGGCTGAACTGTGCCTTGGCTGCAAACTGCAGGCTTCCAGAAGAAGCCTCAATGCTCTCATTTTCTAGTTGTCCTTAGGAAAGCAAATGAAAATGTATCATTGTTCTCAAGATTGCTGAAAGAAGCAAGTCCTGTTTTTAAATTTTATTTCCGTAGCCATGAATAGTAAATTTTCTCCATTCATGACTGGTTTATAAAAGAGTGTGCTAGCTAACCAGATCTGAAGAACTTTCTTTCTCAGCAAGTATTGCAATAAGAGAATTATTTGTGGTTTTTTTACTTTCTCAATATTTTTGTTATCCTTTTTCCCAAGACACTATTAGATTTTCCAGTCTTCTGGACATCAAAGATCTTGGAGAAGAACTTGTATAAATTGGATAGGTAACAGCTGTTAGATGGATTTACTGGTGGAAAGGGGAGAGGGCTAATTTGTTTTATGTGTTTCCTCCCACTGCTGCCACCCTGTCCTGTCACAGGGAGTGTCCTTGCACAGAGGGAGCCCTTGCCCACAGGATTACACCTAACTTTGGGTTTTACTGTTGTTTATAAGTGGCTGTTCCAAGTGCCTTCTTCATATCTCTTTTACCTGGTCCTCCAGTAGTTCGTAAGAGAGAAAAAAAATGAGAGCAGCTCTAATATGGTTAAGTATTATTGACACTGATTGACAGAATTTAATTTTTGACCTTTTCAAGTCAAAAGTCTGGTTTGCTTCACTTCTGGATATCTCAGGACACTTACAGTTGGATTAATTTTTGTAAAATATATAATTGCATTCCTCAAGGAAGGTCACAGTATTAAAGGAGAGTTTCAGCTCTATCATCCCTGTTGTGCCTATTTAACATGGGAATGAAAATTTGCATTAATACCCTCTATTTCTTCATCTAGTGAAAAATTCCTTGTCCTCCTCTTTTAGATTACTGACTGTTTAAGAAAGGTCATAGAGGGGAAATGGTGATTGGTGGTATTACAATGCACGAACTGGTAAAGCACATTGTGTGCATGTCTAACCTGGTTTTTGCATATTGCTATACCAACAATATCTGATCCCATTCAGATAACAGTAAAGCAGYCTACAGCTTTGATTCAAAGAAACTCAAGCTACTTGTTATTTTCTTTCTTATTTTAGGTTTGATCTACTTGCTCTGACCTTTGCATGTTGTATTTTAAGTACCCACCCTCACGTTCTTCAAGATTCAGCAAGAGAGAACACTTTCAATATAAGTTGTCTGCAAAAGTGTCCCATGTCCTATCAACATGGGACATCCATCCTGATCTAAAAATTTGAGAGGGACTGGCATCTTCTCAATGTAGACTCTTTCTTCCTGGGGTGGCCTAGATTAATATTTTTGATACTTCTCTGAGCAACTTCAGAATCCATTGSCATTGCAGAGGAGACTCATCCAGTCCATGAGATCCTTGAACCTTTGCAAAAATGCTCAGATTTTCACAGAGTTTGWTTCTTTTCTGCAGCTGCCTGGGAGCACTGAGCACCTCAGCTGGGAGAATACCACTGGAGCAGATAGTCCGTGTCAATGCCTGTTGGACTGCTGTTGGGAGAATGAATCCTGGCTGGACAGGGACAGAACAGAAGCCATATCCAGAAACCCATCTCTAATGTGATTTTACACTTTAAGCCTTAATTAATTTCAAACTGTTTTCCTCCATTTCCTTCACTCGCTGAGTTCTGCTCCATATAGTTACAGCAAATGRCTGAAAAAAGAGAGGAAGTCCATCTAAGAGAGCAACTCAGGTTTTGTGCAACATCCAGAGTATTTTTTTCTGCACAACCAGCAGAGAAATGAGAATACTTCAACAMGTTTCAAGACAAAGTTTTCCATCTTTAGTGAACATTTTGACTGCAATAGGGATCAAACTACAAAGCTAAAGACAAAAATGTGGAGGAGGTTCAAGATTAGCTGGTCMGTTTTCTGTATGAATAGGCAAGTTATCTCCTTGATTTTTCTTTGAAGAAAACAAGTTTGCTGTGTACAATTCATACAWATAGGAAGAGACAGAGGTGTCTGACTGGCAGTGGAAGGTACAGTGTAATCTGGACTGTAGTCCCTGTTTTACACACAGCCCTTTCCAAGGCCAAATTTGGAGCCATGCAAGTGAATGAACGTTACCCCGTTCTCTCTGGGTCCCCAGGCTGGGTGCAAGCACATGTGGAATTAAGCACACTTAATGCTTGTACAGGGACAAAAACTGGTGTAAATCACAGCCTTTTGGAGGTATCTTAAACAGGACAGTCTTACATCCAGACAAGGGGATCTTGTTGGTAAGTTTAAGAGTCAGCAGGAGCTTGTACAAGGCTTTGTATCAAATGATTGCCAAGCCATGAAAGCAGCAGGAAATTCAGGTGTGGTATCTCACAGGCTGTTGTGATCTTTCCAGTGAGGTTTGAGAGCTTGTGTGCAGGCTCGTGCAGGCAGTGTATGCCAAGGGAAAGCTACATTTCATCAAATCACGGATCCAGGAACAATTTGTGTTGGAAGGAGCCTCAGAGATCATCTTGTCCCAGCCCCCCTGCCATTGGCTCCTGGCACATACACACCCTCAACTAGAACAGGTTTTTCCAAGCCCCTTGCAGGAATGGGGCATGAAGTTTTAGGTTTTTTTGCTTCACTCCACAAGCTCTTTGCAGAGGAGCTAAAGGGTTGCTTCCAGCACACTGTTGATAGACATGGCTGTCATTATTTTCACTGCTTCCTCATCACGTATTTCAGCTCTGCTGTGACAGTGATGATTAAATAAAAATAAAAAATCTTTAGCTTGAATAAGTATTTTCCATGAAGGAACATTTATTTATGGTGACTTTGATATATCATATAAATTCACTGAAGTGGTACAAAAACTGTGAATTTTAAAGTACATAGTCAACAGGACATTGAAGGYTCAAGAACTTTGCTATGAAGACATACCAATATTTTTCTTTTAATGAAGGTTCATCTTCATAAAAATCCATTAAACTAYAGCTTGCAGAGGAAGTGTAAAGCACAAGGCATATTAAAGTACAATACCCTGAAAGTAAAAATTGATCTAACCCGTGATGTAATACTTACAGGAAAAAGAACTGAGATTACTGATGGCTCAGTGCACAGAAGCAGCATTTAGTATGATGGAAAAGTGTATACCCTGAATTATTCTGCCAGTTTTGTGCTGGCCTGTTTCTCATTTTACRTGGCAAATACTTTGATCCATGTTATAAGGTAGGTACTTTTACAACCCTGGGAAATTTGCTGTCCCAATCTGCAGATGAAATGATTTAACCATAAGTATTTCACCCGGCATTTTTCAAACCAATTTAATTAGGTTTCATTGTTTACAGCCTGTGAGTATGACATCCAGAGATAATTTAAGAGCATAACCTGCTTGTTGACTATAGTTTGAAAGAAAATGAAAAATTGGTTCGTTGTTATTATTTAAAACTCCCAAGCATTCAAGCTTGAATATCTGTGGGTTTTTTTTCTTTGAAAGAATTTTTCTTTTTATGAATTTCTCTCTGTAATCTTGCCATTTCTGTGCCTGTAAATACATATATCCTCATKCACTTTAAGAAGGAGTCATGGCACTACAGTGATTTTGGATGGATTTTGAGCTCTGCTATATTCCTTTAACATCTCTGAATTTCCAGGGGCCTCAGATGGGTTGTTCCAGATTTATAGTTGTATAACCAGCAGAATTCTACCCCTTTATATTTGCATTCAGAGCTAATGCATTAGTCATCCAGGTCCCTAAATAGGTTAAATGTCAGTTCTGTTTTAACTGTTGCACTCATAACTTTTATGTTTCATATAACATTAGATGATGGAAAATAGATTCAAAGATAAGTTGAACTTTTAAAAATGGAAACTGCTGATATTTTTTACTAATTTCTAGACCTGTTGTATTACCAGTACTCTTTGGGAAAGTTGTGATTTACRAAATATGATCTCATGGTGTGTTTTATCTTATTGGCTTCTTGCCATGTAGCCAGAATGCAGTGTATTTAGACAGAGGTACACAAAATGCATGCTTCAGCATGCAGAGAAACGGTGCAAAGCTGGTTTTCATTTTCCAGAAACAGATCCTAGTTACGGTGTTMCTGCAGCTGAATGGCTTTTTATTGTTGGTATTTTGCTTTTGATTGAGTTCTTTGGTTTTGTGTTTTTAAGACATGTAGCAGACATTCACAGGAAAAGTCCCCAAGTTTCAGAAGTTTTCTTCAAGTGAATTTGGTGCCTTTGAAAGCTTTCCTGGAAATCATCATTCTCTGCCTACTCACATATACAACATTTATTTATAGCTCTATCTGCACAACTCAGGAAAGATTCCTTTAAAAGTATTACATGTTATACCACCCTTTCTCATAAGATGTGACTCTAGAACAGAAAAGAGAATCTGTTAGGTGTTATGCTGAGTTTCAAAAATTGCCAAAATACCCATTTAAGGAAGTTTCTCTTAAGAAATACTATCTTGAAAATACTAGCTTAAGAAATAATATCTTCTCAYTAACCACATTTGGTTTTCAAGCATCTATACAGTATTTTTCTATATAGTATAATACCTGTGTTTTTCATAGAGGAGCTCAGCAATGTGCCAAATGTTACTAGCAGAAGGGCAAAGAAAAAAAAATATTACAATCAGAAATCAGACAGGCAATTAAAGCCTGTCTCAAATATGCACTGAATGGAGGTGAAGTTGACAGTTTCATTTGTGGCAGTTCATGTGAGATCGTTTAAAATGATCTGGGAAATGCTCTGAAGATCAGCTCCTCAGTGATGACTGTTCTTATCTTGTGAAATAGTATGTTTTTCTCCTTGCCTTTTCATCTTTATTCATCTAGTTGTATCTATAGAATTGATAATTAGTAATAGATGAATACAGATCCAATAATTTCCCTTACCCCCCTCATCCTTCATATTTTTGCTCTCTTTCTCTCCCATAGTTTATTTGATTAATATTTTAGCTCTGTTGAAGGGATGCAAACACTGTTGCACTCACTTCTTGGATGATTTTTCAAACCCACATTTAAATGACTATAAATTAAAAAGCTGTTTTTGCTGAACCTCTGGTGATGCACATTCTCCTTATTTGCATTTCGGTCCCTGTGATAATATTCTGATAAAGTCTGAAATAGAATTTTCATTTCCAAGAACTAGACAATGGAAAACTCAGTACAACCTGGGTGATAAGATAGCCCTCAGTGAAACAGCAAGAGGCATTTAACAACTCTGCAGAAAGGATTATTTTTCTAAAATTATTCAACCCAGATAGAACCAGGGAGTTTAGAAATTATGTAGAAAGTCATGCCCTCACAAGATTTGGTCATCGTCTAGGTCAAGAGTTAGATGAGGTTTAGACAAGGTTCATATCCTGATGCTTTACCATCTATAGTGAAAATCTTGTTGTGAATTTCAGCATCTGATATGCAGCTGGTTCCCAATTAATTTGTTGCTAGCCTTTTTAAGTACTGCATTTTAAAAATCTTCATCTTTTTCAGCCTGAATGGTGTTTCTCTGGCAACATTTTTTATGGGATTTTGGAGCWTTGACTAACAATTAGTTTTGTTCTTTTTTCTGTAATTTTCTACAATTTCTGCCAAAGTATTGACATATGTGAAGAACTGTGCATTTGTTGAACTCTRTGGTTATTTCCATTTTGTAGGCTTTAGACAATAACCATCAAATACTGAGAWAAAGTATTAGAAATTATATTTATTCCCTGGAAGAAGCAAAGTATATTCAGGTGTATCAGAAGATAAAAAAATGATAGACAGAAATACTCTACTCTTGGGAATTATCAGTTTTAGAGTTCTTTCGCTGGCTTGCATAGGAGGTGGATGGTTTTAGTAACAGCTTCAGTGCTCAGTCTTACCTCAGGAGCGATTCTCCTGAGCACAGCTGACTCCAGTCTGCCTCTCTTAATTTGACTTAGCAAGCTTAGCAAAAAGAGGCTAAATTTGGCAACTGGTCTCCATACCTCACACTTCCTTTCATAAAACCATTTGGTAAAAGCCTATCATGTCAGGTYCCTTCAGTTTTGATAGTGATGGCTAACCTCCTGAACAGCTTGCCTTTAATGACAATTTCTCATTTAGAATGTAATTCATGTTTGGTACTCAGGCAATGTATGTTTCATTAACTGCCCTGCTGACTGAGGAAGCTTCAGCTATTTTTTCTTTTAAAAAGATATTTATCCTTACTTCCCCTCATGGACAAAGCCAGTGATGAATAACTCACTCTTATCATTTTTCTGAAATATCAAAGTTGTCTCTCTTCATGGCAAAGAATTCCAAAGTGTCCTGGAGAAAGCAGGCCGTGTGAATATCTTTGCTGAATTCCTAATTGTTTGCTCTGGCAGTTCCCAGTGAAGCAGCTGGTTGTCTTTGGAAAGCTATGCTTGTTGTTTTGGGTTTGAACATCATGTGTCTTTAATTTTCAGCACTAGCCACAGGGATAAGTATCACAAATAKCTGCTTGAAGGCCTTTTGCCCTTGGGAACCCAATATATACTTGGCAGCCTCTCTGTCAGTGAGAATAAAAGTTTACTCATTGCCTTATATCCCCTCAGGGAAAAGAAAGAATAAAAATGGCAATTGCTGCTTCCTTCAGTTGCCTGAGGCAAATCTTTCCTGTTTTGTAGAGAATAAACTAATGTCATTTCTAAAACAGTCTTCCTTCCCTCTGTATGAAAGAATTATTCCAACCAGTATCATACAGCTAATATTTAGGCTTGACTTCCTCACATCCCAGTGTGGTCCTGGCTGGACTTCAGARTTCCATAAACCCACACATAACCAGAAACTGACATTCACATCTTCCATTCAATGCCTACCTCCAACAGGCTCCACTGTCATGTTCTTCAGCTCAGCATGCAGTAAACTCTAAGGAAATGGTTTGTACAGTGCAGTTTAAGCCTGCAGGTGGAGCGAATGTGGATTGTGCTTTATTTATTGTGCCAGAGCTGTTAACAGACTCTGATTCCCTACTGCTCCATTGGGACCAGCATGAATGCTCCTCTTCTGTGACTTCCAGTGAAGCTATGTTCATTAYTCTGCCTGTGGGTATAACTTCCCAAATATTCCCCACTTTCTATGCCACACTGAAGTGAAACAGTCATTAGTGTTGGTAATGTCAGAACACAGAGGAAAATCTGAGCCCCAATATATGCATTAGCTACAGATTAAACAGGGTGCCAGATGAGCTTTAATTTTTCTAGAAACATGGCCAGGCAGAGCTCCAACCTCACACCAAGTGATGCCAAGACATTTGCTCATGCCTCCATCGCCCCTTATCTCAAATGGTGCAGCTGCCAGAAGTAATTTTCCTTCATAGAAAAACTTCATGTATTTTGCATGTTGCTCTTTCTTTTACAAATCTGATTAGTTTATTATTTCAMTTTGAAAATAGAATTCAATTATTGTATTTTAGATCTGAAAAGCATCTTTCTTTAAGACAGCTTTTCCATTTTTCTAGGAAATCCCTTCCCTTTATTTTATAATTAGCTCAATTCAGCACAAGAGTCTATGGAAGATGGTGGCAATTATCMATTTTATTTTCAAGTCTCCATGTTTTGCTGTTAGTCCTGAAATTCAGTGCTATTCTAGGGAATATGCTTTTGAGTTGATGAGGGATTTTTTATACTACTTAAATACAAAAGAGAATTTTAGCAGGGGAAGAAACTCTCCATGATGAATGGATGTATTAGTTTAGTGTGGACCTCAACTTTGTCTTGYAAAACCACACCACAGGCTTTCAGTGATACAGAGCCCATTGGAATTAGCTGTTCTCTAACAGCTGAAAATAACAGGGTTCAAAATTGTTCTAATTACTCCTGATTTGMAAGGTAAGTTGCTATGATACTTTTTGATGCTTCATTTGAAATATGCTTGTATATTGTTTAATTATATTAATGTTTGTATTTAATCACTGTGTCCAACACAGAGAATATGGACTTCATCTGTCAGCAAGACTCACTCTACATTTGCAGGAGTGTATGCGTGGAACTGATTGTAGAATCAGCATCAGTTTTGCTTTTGGTCTTGTAACAATTTCCTTAAGGTATAAGCACTTCAGTTTTTGTTAAAGTATAATTCCATTTGCATTTTTTATGTCCGCTTTCAGTAATTTATTAGCATCCAAGAAGCAAAGCTCCTAAATCAGTGTGGTATAATTTATAAAGCAGCGCCAGACAGAAGTGTAGCACAAGGTAAAGTTCTTTTATTTCTCCTTCCTTCTTCATTTTAGCTCCACACTAAGGGATGGGAAACCATCTTGCACAACATTACACAGACATGAGAAGGTACCCTGTACTTGAGCAAGGACTGGAGTGAAGAAAAAAAAAAAAAAAAGTGATGTTAAGGGCAAAGCACAGCAGAAAATACTTTAGGAGGATCTATAAAAAGTTTAAATTGGTAAAGCATGTATGTGGGTGGGTTAGAAAGAGAATAAAGTGTAATTGTTACTGAAGCCTCAGCAGGACTCTGAACATTGTTCAGTGTGCATTGCAGCTTGCTTTAAAGAAATGTCAAGAATACCCACATCCTTAGAAAGGGGACTTTTTTTGTAGTTTAGCATTAATTTCACCAAATGCATCAAGGCTGCCCTTTCTCGGACTTTGCGTCATTGTGCTGCAGGATACTGAGTGTATTACAGGAACGTGTGAAGGCAAAAAAGTCCCACCTTCTGCAAGCCACTGACAGGGCAGAGCTGTCTATAGTGGGCAGGGCTGAAAGTCAGAGGAACCATTGCCATCCTGCTTGAAAAAAATGCTGGGTCACATCTTCTTCTCCACCTGGTGGGGATAGCCCGTGGGGAGTCCCTGCCTGAGCACTGATACCAGGAGAAGGGTGGATGGAGGAGAGGAGAGAGCTTTGCCCTCTCTCCCTTGGAAGTATCAGGGAGCAGAGAAAAGAGGGWCAATCACAGGAAAGTCTCCTTGCAGCTACTGAATAGCATTTCTAATTGCTCTGTAATGTGGACAGATTGGGTSTGATGTTCCCATGCCATGAGTGACCCAGACACTGCCCTCTTCTCCTCCCCATATTCCTGCTTGTCCTGCTCTTTCCCTGGAGCTTCCTGAGGTGACCCACGGTGGAAGACTGAGGCTTCTCCTCTAGAAACCCTGTGTTGTGCCTGAGGCTGACAGAAGAMAACACCACCGTGAGTTTCACAAAGCATTTTGTTGGATGACAGCACTTCTGCAGTCCTTGGAGCAGATCAGCTGTGAGCCCAACCGTCAGTGCTGTGGTGCACACAGTGCAGGACAGGCAGATCCCAAAATTGCAACCTRATGGGGGATTTGGCCCCTAATTCAATAGGCAGCCTTTCATTTAACTCTCCTTCTCATAGTCCCCAAGGCCTCTGGGAGTTGGGGAGTTGGTTCTGCCCCTTGTCCGAAACAAAGAAGCCCAAAACACCCTTGTCCTCCCCAAAACACCCTTGTCCTCCCCAAAACACCCTCACAGGAACGCTCAGTAGGCTCTGTCACAGTGGAGGACTCCTGCACTGGCAGATTAGTGCAGCATTGTGGCTGGGAAGGTCATGTACAGCAGCTATAATTGTGAAATCATGAAGAGTAATGAGGATTTGAGCTGTTATTTTTCTCATAAACACGCATTCTAATGTGCAAAAAAACCACAGTATTGAATGGAAATATTGTGATCTTCAGGGGAAAAAAAAGATGTTAGCCAGAAGTGTCATGCGTTTCCATATGGTCCACCTAAAGGAAAAAAATGACCTTTTTTAAGATGGCTGCCTGCCAACATTTCAGAAATATTTCCTTTGTGTTTCTGCTCAAAGTGATTTATGTCCAAGTAGTCTCTAGCTGGTTCTCAAATTGCAATAATGATTTTGATTGTTTGTTTATAGTTTTATCTGAACATTTCTGCCTGCCATGTCGTATATTCTGAACCAGCATATGTGTCATTTATAGGCAACTGCTGTGCCAACGTGGAGTCCATGGTTCTGTCTTGTTTCTGACTGTTCATATGTATTAGATATAAGGTTTTGGAAAGAAAAGAGAGAAAAAGGACCGTGTTCTCACCTCACTGACCAAGAAAATGTGTTTACAAGGAATGTATTCTGACAGATGTGTATGGAAGTCAGAGGACACTTGGGCCAAGTGGCAATTTTTTTCCATGGGAAAAGTAAACAGACTTTCCCATGAAAGAGGTGGGTCCAGAGCTGCGTGTCATCGACCCAGAAGTTGTGAGGCAACTGRGCTGCAAGGGAAGTGCAGTTGGGCCCAGCTGTGGTGAGCATGGTCATGGTGCAGGACACTGCATGGGGAACGTGCTGCAGGACCCCAGGGCTGGCCTTCACAGTGTCACAGAGGAGCTTCAGCTGAGACACTTGAGCTGAAAACTCTGTCTGAGCACCTCTGTCTGAGGCAGCTTGTTTTGCTCAGCTGAGACCCACGTGCRTGTTAATGGCTTGGATGTCCTTTAGGCAGTTTTGCATGACAGCAGAGGAAAGGGAGAACAGATTTAAAACAGAAAAAAAATAGAGAGGGAGAGAGAGGAATTGACAGTAAAACAAGGGAGTATATTTCTTGAATCAAAATTCAAGAACATGATGTAGTTCATATCAATATAAATAGCCATATGACAAATTCAGCTGTCTGTTTCAGTGAAACAAGACAACAACACTGGGCTTTTTTAAATAATAAGCTCCAACAAATACATCAATGTTTTTAGAGAGGAAAAATGTATGTAGGTTGTCTTTTGCATTTCTTTTTACCTTGTGGAAACGAGATAAAGTAGTTAAGGGACAATGAAGAAACTTGTTCAAAGAGAAAAACACACAGTATGCAAAAAGTTTGTAGGTTTGGGTTTTTTTCTGCAGAAAGTACCTTTTCTTTTTAAGTGTAGGTATTTTTCTTTTCAAAAGACATCATAGAAATTAGAACTAAGAGTATTTTATTCTCTTATTTAACTGGGACTCATACAGATTCATACACATCAGCCAACAGTCTGTTGTGATCACTGAGTGATCACTGTCTCATCTGACTCAAATAAAACAGCTTGTACCATTTCACTCAGTAATTCCTTTACCAAGCTTAAAACAACATAGTGTTAATTAAAAGGTTATGATCTGATAGTGTTTTCACTTCTGATGAGTTTAAAAGAACTGATCATACCCATATTAGAGCTTAAAATACCACTTTAATCTTCAAGTGTATTGATACCAAAAGCATGATGAACCTGCTGCTGTCACACGTTCTGGGTAAGGAATCCACAAGGATTTTGTGCTGGATGGAGGGTCTGGGAAGTGAAGGCATGGTTCCTTTCTTCATCCCCTTCTGCAGCACTCTGTCTGCCTATAGACATCCCTCAGAAGATCCTCTCGGGCTGCTGTACAGAGAACTGTGCCATGTGTGGCTTGTGCCACAGGTGTCATGACAGCCGTGGCCTCTGTCACCCGGSTCTGCACAGAGGCTCCACAGTCCCTCATGACATAACAGTGGCATCCACCACAGATCCACGTACACCGAGACAGTGAATCTGAATCTTGTTGTGTAAGAACCTTTTTCCAGACAGACCTTTGTCTTGTAGTTCTTTATAAAAGACCATGTTCGTGCTTCAGTGTGCCTCACACAATATTTTGTGTGTTATAGTTGCAGGGTAGTGAGTGCATAGCAGTGGCTGTGATTGCACAGACATGTCAGGGAGTGTTAAGGACATGCTTTGCTTGGAAAGTCAGTCAAAGTGCTGATAGGAGAACATGGTGGCTGCTGAATTCTCTGACTGATGGTAATTCAATGAAACTCCCCAAAACGGGCAGGAGTAATAAATTATTCCCAAAGGACTCCTCAGGACAGTCCAAAGCTTCTGGCCAGTGCATTTGTTTCAGATGGCTGTTGCCTGAGCCCATCTATTCTCAGGTCTGCTGTAGTTTGGGGTTTTTTTCTGTCGACTCAGCATCTTTGGTTTTCTTGCAAATAATTTACCAGACTTTGGAGATGTATCATGGTGAGAGAAAGAACCTGGGTTTTTTTCCTGAACAGCTATCATCCTTCCTCTTCCAGACAGCTATAAATATCTTCTGTTTTCCAGCATTACTCTCTCAAGTGGAAGCCTCAAAAGCAGTGTTGTTTCTGAAGGCAGGTGTGCCTGTAAGGTCCCCACCTTCCAGTCCAATTTGTTTCACAAATGGAGCTCAGGAATGAGCGGCAACAAGGAGCACCCCAGCTATCAGCAGTGWAAAACTGTATCCAACATGCTAATGTTAACAACACAGCCCTAAAATGAAATTTTTRGAAGGCACAGGGAGTACTGGGAGTGGAGAGAACAGAAGTTTTTGGTGGAGGGAAATAGCATTCACATTTTGATAAGCTCCAAAAATGCCTTTTCCAAACAGAGGTGCTTTGTGTTACACCATTCCTCTTGGCTCTTTGGGGGGTTTCCATCAGAAGTATGAACTTCTTGCCACAGTAATAAAGGTCAGGCACCATTGTGCCTCTTTTATACTGACTAGCACAAATCATGTATACAAACTCAGGAAGTATTTATTTATGTGGATACATACTTAAATAGTGGACTACAAATCATTTAAAGATGCCCGTGATATGAATCATACCTCAATTTCATGGATAAGTGGAAACATTATGCAACTTATTGAGTTTTTAAAGCACTAACGAATGTGACCTATGCAGCAGACTTGAGCTGGACCTTTTCACCCCTTCTAATATAAGCTGTGGCTATTTAATATTCCTCACTAGGGAGTAATGCTGACCTACAAGTCAGCAATATATTAGGCACCAGAGCCATGAACCTAGTGAGAACATAAACTAAACTGATTTTCAATTTTGGTACATTACAAAAAGGACCATTATTGTGAGGTTAGAGATGTCAAAGTTGGTGACCTGGTATAATGAAGTGTTCCCTGCCACACAGTCAAGCATGAAAAGTAATTGGAAGCAGTATAAACTTTTAGAGGCTTAGGGCTTTTTCCCTCTCAAATTAAATATTCTTTTCCACACATTTTTTWAAAAATTAAAAATTGAAAATTGTGTACAGCATTATRAAAGAAGAAATGATGCTCCCATAAAGTTTGCAGTTGATGGAGAAAAGTGTGTTTAGAAATGAGGTCACATCTTAATGCTTGGGTTACTTCCATAAGGCACTGATGAAAAGCAAGTTGCTACCTGCCAGCTAGGAATGACATTAAAACATTATGGCAGCAGCATGTGACCAGCTTTAGAGCTTAAAATCCTGAAAGGACAATGTCCTTTGAAGAACATTCCTGAAGATCGCTTTACAGTTTCTGCTAAGCTTTAAAACAGAGTAAACTGCTCCATGCCTAAGCAGCGATGATTAAAGTTGTGACTTCTTAGCTKCAATGTTCACATCCAAAAACCCACCCTAAAGCATGCACAGGTCTTTCAGCTTGTCAGTCAGACATGTCCTAAACTTTGTCTAGGGAATGGTCTTTTAATACCCTGTTATGGCTCCACATCCTGACTTTCTGCATTGGATTTGAGTAACTTRTTTCTGATTTCCTCTGGCACAGCAGCATCATGTGAGTGGGCACAGCATCTCTCCCCAGGAACTAGACTGCAGAGGGCACTCCTATATAMGAAGGAATTGAAGTTTCCAGGCTCATTTACTTTTTGCCTTCATGATTCCTTGTTATTTTTTCTTTTTTAATGATTAATGACACTATTATTGCACTAAAAGGAAAATCTTATTATTCTTGACAATTGGTTTTGTTATGATTATTTAATTTCCCCCTCTCCCCAAGTTTATACAATTACAATGGCTGTCAGTGCTCATATCACATTCAGGTCATCAGCCTCAGAAATTGAACATACACAGAAGGACAACTTATTAATATGCCATTCCTAGACAGAACTTGAGCACAGCAGCACAGGGAGAGTGTAGATGAGGATGGAGTTGGCTTTTTCCACGTGCCTGCGGAGCAAGAGAAATGCCGAGGCAGGTCCTCCATGGAGCAATGTGAAACCCACTTGCCCTGACTCCAGAAAGATTTGTTGGAAGCATTACTTTGGTCTGGATTTCAGCTGTGACAATGAGAACAGGGGGAGTCAAACAACAGTTCCTGAGCTTCATGGGGTGGATTTCTGCCACCTAAACTTTTTGGGCAAACAGGCTGCAGCTCCATGTGGCCAGAGCTCTGCAGTTTGGTGGCACAGTGAGGCAGAGTGTTGAGCTGGGGGCTCTCTGAGGAGCAAASAGCTGGGTGAAGGCTGCCATAAGGCAAACTGCTCTCTGGAGCCGGGGTGTTGGGTCACCAAAACCCTGAAATGCCCCAAGATTAGGAAGAAGTGTAGTTCATTATGACCTCACACACAAATGCACACCCTCGTCCCATTTTCATTAGCTAAAGGCAAAACCTACAGTGGCATCATCCATCTATTCAGTCTTGAGGCTGAATATCTCAAACCTGACAGAAGTAACTCAACAATTTCAAACAGGGCCTGTGGAGATCCTACACTGCAGTTTAAAYGTGCTTCCAATATTTAGCTTTGTTTCATGAGAACAAGCCCATGCCAGCCTTGGCTTCTGCAGGGGACACAGCTCATCCGAGTGACAACAGAAGGGTGGTCTTGTTTCCTGTGGGTAGGGGAAAGAGATCTGCCTTTCCACACTTCCTTCTGGAAGCTTGTCTCAGGGAGAGTGTGAGATCAGGCTAATGCTGTGCACAAGAGCTGGCTGAGCACRGAGTGGGACCGGGCTGTCGGAGCAGCACACCCCTCCCAACTGAGCCTTGAATCGTGTTTATTTTCAAACCAAAGACCTCACATTTCAAGGGAGAGATTTGCTCAGTAAAATGCATGCATTTCATATTTCATTACCACATGCTGTATATCTCATATGGTGGTTAAGAAATGAAGGAGTGTGGAAAGGACAGTTATTCAGGGGAGCTGTAACCATAAAGATTTCATTGAGTAGGATTTTCCCTCGCTCCAAACTGTTATCTCRCTAGATAAAAACATTGTGCTTTATGATTAAGCTGATTGTGTTGGACAAGTCACTGTGCAGCCCTAGAAGCCTGGATTTTCAAATGTGCTGAGCACTGGCAGCTGCAACCAAAGTCAGTGGAATCATTTCAAGTGCAAATAATACAGAGATCTTCAAAAATTTCAGGCCAGAAGCTGTCTGCTAAATGGGAGTAGAGATGCTGCCTTACCTCACAGGGGTGCTATGAACATTTGTGGCACAGCTACTTACACTAGTGAGAAGTTGCACTRAAAAGTCTGTGAAAAAAAGAATTCTTTTCAGATCAGGGTTTCATTATAAATGTTAAAAAAGGGCCTCAAGCCACAGACTGGAGAGTGAAGAGGAAACAAACATGTAGACTGAATGGATAATAGATCATGCCCCTCCCTCCCAAAATAGGTTAAAAATCATATTTGGTACACCACATGAACTGAATTAAAGTTGTGCAGGCCTATCTAATTCAAGCATTGCCTACAGAATTCCCCATAAAGGAAGTGTGTGGTACTTTTTAAAATACATGCAATATATTTATAATTAGTATGCATAAARAATGTGTATTTGAGTAAAAATATCTTCATAGCTGCTCCAGTAAAGGGAAAGGAAGATGGATAAGGGCCTGATGCATCTGACATGGAAGGAGAGGCTGAGGGAGGTGGGACTGCTGAGCCTGGAAAAGAGCAGGCTCATGGTGGGAATTCACCAGTGTGTGCAAGGGAGGGTGTGGAGGAGACAGAGTCAAACTCTTCACAGTGAAATCCTCTCAAAGGAAARGGGACAATGGGCACAAACTGAAACACAGGAAATTACGTTAAGAAAAWTTAAGTAAAAATCATTTTTACTACAAGGATGATCTAACACCCGACAAAGTTGCCTGGTGAGATGTGAAGTCTCTATCCCTGGAGATATTCAGACTTCAACTGGACAAGCTCTTAAGCCASCTGCTTTCATTGACTCTTCCTCTAGCAGGACTTTGGCTTAGACAATCTCCAGAGATGTTGTTCAAACTCTGTTTTGTGATAAGTAAGGAAATATTTTTTTCAATTTCTTTTCTACTCACTTTCTTTGCCAGAATTGATAGAATAGTCAATTATATCCTGTTTTGGATTGGGGTTTCTTCTTCTTCTTTTTCTCCTTTATCAACTCTGTTTTTTTTTTTCCTTTTAAGGATGCTGCTGTCTAATTTTACAGGTTATGGTGCTGTTTTGCCTGGTCTCCTGAGGTTARAATCCATTTCTTCTTTTGTGTGTGAAGTTGAAAAACATTACTGAGTGCTCCACTGACAAATGAAAACAAATCAAAACTGTAGCAGGGATTGTAGCAGAAACTGAAATGAAAATATTCTCCCTAAAGTCACTGCAGAAACTGAATTTATTTCAATTCAATGATTTTCAGCTGAATAGGGAAAACTCTTGCAATGGGTAAGAACTAATTTGCTCATAACAATGTAGAAACCGAAGAACTGACCAAGAATGAGAGCTGACATTCTAATGATAGAGGTAGGGTAAAATTATTATTGAAGAACAGAAATTTGTAATTTAAATCTTTTGTGGGAGTRGTTCCAAGGAAACAGAAACACCAAAGTTGACTACCCATAAAAAATAATAGGAATTATCAGTAAATATTGCCCTGCAGCCTGCTGTTACAACTGAGACAGTTKTGTAATGTCTTAGATGCCATGAGATTGATTTATTTGCTTCTCGTCCTAAATCTTAGGGCAAACTATATTCTGTTGCCTTAACATATTCCCTGCCATTCCATGAATGATTGTGACTGACCTGTTCACTTTGACTAGGTTTTCAAATTAGTATTTAACCATATAGTGACTGTCATGACATAAACTCAGCAGTGCACCTTGCCAGAGTGATGGGAACACTTTTAAATACTGCAGCATAAAAGATAGAAATACAGCAAACCATTTMAATTATTAACACAGTTACTTTTACACAGGCTGGAAGATAATTACAGAATGTTTTGTTATTATAATAGTTACTCGTATTTGGATTGTGGTAACTTTCAAAAAATGTGCAGTACAGCTGCAAAAAAAACTATCAAAATCTATAAATACTTCACAAGCAAGCAGAGACAACTCAGTGTCAAACAGCACATGTCAATTATGGAACATCTTCAAATCAGTTATAATTTTTTTTTTATTTCACAATTTCTCTTTTTTTTTCCTCTTTAGTTTTTTAACTCTTTGTTCCAGTTGGCCCGCACTGATATTTCTTGCTGCTTTTTTKTTGTTGTTGTTGCCATTGTTTGTAGTGCTCTGAAAAATACAACTGACTGGTGTATTTATATCATGTGAGTGTGCGATGAATGCTATTAGATCATCTTTTTGCTCATTCTAAATTCTAATTAGAATGGCTCTTCTGTGCCTTTCTGCCCAGTTTCACCAATGCCTCCAGCACTGAATTTGTAACAGCGGTATCCAGGCTGATTTCTAGACAGACCAAATTGTGTTGGGTTCATGCTTGGACTCGATGATATTAGAGGCCTTTTCCAATCATAATGATTCCATGGCTCTATGCTGACTGAAATCCCTCACATTATTATACCTGTTGAACAGATTTACCTGTTGAATAAGACGAGAATGAATAGRAGCAAGGATTTCCTTAAGTGCTGTGGAGATGGAGGAAAATATGGGGCACTGGCAGTGGGAAGGGAAGATGAAGAGGTCTCTCAGGCCCCAACAGAAAGACTGAGAAGTTAGAACAAGTATTTTCTTCCTTTGAGGAAATCCATTGATGAGTGTTCTAAACCTCACTTTTCCTAATATCCTGAGCTATAGCAAGGGTTATTGGGTTTGGTTAAAGACTGTTTCACAAATGAAGATTTGTAGGACTAATTAAGGTGTTTTGCTGACTCGTTTCTGTGCCATGCTTGGCAACTCAAAACACAATGAAAATGGGCCAGTTTAGAAACAGCAGTTAAGGGATACCAAAAACAGTTTSCATCAAACATTAGTTATTTTTGTGCCCAGCTGGGGGTGTTTGAGCTATTTATGAAGTCCATATAGAGAAATTAACGTTCCTGAATAAATTTAGAGCAAATTATGAGTGGGGCCATGCTGAGTTGTATAACATTTTCTTCTATAAAAATATTTTCCATTACATTTTGTGGGACATTTCTAACCCAAAGAATTTCATGCAAAAATCCAGAGTATTATTCAACAATATGGAGGGAAATGACACATAGCAGAATGATAATTGYTTACCATAAGGTATGGATTAAAATGTAGTCAATGCCTTTGCTTGCTTCTAACTTTTGAATGAAAGCATGGTAATACCATGGGGCTTATATAGTGCAGGCAAAACTGTGTCAAATATTTCTGTCTCCTTTTCTACTGCTTTTTAAACCTAAGAGATACAACATAAACTGCTCTCTGTCAAAAATATTTATTCATCTRGGTGACATTGGAGGACACAGAGATAAAAATATTTTCATCATCATAATTTGCACTGCAAACTGTGCCTCGGACACAATGGCTAGAATAGAGACTCGGACTCTGTGTAATCACATTATAAAAAGTAGTTCTTGTTCTAAAGTTTGTGTTTAAGGTATGTACATCAGACAGCGAGGAGAAGGAGCAGGAACACCAGGGTGTGACTGGAAAGTGAGGCAGGAGAGGCTGAGTACCTGGCTCAGTATCACTAAGAATGTTGTAGCAGCAGCAGGAGCTACTCTCCTCTAAATCTCAGCCAGCACTTCAATAGCAGTCTCTAAGTAAAAGGGAAGACAAATAAATTGACTAACTTTTAATCTTCCTTCCATGACAGCTTTAACTGCTTCAGTCTGAAGTTCAGATGAAGGTTGAGTCTTGTCTTATTTTATCTAAATGAGTTCATCTGTCTCATATCATAGCTTTACTTTGTTACGCATTTTACCCTTCTGCTCTTTTTCATGTGAGGTAGTAAATACTGGCTCTTTTCAGCAGCTGAAATGTCAGGACACGATCATTTTGTATGTGCTAGATAAAATTTGTGAAATGCTGCATTTCTTTTCCAAKGACCTCTGGAATGAAATCACAGTTCATAGGGCTAGAGGACTGGAAGTGATGTCCAGGGTCACCAAACCCAGTGCAGAGAGTTCAGTTCAGCACACAGACACAGCATTTATGATCTCTTTCACATGCCCACAAACTATTGAGGGTCTTTTGGGTAGCTATTTTCATTTTTTTAAGGTTTGAACACTTCACTGCAAGACAACAGATCAGGAAACAAGTTCTTGCTCTTTGGTGAAGCATCCTCAAACAGCTGGAGGGATCAGCCATGTTTTATGTCGGTGATCTGGTAYGGGGATATTGTGGCTGGATTTTGCCTCACATCAATGGGTGTGGTGAGATCCTGACTCCACTGTTGGCCCCCATCTCAGGGATGCTGCCCACCTTATCTTTCTGTATTTCAGTCTCCCCACTTACCCCTAGGAAAAACAAACGTGGAATGCCTACAAATGTGCTGGTGAATAGCTTTATGTAAGAGTTGCATTCAGTCTGAGGCAGGCTGAGCAATCCAGGCATTTTCAGCTCCTATTATTTGTGAGTACTTTACCCTAAATTAAAAATAATCTTGAGCCTGTCTTACCTTTTTTTACGATCAGCAGTTTAAGTTGAAAGGGTCACTCCTTTCTCTGGTAGGTCAAGTTCTGTGGGTTTAWGTATTTTCAGGATTTATCATGTCATAGGATGTCAGATAATACATTCCTCTGCACTTTTTAAATCATTGCTTCTTTCAATAAGAAAGTAACATTTTGTTAGAAACCCATTCAGGTTTACTTTCCTTTGAAAAATATGAAGCTTTTATCTTACAAACACTGCTTCATACAGAGCTTACTGATATCTACCAGATCAAGTTTTAGACAAAAAAGGGAATTTTAAATAGGGATTTATCACTCATTAAACCTCATATACAGTTTCTCTTTTTTGAAAGAATTATGATATATTTTTCAACATAAGGCCCTCTTTGAATCCCATCAGGCTTTTTGGAAAGGCATGGAATAATACAGAACTTTCACTATAACTTCTCAAATGTTACAATATAATACATTTGCTTAAGTCTGGGAGAAGGAAACCAAACCAATTTATTATARCCTGTTGATTCACACTCACATGCTGTGCAGTTCGTGTGAAGGGCCCATTTACTTTTTCACATGAGCTGCCACAGCATGGCTTAAATAGAGATTTCTCTAGCTGTAGTGTTAAGGTTTCTCATTAACATCATTTCTGGAGTCACTGGGCCAAGTATATCCCTAGTGCAATTCCACTGATCTCAGTGGGGTTATCCTTGAGATATATTTGGTCCATTGTTTCTGCAGAATCTCTTTGTTCTTTTCTGATCTCTCAAAGAATTTTGTTACTTTGAACATTTCTCACAGAACAAGTCATCATGCTGAAAATCTGCAACATTTATCAGCAATTTCTCATATTTTCTACCTGTTTGTACACAGAATTAAGGCATTATATCCAATAACGTGGATTTTTTTGTTTTTTAACATACACATATATTCTGTTTTTCAGGAATACCAGTAAATTTTCTGCAAGTTTTTGTTTTTATGGGTTTTTTAGATTCCAAAATTTGATAGAATTTTCTATCACTTGCAAATTTTTTAAGCAATAATGGGTGACTAGTGATACTCTCATACCAATATATTTTCCCATGAAAAACTGAGCTACTCTGATATTCTATCTGAATACTGAAGGTACCTAACTTCATTGGGKTTTTTTCAGGAATGTTTTTTCTATTAGGAAAACAGTTTATGCCACATTAAAAAATSTTAAATTCCAAATCTACACAAAATTTTGTACAAGTTAGGTTTGCAGTTAATGTCTGTTCTGTGCATTGCACGTGTGATTTGCATGCCTTGTTTAGGTTTTTGTTTGAGAGAATAAGAGGCCGGGTTAGGAAAGACAGCATAATGAGATTAATTCATCTCTGTGATAAATGGTTAGATAAATGGAAAACACATCTTTTTTTTTCTCAAAACACAGTCTCTTATTCCTTGGTGTACATCACTGCAGTTTTGCACAAACATTTGGTGGTGTTGATAATGTATATTAATTTGCCCAACAAATTACAAACACAAGAGCACAGGAACTTTTCCTTTGCCCTCATGTTCAAAAATTCTGTCAGATATTACAAAGATAATGCACATTATGCATAAAAACTCAATCAACTAAATCTGATTTTTGACAAATCCATAATAATCAGGGGAAAGTAACTTGGACTGGGACCCCTGGTTCCCTGAGCTCTTACTTAACTTTCTGTCAAGGTCTTTTACTTCTCCAAACTCTTAATTAAGTTCTARTGTGAATTGCACTCTGCAGAGAACAGCCTACAGGCCCCAGAAAAACTGAACCACCGATGRTTAACTGCTGCTTGCAGAAATAACTTTTGGGTCTGATGATAACGAACAGAGGTGGAAATGCTGGCGTGGGGATCTCTCCTGCTCACATGACTTTTGCTTGACACACAGACACACTCCTACAGGAAAGTGCTTCAAGAGAAGTGCATCTGAGACTTGAGCTGCTGATTTTTTTTTTTTTTTTTTTTTTTTTTTTTGCAAAACTTCAGTCCCTTTGAGCATGCTATTAACATTCAAGGCAGAAATGATACTGCTGCTAAGTAAGGATGTGAAAAACTCTGGTTTAAAGCAAATGAGAAGCAAAGCTTGTGCCCCGACTGCACACACAGGATGGGTTTATATTTATAGAGAWTTATATGTGAGACAAAATGGAAAAATGTAATTTAGTTTTATTTAACATCTCTCYCAAAATCCTAAAGACCATTTTCAGATGAATTAGGTGCTGGTGAGTGCAGTGATGCAGTAGGCAAACATTAACAGCCCAGCCTCGGTCAGTAATAGTCCTGGATGTTATATGATGTGTTAAGAAACTGAATGCTAGTTAGAAACCTGGGGCTGTCCCCGTGCTCTTCTCAAAWGTGCAGTGTGATCATTTATCTCCACAATTCTGGAGCCCAGATAAAGAGCCGAGGGTCTCATCTKAAAGCTGATGCCTTCAGGCAGCCCCTGGTACATCACTGAAGTGTTTGTATTATTAAACAGCCCCAGCCTCAGAGTGCTTCTCATCTCTTCCTGGTCTGCAGGGCACTGGGACCAAGTGGCAGCCTGTTGAACCATATTTCAGCTGTGATCTCTGCACAGAATGGTTCATGAACAGAATAGTCAGAAAATGAGGCAATAACCTGTAATCTCCATTTCCTGAGCAACTCCTCGAATTTCCCTGTATCAATATCAATTGATTTCACAGGGAATACATGAAGTCATGACTTTGTGTYACCTAGCAGCTCATCTTGTGCAACAGCAGAGCCTCCTGAGGCACAAATATGGGAAACAGGACACACAGTGTGTGCTCTGTGGATAGAAGCACTCTGCTGACAGTACCATGCCATCCTTGGGATGTGCATCCTGCAAAGTGCAGCAGAGGATCAGAGGGTGGGAGATCCATTCTGACATTCCCAAAGTGCTCTGGGGACCTGACAGCCTCTCTTCTCCCACCGAGCCTCAGGGCCACCATGTACTGACTGGAAGTTAAGAGAGCATGGGACTTTCCATAGATAAAACCTTGCTTGCATGTCCTGGAGGGGCCTTTCCAGCTGGCAGTCACCCCTTGGGCCATTGTGGCTGTGTCTGCACTGTGCTCCTAAATCAGTCCTGGGGACCCACCTTGAGAGCTTGGAGCTCTCAATCCGTGCTATCGCTGCAGGCTTCCAGAGAGTTCCTGAGCACCTCTGGGCATTCACATTCCCACTGTCCTTTGGCATGAGTGGGGAAGAGTCCCTTGAAAGGCATTTTACAGTCTGGGGTACTGACTTTTGTTGGTTCCCAAGATCTTCATTGCAAGGGCAAAACCCAAATTTTAGTCAGGGAAGAGCTGAAAACACAAATTACTGTCTCATACTCAAAATATAAGAAATCCCTGTAATGTTGTTTTTTTTTTTTTTTACAACCCATGTTTAGCTCAGGGGCCTGCCTTCAAAGTACAAATCCCTGGTCAGGCCAGCTTTGTGAACGGAAAGAAAAATGAGGACTTAGGAACTCAAAGTGCATAGATCTGTACTGTGTTGAAACAAACCCATTCAGGGCACTGATAATATCTGCTTTCCAGATAAATCAAATGAAATTATAAATACTTCATCTGTTTTTGTCTTTAATTTAATTTAGTTTTAAAAAACCCTCAATGTGCTGTCTCTTGCAGGACCATTTTAATAGTGCTAGACCCACTGTTAGTTCAAAGACTTGGTATTTTCAGTAAGAACCACTAAGAGTGATGAGTAATTTCCTGGATAATAAGTGCATTGGGCAATATATGTTGCTCCTCAACCCTTTAAACTCTTAACAGGGAAGTTCCCTTCCCTGGGGTTGCTGCTCTGCCCTGGGTTTTCACCTCTTCAAAACAAGATCTGTGTAACCTAAGTCAAACACTGAGCAATCAGTACCACCAGGGCAGTGTTTTTAATGAGAAAAGCAGTTAAATAAATGGAATGTCATTAAGACATATGAGTGTTTTGGAGATGATGCCAACAGTATAACAGAAAGTTAGTTTAAAATATTACTTGCTATACATTTCTTTTTAATGCATATGAAATTATAGAAACAAAGCACTTTAGCTGAAGAAATAGAAACTCCTTGCACRTACACAGTTTCAAACCCCAGTAGTATTTCAGCCTCTTGGAACTGTCTCTTGGTCTGTAAAAGARGGATCTGGACAGTCTCTCAATGCCTCTGACTCTTAAATCCTCAAGTGACATGTATATATGCTTAAGGAAAGGGTCAGCTTGCAGACAGAAATGTCCCAAACTTAGAAAAAAAAAWWAAAAAAGAAACAGATTGGTGRTTAGAACAGAGCTRTGAAAGCCTTTGCCTTCAGTTGGCTGGGTTTGCGCCAAGATTCAGTGTCCATTTATGCATGATATGAAAAAAAAAGTGATGTGGTTGAATATTCTTGTCATATGTTTCAGCTTGTTTTTCTTTTTTTGGACAATGCTTTGTTCTGTGACTGTTTATTTCATTTCATTGAGCATGCTCTTCCAACCCTGCCATGCCATTTCTTCTGCAGCAGTTAGAAATTTAATGATATTTGAACCTAGTAAGAGACTGTATTTTTTATGTTTTGTGGCTGCAGTGTACTTTTCCCATTCAGAAAGGAGCATATTTTAATGTAATTGAACATAGGCTGAGCATAGTTTGCTTTAGCTTGATAGGAGTTACATACAGGGACCATTTTCATGGTCTTGCACCCATCCTCCTCACCTACCACCCCTTCCTTCTTTGATGTGAATTTCCCCTAGAATTAGTAATTCATAGAAGAGCCACAAAATTACTAATGAACCAGAAGAGTTTTTAAAATTCTAACTGTTATTGCATTTTTTCYCAGATGAAATGAAGATCAGCCCTTTCTCTGGAGATCAGCCTCCAAGTGCTGAAGTGCAATGCGCAGTTCTAAGACCGCAGCTCTGCAAAGCACGGGTTAACCAGTGAYAGACAGTGGGGATTGGAAAAATAGCTGGAGAAACAGGAAAGAAATAAAAAGGGAGTTTGAATATTAGAGTTYTTAGCCTTGCTGCTTTGGATTTTTATTTGTTTCTCTGTTCTCAAGATGAGAAGTATTTGGGTTCATTGGTATGAACACCACTTAAACATTGTTTAGTTTACTTTTGGAAATTTTGACAAATGTTTTGTAAGCAGGGTAACACAGACAGCAGGACAGAATCTGCTGTGAGTCATCACTTTCGTTCTTAGTCAAAGTTCTTTATTTTTCATSTTCATGGCCTCCTAGATGTACCCCCCATGGGAACCACACTGATGATACAACAAATTGTTGTTTTCACCCAAGAAATTTATCACCTTTCTTTGAGGGGGAAACGAAACTCTTGGTGAGCAGAAACTTTCCAGATATCCAAGGGCAAGAGTCAAATTTCTCCAACAGTTTGGCTCTACAGAGCTGCAAGGAAGACCAGCTTCAGRGAAAGACAATTAAAATTTTTGTATAACAGGTAATTTCTTATTGCATTGTAATTAAAAGCAACATCTCAACCTGGAGGCAGCTCTATAAACTAGCTAATACTAAATGAAAAAGATTAAATTATTATTTTCAGCCTAGATAACTAATGTTACCTAGTATCAGATTTCCATCAGATGCTAAATAAAGTAACGTGCTAATTCATACTCATATGCTCTCTATTTTTTTACATTAAGTTTAAAATAACTTTACAGAGACATTTCAGAGTCAAATGGGTACAACTTTAGCATTTTGCAAAAACCTTTGGTCTTTTTGCCTTGTTCACAGCAATAATTGTTAAAGAAAGAGAATTGTAGGGATTTCTTGCAGCCAACATATCTTCTGGATGTTTAAAATATCTAGTGCTGAATGATTTTTCACATCATGACACCTCCATCTAAAACAACAGTATTAATATTAGCAATGCCATCCACTGCAATATAATCTAATATATATATATATATATATATTTTAAAATATGAAAGATTAATCCATCATCCTATTGACCTTTGGGGATTAAAAAAAAAAAAAAGCATGAGAACAATCTTTCAGTGGCTGTTTACTGTCAACTCCTTGAGGGGGTAAATGGGTCCCTGCTTTTGGGGGAAAAAAGAAGAAAAACGCAACTGCAGTTTTACTTGAAGTCCACCCAAATTATTTGCCTCTAAAAATAATTCTTGTAGAAGATGATAGTATGGAAGAATCAGGAAACCTCAGGAAAAATTTTAAATGCATTTTCTACATCTTGAATTTGAATCCTCAAACATCGTGACTGGCATACATTGACAGGGGAAATAATTATATGCAGCCAAGGGTCCTACAGAGGGTATCTCCCACATTCCAGTCCATAGATACATGTTGCTACAGCAAAATGCTTTCTGTAGCCTACCACAATTAGCAGAAAGATTTCTTTTTAGCTGAACAGGAATTTGATAAAGAATAAGAAAATAATTAGAGGTGAAATCCACAGAAGGAACTCACAATTACCCCAATTCACTAGACCCTAATTAAGTGCCAAGGCTGTGTTGGGCAAGTTGGCCACATAAGAGTAAACTTTGCAAAATCTGACAGGGTGCCTAGAGAGGCATCAAAGCCCAGCAACAGGAAATGCTAAGCACAGAATTCCAGGTTTCCCTAGAGTTATTTTCCACCCATACCCCTCACCTAAGTTTGGGTGGCACATGTAAAAACAAGCAAAGAAATGTGTGAATAGGACTTTAAAGTAAGGCTTACTTGGAAGGAAAATGCTAGAGGTCTTTTCCCTCCTTGGTTTAACATAAAAAAACTGAACTATTAATCAGAGCAGTCTGAAATATTCATTTCTCCCCTTCCAGGCAAGTTGTCTAACCTCAAGGCCAACAGCTTAGYTAGTATTTAATTATTTCATTCAAAATGGAACAGTTTCCACAGAAATATTCAGAGGCTCCTCTGATCCCAGATTTCCCCAAGGCACCCTCCAGAAACTTTTGGAGAGAGATTTTTTTAACCAGAATTCTGTTGGACAAAAGGAGAAAAAAATCCCAGGTTTTTCAGATCCCGAAGGGATGATCCAACTGCTGAGGTGCTGGGCATAAGCACAAAAGCAAGAACAAAAGCCAGTGTGCTAAAAACACTCAAGAACTCCATGAATCTTCAGATCTAAATTTTTCATGAAACACATAATTGACTGAAATATGGGGACCACAGTCCCAAAGGCTCCACTGAGACTTGTTGTGGAACAGAATTTTGAATAGAGATTGTTTTAGCTCTGCTTCCTTGTTTGTTTGTTTTTTTTTTTCTTTTTTGGAGGGGGAGGGGTTTGGGGTGGGTTTTTTTTTTRGTTKATTATTATTGTTAAACCATTTTTGTTTGAATCTGTTGTTACACTCTCTCTCTGCCATAATTTTGTTTTCTTCTCAGAACTTCACTTGTTGCACATGACTAGCATCAGTTTAATGAGTGATGTCATAATTTCCAGAATTTCTTTTAGCCTCCTGTAATTATGTTGTCTAGTTGTTGACTTGTTATTTACAAAATTTTTATGTTTTGGAGACATTCTGCAAAATGCAAAACATAGTAAAGAAATTGAGGATAGGATTTGTGAGGGAGCTCTTGCAATACACTTATTGAAAAAGACACAAGCCTTGCTTCTGTGGAAGAGGTTTGTTTTCTGTGAAAACTACCAGTRGAATTGTTTATATCCAGAACATTCCTAACAGGTCTTTCCTTCAACAGTGTTTTAAAAATTGCTCCTGAAAGACAGTCCACAACCTGTCCAGAAGCTTGCCCAAATGACAGGGAAAGTAAAAATTATGGATCCTTAGAATCTGATTACCAGAAGACACATATTCAGGCTTCCATAAAAATCACAGGCTTTSTTTTAGGTCCCCCTCAGCTAGCAAGTGGTTTTACAGAATCAGTGGTTTTCAAATCAAATCTGCAAATGAGGTTCCTGCCCCAAAGAACCTGCAGATGGAAAAACCCACTTGTACAAGCAACAAGTGGCAAGCAGGTGAACTGAGGGTTTGCACTTGGCAGTCAGAGAGTTCATTCCTCTGATTTCTCTCTGCACTTTTTGGCTTTTGTCAGGGTCTCATGGCAGGACTGGGGCAGGTTCCTTCTTTCTGGCCCTTCTCGACTGTTCTTTTGTGGTTTTATGGGAGTGTCCCAAAAAGTGTATTTTGAGGAAGAGGCCATGGAAGAATTCTCAGCAAAATGAGAAWGGATGAAAATAACGGGATCCGAGTGACAGTAGCAAGAGAGCATTTTTCTTTTTTACTAAAGTGAGCACTGAAAAAGCATAATGAAGACAAATGGACTTAGCTGTAATCTCCATCTGGCCTATAGCATCACAAAAATTGTGTCACATTGCTAACTTCACTACCAGCCGTCCTCCAGCAGTAGGGCAGGCACCCAAGGCACCAGGAGAGGGGAAGGCTGGAAGGAGAAGTGCACAGGGAGTTCCTCTTAGTGCAGTGGGGAAGTATGTCCTGGCCTCACCACCCTGGGCAGAGAAAAAAGGGAAGTTCTCAAAGAAACAGTGCCCTGCTGGTGAAAATAAAAGAATTTCTGGGAGCAGGATGCTTTCCTGCTGTAGGGAACAACAGCTCCGGGTTTATGAAAAAAAAAAAAAAAAAAAAAAAAAAGAAAAGAAAAAAAAGATAGAACTGGCAACTTTGTAAATGTAAAGAATATAAGATTAGTAGCTTACCCAAAGTAAATGGCACGAGAAAAGTGCGTGGAAAAGATGGAAAGGGCTTAGGAGGTCTCACAAGCCACAGGAAATTAAAAAGAGATAAAGCAGTATTGTAGGCTCCATCATGTTATACCTGCCCTATATAAAATAAAAGGCATGCATCTAACACAGAAGTTGAAAGAAAAGGCATTTCTAGAGTGGCTGATTTGTATAATGGAGAAAGAAAAGAATGATGATTTCAGTTTAGGTGATCTAGAGGGGCCCTTATTTTTACACACATGATGATCAGCAAAGATGCTGCTGTGACCGCACAGAAGTTTAATATTTTTACATGAACCATTTTTATCCCAGGTAATTTCTTACTCAAATCTCAAAAATATCAGGGGAGTAACCCCATGTATTCTAGTTTAAGTCCACAGCGTACTACAGACAACAAAAGGAGCTACTGTAATTTCTGGGTGTCAAGACAAAGTTTCAGCAGCTTTTTTATATTTTTCACTTTGTTACATGACATCTTCCAGTACATGTAAAGGGCTACAGGCTGTGGTCCAGYTGGAAACTTGCTCATCTCAGCCAAAATAAAACAGTTACTTTGTATGCCCCTGAATTTCAGGGGCATCTTGCCAGGTGCAAATAGCCTGCAAGGAAAAACCATAATCAGTAGAAAGCCTAATGTAAATTCTTTATTGTTGCTTGTGGGTTCATGTTTTGAGGGAAAAAAKTTTTTAATGTTAAATGTGGTTACTACTCTGCAATTAAGATCAGCACCCATTGCCTCTTTCATGGTATTGGTAGAGGGGTATAAATAAACACATAAAATATAATGCTTTTTTCATGTTTATTTCAATGGCATGCTGAAGTTGGAGAAGGTGAGTCAACTGAAGTTTATTTGTAAGAGAGCAAAACTCTGCTTTCTCAAGGTTGAACTACCTGAAAAAGATCCAAGAATTTAAATTATTAACACTGTTAAATAGCATCATGTTCCCAATTTTCAAACACAGACTTTCCAGATACAGAGGAATGTTGGACAAAGGAAAACAACAAATTTCCTGACTGCTCTGTAAAATTGAAGCATGAAAGCCATTTTGGGATTGCCTAAACAATTGTAGGAATAAAAGGTCTGGAAAATTTCATTTCATGTCTGACAAAGTTAGACAAAAAGTTCCTGTGGTCCAAAGTGCTAAATCTTCAAGTACTGCATTTTTGTGTGTGAGAATTACAAATGAAGATTTCTAAATGAAAAACTGCTTCCTCCATCCTYCTCACTCTAAAAAAAAAAAAAAAAATCTSGTTAATATTCAGGGTTTTTGCATTAACAATAAGACAAAACACAAATGGATTTGTGAAATCCTTCAGTTTACTATCTTTCATTCTAATTTATTCTCAGAAAAGAAGAAGTTAAAAATGTTCTTCTTATCTATCGAAGTGTACAGTCTGTCAGATCCAGCAGAACATTTGATCATATATTTAATTTGAAACATGAGAARTCCTACTTATTTTATTAGTCCTTGCAGCTAATAAGAAGTAATTCTTAAAGCTAACACTTCATACAAATCTAAAMTAGTGGCTCTGCATTTCAGACATATTTATATCTTTTTCCTCCATTCAAAAAATATAACTTCTTTGTGATACTTGTAAGGAATTATTCTCTTCAGTAAACAAATCTGTGATTTAAAAATGGAACCTTGTTAAGAAAAAAAAAAAAAAAAAGCCTTTTGCTAAAGAAATATCTCTAACTTGAAATTCAAGAATCTGGCATTTTAAATAACTTTAGAGTGTTTTTTTCTTGGATAAACTCAAATGAACAGTTCCCAGTGGGTTCTCTGAGGTTGACTTGTTTTATTTGAAGGCTTTTTAACTGTAGAATTTCTTGTTCTTTGTAAATTGTAAATGACTCTTTCTTGAAACATGTTTTTCAAAATAGTATGGTTAAATACAGAYGAGCAAGTTCCCTTCTCAGTCCTTCACGTTGTTCCTGATAGCTGCAAGCAGTCATTTCTTGGGTGTACAAAACCCAAAGTCTGTTGTAATCTCTCTTGAGCAACACGAGCCGTACTAAAATGGGCACTGAACATACTGACGGCACAAAAATTAAAAAAAGAAATAGAAAGAATAAGAAGAAATTAACCATTTAACAGGAACTTAATCTAGCTGTCCAGAGGGTAGAAAAATTATTGTTTTTACAATAAAATTAGTAGCTTTGAATATTTTATGGCTCCAAATGGAACAMGAAGAAATGTATGTTTAAAGGCACTCTCTTCTGTCATTGTTTAGCTTCATCTGTTTCTGACCCCCATAGCATAATATTATATTCCAGGAAAACAGTTGTTTTCACTCTTTCCACTTGCTCCAATATTCCCATACTTCTGATACTTTGTTTCCACTGATGCAAGACAGAAAAAAAAAATAAAAGAGGGGGAAAAAACAATTACTCACATCTAAAATTACACCAGCAAGGAACTAACAATTAAACAAGGAATGTCTTGGTTGTCCAGCATTGAGGCCTTACCTTCAGGCTGCAGGACCACTCACAAGGGGGAAAAGGGAAGCCTTCTGCACCCATCTTGGCATACTGAGAGGCAAATTTTTGGTTTGGCACAGGGTCTGTAAATTCCTCTGATCCCCTGAATGCTGCCCAGATTGTGAGTCAGGCTGTGTCTCTTCTTAGGGTCTTATCCCAGCCCTTTTTTTTAGGACTGCCAGAAGCGCTACAGGATAAGAGTTCCTTTGGATCTGTCTTGGGTTCAGATAGATCATTGCACACTGATTTAAATTGCTTTTGGGAAGGAGCTGGTAGCTACTGCTGGTTGGAAATAAGGTGCCAATTCAGTTAAAACGAGACCAACATAATCCTTATGGTCAGAAGGTGAGCAAAAGCTCAATGTCAGCCTCAAAGAACAAAAGATAAATTAGTGAAAGTGTGAGGTGATTCACGTACTTCTACCTTCTCTGCAGAAAGAACAGTATCAAAGGAAAAAAAAAACTGACTAAAAGAGATAAGAACCTGAAACATGAAGAGGAGGAAATTATTTTATTTTAYTTCTGGATTCTGCATTTTAGAGACGCATTCCACACTTTCAAATTGTTTCTGCAATCATAGAATCTAGAAATTTGCTTTCCCATTTTAAGGAAAATTGAGATCTTAATSATTACAGCCTAAAAACACTGTCATGAGACTCAGGTGAAGTAGAACCAGAGTCACATGCATGATAAATAACCCTTCCTCAGACAAATGGAAACTCCCAAGATCCCCACTAGAGGAGAGAGSAGAAGTCTGTGTGAGTTGTGGTCTGACTGGGGAATTTGGACACAAATAATGCATCCTATACTTACACAAGATGTTAATTAGAAGCCTGTTTGGGAGTCTGTAGCTTAAAAACTGAACCAAATAACATTCAGGTTTACAATAAAGGAGTAAAATTATGAGAGAAGGCCAGAAAAAGAAAACTGTACCTTGGCTCTCAGRGAGCATCCCATTCTCGAGTAGACTGAAACACACTAAACTGGGGTGTTTACTTTTGTTTAGTATGGTGTTGCACTCAAGAAGCAGAAAGATCAAAGTACTCTCTGTGAGGATTTTTTGCTTTCTAAAGTCTGTGCTGACATGTGGCACACCCGGAGCAAGGTTGTAGTTACATGTTCAAGTCGTTTCCTCGGAGCCAGAGGTATTTCAGTGTGTGATTGAGTGCTCAGGGAATTTTCCTCCGTGGGCAAGGGGATTGGGGTGTGAGACCACGTGCACCCAGAAGTGGCCACACAGACATTTATTCTTCCCAAATTAGACTGATTGTTCCTGAAATAAAGCAACAATATACCTCTGTGGCTGTGCAAATGTAATTATTTCATCTGAATAAGAAACTTAAATCAATCCTCTTTGTTAGAGCTACACTGACAAAGTCATTTTTTTATAGATCAGCCTTATTTAAAAAGAAGCAACATTTCAACATTTCACAAACCAGAAATCTTGTATTCGGAATTTTTTTCTTGGATTGATTTTTGTTTTGGAACTTCTCWAAACACTATTTAACTTCAAAAATATCCTGACCAAGCTGTACCATATGACATGTTGCAAACAGAGAATCTACAAGAGCTGCTTTCATTCTCTTCTAAAAGTCAGGCGCTTTTATTTAGCAGGGCAGACTTACAGATGTTTCGGTAGATCTAATGCTAGGAAAAAAATGATTAGACAATGTGAGCTGTGGTAAATTCTAAATAGGCTTTCTGTTTGCACCACTAATGCATAAAGCCTTGAGTTCTCACACGGCATTGAGATACTGCTGTGCTAACTGAAAATAAACTCAAACTGCGTAGAATTGTGAGTGTTTGTCCCCTGAAGAAAAAAAAAAAAAAAAAAAAAAAAGAAGCAGTAACTAATCATAGAACAGAATAAAAACAAAGATCTATTTTCCATAAAGACCCTAAAAGAATTTTTACAGTATTATCATTTTGTGTTGTGTCAAACAGGGCAGTTTTGTTGTGGTTAGAAAACATTGACATTTCTTCATAATCCCATCCATGCTTCAAGCAAAAGRGGCCCCGTGTCAAAATCTTCCAGATAACACCTCTGGCTGAGTGCAGATGAGGGTTTGCTCTTTTCTGAGGTGCTGCCATCCTCTCAAGCTGCCCATAGTGCAGCACCACCAAAACCCAAACTGTGTTCCAAGATACAGTCTCAGCTCCAGATGCTGAGGTGTGAGTGGGGAGCTCAGTGAGCCCCCTTTTCCCTTGGAAGCCTTTTCTCAGCTGAGGACTGTGCACCTGAGGGACTGTGCCCGTCGAGCCTCTGTTTGTGTGTGGCCTACGTGGGAGCACTGTCAGCCCAGGCAGCAGCTAAGGGATAAACAGCTGCACAGCATCCTCTGCATTTCCTTAAACCAGAACTATTCACGGAGCCAATGTACTTTGTGAAAACAATAAGTCCCATGGAAAACCTTACTTTTCTGCCATTTGTGAAATATTTCCACAGTTAGTGTCTATCAATCGTACACCAGTTCTGYCCAGAGGTTAAAATGGGTGGCTGGGTGGGCGGTCTTGGTTTTGTGGTATTATGGAGTTTTCACCATGGATCCACAGTGACTATGTTTATATTTTTAGAGAGGTGTAAAAATTATGTTAGATTACTGKTTTTTTCAGCTCTTTATTCTTGTCACCTAAGAAGATTCCAAGGCAAAGCCATTTCTATTTTGACCCTAATCCTTCTTGCAGACTATTCAGGCTCCTGCTGCCATTACCTCACTGGTTACTCATTTTATACCTTTCCCTTTTCGGGGGGAGAATGTAAGATTATCGCACATTTTTAATTCCAGTACCCAATTCCTTAGGAACCCCCATAGTCTCAGCTCTGTAATTAAAAGTAGAATGAATTATCAGGAATATTCTTGGGTGCTGTTGAATTCRCAAAAGTCAGTCACATATTGTTATGCTTCACTGAAGACTTGGACATAAATCTCTTTTCAAATTTGAACAACCATCACAGCTCATGCAGTTTCAGTGCAGTTGCTTGGAAAAAGAAAAAAAAAAACAACTCCTACCCTCTTTATCACATCATACAAGTAACAATATTGCTTCAATATTTTTGAAGCCCTGGGATACTTTAGTCAGCAGGAATTTGCCTATTCCTCCTGTAGTTGATACAGTATCTAACTTAACATCAAAACCTTCTATCAAAAGGATGTATTTTTGCATAGCAGTTGTATAAAGAATAAGTAACAAATTTTCACTATTTCCAGTTTCACTCTTTCATATAAATTAATGTATTTCCCACTCAGTGACAGATTAGCCAGTTGCCAAAACTTTAAGCATAAATCAAACCTCTCTGAAACTGGGACATTTCAGGACTAAAGTACCTTCACTTACCTGACTGATAATGAATTATTTTTAATACAGTAAAACAATTTGTTAAGGGGAAAACTCCATTCACTAGTGCTCAGAGAATTTATTAAAAAAAAAAAAAAATTCTTATCCACAGTTAGTGAGATGAATACAATGAGATAAGCTGCATACTTACAGAATATCTGGATGGAATGTATGCAGTGGCTTACTAAAGAGTTGTATTAGAAAACTTAAGTTAGGAAAGGACTTGATGTGGAATAAATGATATCACCAATTCCTCTCTAAGRGAAAAGATTCTTTTCTGAGAAGTCTTGATGCCTTTTTTGTTTGCTTCAGTGGAAAGTTCATTAAAAAAAACACAGKAGATAGTATCTTCTAGGCATAAAAACACCTGACAAAATAAATCAAACCATCCTATTTATACTAAAACTTAATACAGTCCCAGTCAAAGTAGTATAAAATATTTGGGGACTTGATATAAAATACGTTTTGCATAGTTTCTTTTTAAAGATTCCTGCATGCCATGCGCCAAAAACAGCCTTACCTGTTGAATTCTGTAGGATTGTTCAAAACTTCTCTATTTTCCATTGAGTGCTACAGGGTCTTTATCTGCAATGTKATTGATTTGCATCATAAACAGCCAGTTCTGTATAATTCCAATTTTAAATAAATTTGTTTCGCTTCCAAATGCTGCAGTCTTATGCTCTTACTAAACAGGTTCAGTAGCACTGAGATTCTTCTGAATTAATTTGAGAAGTAGGTAGAATTGGCTCCAACAAGAGTCATATGTGGGGTGCCTTGTGAGGCACAGATGCAAAATCCACCATTTAAACGCACCTGATTACATTCATGGTAGTTAATAAGCTATTGTTGCATTTTTCKTTACAACTAGCTATATTTCTAGTGTTACATAAAAATATCACTCACTGGGAATTTATCATGATGCAAGTGACAGAAAAATAAACACAAGTAAAACCACACTTTCAACTATCACTTAGTTGCTACCACAATGCTTCTCAGGAATGCAGAGAAAATAATTGTAATACCTTTAATCACATCTTAAACACTTTTCTTAGTAGTGCTACTTTGTCTCTCTGGAACTGGTTAACAAGTTTAGTTCACGTTGAAAATGCCAGATAATCTGCTTAGTGAAAAAAAAAAAAAAAATCTGATTTCTACTTTTGGTGTTGAGTCTCTATAGGAGTTTAAACTCCACTGTTGAATGTACAGATATTTATCCTCTGTAACAGCACGTTACAGATATAAAAACACAAGGTGTCCACCATTGTTGTGGATGTTGTGACACTGAGCAGCACAAGGGACCGTGACACAGAAGGATTTGAACTGGCTGGTTCCTCCTGGAGAAGTGGTTTGGCAGTGACAGAAAAGAGCTGTACTAAAGCTAATTATAACATTTGAAAAGCTGCAAGAACTCTCCCCCACTTGAAGGCAGATGTACTGGAGGAACTCAACCTGATGGAAGAGGTTCTTTCATACATATAAATCTGCCCTGTGAATGAAATCCCCCTTCACATGAGCTTCTTTTACACCATACCTATGGATGATCTTGGTTTACTAACATGTGAYTCCCAAAGACTGCTGGCTGTATTAAAAATTACAGGAATTTTGTGGGTGAAAATTTGCTAATAGAATGTCTTGTCCCTTCCTCACWCAAACAGTCCCCTGTCATCATTTCCCCTCACATAAATTTAATTTCAATTCCYCTGACTGCAGTGTTATAATAGATAGAATGTCACCCCACAGAATTTTCATAAAGCTGAAAACAAAAATATCCAGTAAAAAAG
>NW_026623314.1:822657-825782 GCF_030028575.1 Malurus melanocephalus | reverse complement strand
ATATTTCTTTAGAATCATGAGACCAGAGCATGAGTGTGAATAATCTTTTATCATTTCAGGTTAAGATGGTTTATCAGCTACTGGATCTGCCACTTCTTCAGTCACCTTTTCAAGGACCAGTTACTGATCCCCCATCACATCAGTGAAATTTATGAGAGGAAGAGTAAAGTGAAGAATAATGCCACATCTTGAAGGAAAGATGACATTTGTCTGAAAGGCTGGCTTTATTTTGGAAATGGCAGCTGTTTGGAACTGTTGACAGATTGGGAGTGTTAGAAATTGTCCCAGACCAGATGGATTACTGATCTGGGTCCAGGTGAAAAGGTCAAAGGCACTTTATAAAGGATGGCATCCATTCCCACATAGCTATCACCACTGCAGAGTAGTATAGGTAACAGTTATTTTTATAGCATGTAATTGAGTTATTTTGGATAAGTCCCCCACAGGTCAGAGGTATGTACTTTTTTATCATCTTCCTCCCCTTTTGCTGCAGCAATTGCAGTAATTTGATATATTCCTAATACTATTCCTAATTGAGTTAGGATGGGCTGAAGGCAAGATATCTGTGAAGGGGTGGCAGAGAAACAGCTCTTTTAGTCAGGAAATCACATTCAATCTTTTCTTTTCTGTTATTTCCTGTGACCTGAATACATTAATCTGCTTCATGGTTATAAGAATTTTTTTTCAAGGAACAGGAATGAATCAACCAAACAAGAACATGAAAGGGAGGCAAACAAGGAGTTTCATCTGCTCATGAGAACTTGATACTTTCAATTCTTGCACCCTATTCTGCTGCTATCATGCATGTTTCCAGAGAACAAGTAAAATTTAATTTATTTTTAAATGGAAATAAAGGAAAATTGAAAAAGCCTTCTCAGTTTAATTTAGTCAATTGAATATATTATAGAAATAAAACCAGCTGAAGATGTGGGGCTTTGCTTCTATTGAACAAATACCCCTCAACTGTGTGAAAGCTGCAAAGTCATGTTTTTCATGTGTCCCTCAACTCCTTGATGGCCTTGATACACCTCAGAAGCACCAGTTAGAGCATCATCTCACCCATTAGCCTTCACCAGAATCCTTGGAAATGCTTGACAGAAGGCTCTGTCAAGAATTGCCTGTTCCCCCACAGGTAGCAGAGTCTCTTTTGCGAATAGTTGCCTCTGTAAATTTAAAGTTGTTAATGCCAGGTTTCTACCAATAAAATTTAGATTTAAGATCCATGGAAAAAGGGAAGACAAAAAGTGCAAAAGCTTCTGACAGGCGTACAGCACTGTATTTTATATTATGGTCCAGGTCCCTCTCTAGTTTAATATAGCAGCAAGTTGGTTTATTCATGTGTTAGTGAAGATTCCAGTCCTGAACTACTGTTGGTAAAATGCATTCATTTTCCCAGTAAGTTCCACCTCAACTTAGTGGTCTWGAGAGAAAACGGACACCAGTCAAAAATGCAGAACAAAATAAAGAGCATATCAAAAGGTTGCAGTACATTTGTTTGCATTCAGTCGCTTCAAACTCGTGCATCTATCACGTAGCAATCTTCTAGGAAGAGCTCATGCATCTACTGTGGAATTGAGAAGAACTGTATTTTCACATAGCTGTAATGAACAGCTTAGAAAAGTTAATTATATGCCTTAAATGCTTTTGAATCTTTCTTTATGTCTGATTCTTTTTCTCACTGCAGTTTGAAACTGGTACAGAAAATCTTCTGTCATTMCAGAATTCAGTTCCAAGACATGTGTCAGCAGCAAGGTTCTAGTTTTCAACTTTTCAGGAATATGTCCTCCCCTGCTCTTATTGCACAGGTGACAAAATTGCTTAAAACCTCATCCATTATAGTTCTGAATCAGAGTATGTCAAAGGAGCTGTGATGTAACAACTGCTATAGCAACTACTCATTTGGGTTCAAAACCTGAAATAAACTGTTGACACATCATATTCACATGCTAGAGAAGACAGTTTTGGCATACAGTAGAAACTGTAGTAATATTAATATATCCTATGGAAACTGAGAATACTCAAATATACATATAGCTGTATATATATGAAGAACACTTTAGGCTGAGAATAATTTTGAGAACATGGTATCTAARGTATATCAGTTAGCTTCTGCTTAACTAAGTACTATACATAATTAAGCCAAATTAATCTAATTAAACTTCCAACTGACAAGGGTTTCCACTTGGCTGAAGTTTTGCAGAACTCTTTTGTACATGACAGCAAAYATTAACCCTTCTTTTGAGCAGCTGACCCTTAAAAAGATGTCCCACTAAGAGATCATATCATATATAACATAGTCTAACCACAGTCCTGACCACTGAAAGGTCAATAATTTCCATCATCTTTCGATGTTAGAAATACATTAGGGATTTTTTTTTCCTCTGTGTTTCTCAAGAAAAGCCATGTTTGCAGAGCTTCCTCTTCTTTGTTTCTATTTTCTGAAATTTCGATTATTAATTGCGTATACAGTAAAGTTGAAGGAGGCCCAAGAAGATATATTGCACTTCAGGCAGGGTTTAACTTCTTCCATACAGAATGTTACTCTAAAACAGAGCTAAATTCTATGCTATTCAGTGGGAATATTGTTCAGTTATGAAGCACAGAATGAGTTAATGAGTAAACATTAATATGTTTAATGTTTACATGTGTAAACATCCATATAATATACACACATATCTGCATATGTATGTATATAGTCTATATATTCTAAATATATGCATATAATCCCTGTGAAAGTCCATTCTAAAGATCTAAAATTGAAATTGAAACCACCAGCAATTTTGTTTACAACCAGCCACTCAAACTTCTCCCAAGAACAGAAATTTTCATTAAGTTTCGTGCTTAAACTCTCAAATTTCTGTTTATGTTAAATAGTGCTTGTGGTTGTCATTGGAAAAGGTACATCAATGGGACCAGGAGCACCATGAAGCACCGTTCTCAAGGCACAACATTAATAACTTGCCTAACTGTATGGAAGAGTAGACTTTGTCTAAGCAGTGGTTTCAGGAATTAAAGTATCTCAAACAGAGGACATGTCCAGGTGCAAAAATATGATATGCATGTCATGCTGGGCACTGAGCTGGGTGCCAGGAGTATGGGAGTGTCTTGCTGACTCTATTTCTGTT
>NW_026623314.1:757536-822547 GCF_030028575.1 Malurus melanocephalus | reverse complement strand
TCTGTACCTTGATTTCCTAATTATTTTTTAATATTTCTGGTTTACTGAGGATGTTTTTCAGTGTAAAGATAATATGTAATTTCTTGTTTGAACAATATGCAGCACTTATATCCCAGTGAATACCTGAGAGCACTCTGATAACTATAAAATTCTTACACAATTRTTTCTTCTGCCTCTCATTTTAACCTTTGGCATTCCACCATAATTGGTATTGGCAAAATAAAAGATGAGTGTTTTTACATTTCCTTATTAAAATGCCTAAGAAAACTGCCTTAGAGAGATGCAATAGCTACAAGGTGATGATCTGTTTGGCAATGAGGTGCATGGGAACATGTTCAAAAGCCCTTAAACAGGAATCAAACGCTGATTAAAAGAGGAAAGCAATGAATGTTGCARTGATTTTACCCACAGACCTGAGAAAACACAGATGAAGATTCATTAAATCTGTATTTCTCAGGGCTACTAAAAGCAGAAAAAGACAATACATTTTTAGCCATCTTCTCAGGTGGTTGTTTAATAATATTAGACATTATGTCTCTYTATTCTGCTCCCAAGACTCTTTTAAAAGTTATATAATATACATACATATTAGCAAGGAGTCTCTGGCAGCCCTGATTTTCTTCCTTTTCTAACCAAATGGCTGAACCTGAGGCTAAACTCAGGTTTCTACTTGGCCATACCTCTGGCCCATGAAGGTAGAGGTTTTGGATGCACTTCAAGAGAAAGGGTGGAGAACAAGTTAACCAGAATATCTCATGGCCTGAGCACGTCACTAACGTGGAAGACATGGGTTCGGGCATTCCTTGTTTGAAGAAAGCACGAATCTCCTATTTGCTGGATGAATTAATGCAATATTATCCAAAAGGATGGATACTGAAGCATCTGAGTGCTTGTGTGTTATCATATATAACTTAATAGAAGATAGAGGTGGAATTTTTATGGCACTCTGCCTAAACCTGATCTACAAGGGARTACCATGCAGGATATTGAACAGGGTTGAAGCTCTGCCAAAAAAGCAGCTCTTCCAACCATGCAGGCAGTTTCCAGGCAAAGCACAAAAACAATACATATATCAGGCTAGATTTATTTAGTCCACATGTAAAAGAATATTAATCACAGAAGATACTAAAATAATGATGGCCTATCAATGGTTATGATTATTTCAGAGGACTTAATAACCTGGGACATTTTGTTGTTACTCCATTTTTGAAGTAATGGAACAATACTTCAGAAAGTGAAGAGCTTTGAATAAATAAATAAATTGTTCAAAGAACATGACTTTCTGATTGTTTATTTCCTTTACATCTTACCTTCAATTATTTCAGATATATTTTATCTCTACAAAATCTACCAAGTGTTTCACTGTATGACTGACACAGTTCTACTCCTGCAGCCAAATAAAACAAAGAAAAGTACAGTACAAATGCAGACAATTTTCCTGGAATTATGTCCAATCTTTTGTCATGATCAGTACAGGATTAAAGTAATTTCATAAGATAGATCATAAGATAGATAAAATACCTAAGACCAAGTTCTGCTACCTTTGCATAGAGCARTGGTTTKGTCTGGGAGGAGCATATCAGAGTGTCATGGAACTATCATTATATTTAAGTAAAGCACATGTTCAAATTAATCAGCTCTCTCAGATGTGAAGGTGAGAGGTGCTACAGATACTTCTGCATTTTCAGCATCTAATTTAGCTGTGTTCCTGTGGCCTTAACATCCTGAAACCACAACAGAAATAAAAGACTGCTGGCAGGCTCTACTGGAAATATAAGAAGGGTGTCCAAAGGCTTACTATTTATTTACACACCTAAACATAAATAATCTCCTCATGTACCACTTTTACCCATAGGCTAAAACACATAGTTTTACATGAAGGTCATAATTGTCTTCATGTTTCGGAAACATAATCTGTCTTTCAAGGTTCGCAATTCTTGTTCCAATTGTGGATTTATAAACCCCTCCACTTTCAAAGAATTAAAGAATTCTTAAGGCTTAAGATTGTTTTCATTTGGATGGAGCAAGTATTAAAAGAAAGTCCACAACAGCATCGATACATACATAGAGACACACACATATTTGAGAAGGTACAACTTGGTATCTGAAAGGCCAAGATGATAGAAAAAAACTGGCCAACATAAACTTTTTTTTCCTGAACACAACTGATGACATGCACCACCAGGAACAGTTTTAAAATAACAGTAATAGTTATGTTGAAATTCAGTATCAGAAACTCATTCAAATTTGAAATTGATTAAAATTAATTAATTTTTCATTTCAGGTTGTCTCTTCCTTTTTCATATTCCTCTTCAGTCCAACCCCTGGAAGAGGAATGATGCAAAAAGTCCAAGTCTGTCTAATTGATTTTAAGCAGAAGCTGATGCTCTGTGGACAATATCTGGSTAAACATTCAAGCTCCTGGACATTTAATCTGAAGAGAAATTTTTTGCATTTTTCAGGTTTTTGAGAGTTATAAAGCTGATTTCAAGAAAAAAACTCTGGGGATTTACTTGGGGTGAAGTCTAAAGGAGTGTCCTTGTTTCCCTCCCTCTGTAACCTACCACATCACTCTGGTGCTACAGAGGGGGAAGCTGAGACATTTCCACAAGGAGCTCCTCCTCAGAGTGAGGGCTGCACTAAAGCTTGACATGCAACACGGTCTGCAGAAGGCTATGCAAGTCCTTATTCAGTCTTGACCAAAATCTTAGTGAACAATTTTAAAAAGGTAAAAAATATCACTTAATTTGAAGGGCTATTCCCACAAAAATGTTTTATTTTCTAGATAGACTTTGACCTGAAATTACTGTCTAGAGAGAAGATAAAAGGATAAAAGGACAAAAGGACAAAAATCTTTGGAATAYCAAAGTTATTTTATTAAATTGATTGCAATGGTCTAGAATAATCTGCTCTAAAGCTAAGCATTTATAAACTTTGGATGATCCTGACATTTAAGGAGTCTAGCCCAATGCTACACTTTCTGTTGTTTATGAACCAAGTACAGAACTGAATTTTCCAAATTAATTCTGTGTGAAAGAAGAATTGAGCCCAGAAATTGTTTGTTCCCTATTCTTCCACAGTCTTCCCAAATAAATTTGGTAAATTKTTTACAGTCTACTCCCATGTGTGAGGCTGGATCAAATGTCTGTTTCCTTTTGCCCTGTCTGGTTTAGACTGTAGACTCTCTGGCCTGTGGACTGTCTTTTCTGATAAATCTCTGCACAGTACAGAGTACAATGGAATATGATTACTTGTCTGGAKATCTTAATATAAAAGGATCTAATATAATGCAAACATTAGGAGACATAATACCATGTCATATCATATCAATGACAGGAGATAAACAGAGCTGGCCTGCAGCACTCTGTGTGGAGAACCTGCAGAAATCCTGCAGTGAGGAGGGAGTATAGAAATGGAARGTAGTTTTAGGTTTTCCGGAGCTACAGGTTATATCCTTCTCCTTAAAAAGCCAGCAACCAGGATGAATAGGATGAAGGCCATAAAACATGAATGCCTTTTTTAATTGGAAAACAGGCAGTAAATGAGCTACCCCTTCAGGATCAAAGACACTATTAAAAATGAAAGATATTATTACTGTTATTGTTAGGTTTTAATAGTAGCATTTATCAATAGCCCTTCTCACCAGGRAAATTGCTATAAATACCCAGCTGACTTATAAGCAGCTATATTGTTCATAACATCACATGGCTGGCCAAGCATTACCTTCTGATACTCTTTTTCAATTTCATTTTATGCCCTTGAACCTGAGCTCTAGAAAATACATTTTTAAACAAGGAGTAGTACAGCCTCTGATATACAGCTGAAATAACAGCAGAGCTGCTAATCTTAGGCAAAATTTACCTCTGTAAAAATTTGGGATGCCGCTTACTCATTCCTCTCACTGTTTACTTTCAAGGGCTAAATAAACCTGAAAAATTTTCTCCTGAATGTCTGAGATATAATAACATGCTGCATCTCTTTCTCTCACCCCATCAGTAGGCTCTGTTTAGTAGAATTATGCCAGATGCCTTTGTATTCATGTTAGTTATTCAGCAAAATTGAAAGAGACAAATTAAGAAAAATAAGACTGTATAATCCCAGGGACAGCATTAAGATCAAAATAAAACAACATGTTTAAAATAAATTGCATTTTGGAATCCTAMAAATTTCCTTTATAGGAAAGACAGATTTAGTGTCATCAAGGTTCTAATATGCAAATGCATGAGGAAGAAATACTTTCCAAATGACTGTTCACTTTCCTTGGGTAGAAAGCTATAGCTAGCCTCTACTTCTACCCTTTCCCTTTGGGTAGTGTGGGGATTGAGGCAGAACTTCTCTGTGCTCCTGGGATCTCACCATTACTGAAGTGTTCCAGGCTGGCAGCTGTTTTGCAAGGAGATTGTCTTGTGTGCTCACCAAGCTGGGAAAAACGTCCTGCACTTTCTCTTTTAGGAATGCAGAGTTTAGGAGACAGAATCATGAAATGAGAGAGTAWTTCTTCTGATCTGAACCCACGCCTTTGTCTTCCAAGCCTTGTCTTTCTGTCCCTCTTAATCACAGAACTAGAGGATAATTATACTGCAAGGGACCTCAGGAGGTCTCCAGTCCAACTTTCTWCTTGAAGTAGGCTCAGCTTTAAGGTCAGTTCAGGTTACTTAGTGCTTTACTCAGACACGCATTCAAAACCTCSAAGGATAGAGATTGTATCTTTTCCATACTGTACTTTGTGTTTAGATGAAGGCTCACAACGTCAAGTAAAGGACTTCTTTCTGTTTCCTTGATCTACTGTCTGTGTTCCTGGTGATGCAGCCCAGAATGTTGTCTCCTTTGCTGCTCCTTTGTTGTCTCCTTGCTCATGCCCACCAAGTCCCTCAAGTCCTCTCCTGAAGAGATGTTGCTCAGCAAGTCAGCCAATGGCCTGTACTGCTGAWTTTGTTTCTAGATGTAGGACTTGGCATTTGTCCTTTCTGAGTTTCAAAAGGTTCCGGTTGGCTCGCTCCTCTGTTTGTCTGGGTCCTTTTGGATAGCAGCTCTGCTCTAGATTTCATTACTGGTCCACTTAGTCTGGTGTCATTTGCAAACTGTGACCATGCACTCCATCCCCTTTTGCAAGTCCTGGGTAAAGCTGCCAAACAGGTCAGGTCCAGAGCAGACCCAAGGTACTCACCATCAGCTTACAGGCAGCTTGGTCCACTTCCTTCAAAACCTGATTAATTAACTCTTTTATTTACCCATCTAGCTAGTATTTAGATGAATAATTTAGATGAACCAACTTGTGAACACTTTCCTTGTTCTGACTTTTATTATGAATGTAGTGGCAAAGACTACTCTTGATTCCATTTGAGTTTCATCTCCTTTTTGCATTGTAGTTCCTTCATGAATTTTCTTCTTCATGGTGTCCTGCTTCATCTCCTTGTTTTTCTGTGTGTGGGAATGGACCATTCCTGTACTTGGAGGATACTGTTATTAAGGACCTGCAACTCTTATTCTGAGTTCCTTTCCTCTTTGAAGCTCCCTCTCATGGCTTCCCATCTAACATTTTCCAGAATAACCTTAAATCTGCTTTCCTGAACTCCTATTTCATGGTGCCTATGACCAAGGACATCCCTGATTATWACAAACCAAATAGTCCTGTCTTGTTAAGTGAAAAGCAGATGCAACTATATGTCATCCCTTTTTGGTACCATACCTATGCCTGACCATGTACACTGTTGTCCTTCCAGCAGATATCAGAGAAAGGAAAGAGCTCCAAAGGAACTGTGGTCTGGAGACAGGAACTTCCTGAGTTGTTTAAACAAGTCTYCATCTACTTTCTCATCCTAAGRAGACAGTCTGTAACATAATTCTCTTTGTTCTGAAYGTTGTGTACCCCTCCATAAAAACCTTTCAGCCATGTGAGCTGTCCCACCACAATAATCCCAGTGATGATGCAGTTTAGYGACTGTGAGCAGAACTCTGGTTCCTCTTGCCTTTTTTCTCTGGTTGTGGGTATTTGTGTGCACACCCTGGAGATGGGCCTCCTTTCCCCCTTTTTCCTCATTCCTAAGGTCTGCCTCGTACACWTCACCCTGATATCACCCTATTACACCTCATCTGTAAAACTGAGCATGGTGGATAAGGAAAGCTAAGAAGGACGGATTAGATTCGGATACACATACAGATAGGTAGATATGGATGTTAGACCTTAGAATGGTGAATTAACACATTCTGAAGACAAATGTCAAAGGCTAATGAAGCTGAACACCCTCTGAAATGTGTTGAGAAACTGGAAAAGTGCAATGCAAAACACACAGGAGGAAGCTGATGCCTTTCTGTACAATTCCCCAATMAGCAGATGGGTTTTGAATAATCCTAACCTCTACACAGCCTAAAATAAATTTCCCTGTTAGCATGTTGTGACACAGAGTAATCTCTTTTAAATTATAAATGTAAACCAGACCTCTTCAAGATAATTTTAGTTTCCTRCTGCAGATGTTTTTCCATTATTTCCTCCTTCCTACCATGCAAACTGCACAAAGGCTGTTGACAATATTTTCTTTCTTTATTAGATAGCTTCAAAATCCAGTGTTATTAGCTATGATAACTTCCCATGTTTTAAAGAATTGCTAAGACCAGTATTGTCAAAAATGTATTGATGCATTGTCATTATTCCAGCTCTCTAAAAATKATCTACTAAAATGGATTTCTAAAGTTGTTATCATGCCATAACTATAGACCTGGTTCATCTAGATCCTCAGCTTCACATTTAACTGTGCATTTAAAATTTATGCATTTATTTCTTTYTCATGAACCTGTAGTTGGTTTCAATTGGTCAATAGTAGGTTGGTGTGCAAAACTTGGCATAGTGAGTACAGATTGCTCTATTAAGTTTTACCTTAAAACATTTCAAAGGCTGTATTTACCAGGCAAGAAGAGAAGAGTGTTCCTGGTAGTTAGAACAAAAGTGTCATTAACAAAAGTTAGTGGTTGGCTAAATTTAGTTCTTTTGCACTTGGGACAAAAGTTTGGGATTAAATGACAGGAAATGGGGTATTAATACATGAGAGATCATACCCTCCTTTGGGTTTTATGAAGTGCAACTACTGAGCACTCATTAAAATTAAAAACAATTTAGTGGCAACTCTTTTTAGTTTGATAGCATAACCTGTCTATTCTGCACTAAAATCACAAGATGATCAAAAATGAAAGCTTTGCAGGCAGTGACAGAGCTTGTAATCTTCTATTTGMAGCACTGGGTTTGCTAGGTTTCCTTGCTTTATATTTTACAATGCTCTTCAAGTCCAAACAAACTGAAARCATTCTTTTTTCCATCTGTCCTTACTGTTCTCACAATCAAGTCACTAACCATGAAATTAAGTCTGCAAGTAAAGTTCCTGAGCAGAGAGTGTTAGCTGTATGAATAATGTATTGCTCATAACTTGAGTCAAAAGCTCTGTCTGTAGATACGACTGCAGAAAAAACTAGTAAGAATAAGAAATTCTCACAGTGGCCAAGTTCACTATTAATGGAATTAAAACTGTCATCAGACACAGTAGATTCATAATTGTATTTCTGAGTTATCCCCATTCCAGAATAATGATTGTAAACTGAACATTAAGCATTATTGAAGCATTTATCCTCCTCACAAGAATGAATTGTATTATTATTCATTATTATAGCAGACTGGTATGAATGCCAAATGCTTTTAAAGTTTCCTACATAATTTGCAACTAAACCTCCAACRAAGTGATGACTTTCTCTGTTCAGCCTCATCATCCCAGTGAAGAGCAAAATAATCTTCAGCCTTCCCATGAAATAGATGCCACTGGCAAGGGCTCGTAGAATCACAGAGGCATAGAATTGTTTGGGTTGGAAGGGCCATTGCAGATCTCTTCATTCCAACCCCACACCTTTCACTAGACCAGYCTGGCCTTGAACACTTCCAGGGATGGGGCGTCCGCATCTTCTCTGGGCAACCTGTTCCAGTCCCCCACCACCCTCAGAGTAAAGAATTTCCTCCTTGTTTCAAACTCCTCTCTTTCAGTTTAAAGCCATCACCTCTTGTCCTATCATTTGTGAAAAGCCCTCTCCCTTTATGAAGCTGGACCCCTTTAGGAGCTGGAAGGTGCTCAAAGGTCTCTCCAAAGCCTTCTCTTCTCCAGGCTGARCAACCCCAACTCTCTCAGCCTGTCTTCAYAGGGGAAGTATTCCAGACCTTTGGTCATCTTCTTGGCCCTCCTCTAAACCCAGTCCAACAGGTCAGGAAACTGTTTAGACAATGCTCAGGCGAGGCAAGATAATTAACATACAAATTAAAAATAGATCTATAAAAATATATGAATATTAAGGTTCTTTACTATCATGCAAAACGCAACAGAGTTTATTGAGGATCAAAAATCTTTCACAAAATTGAAAAGACAGAGTGATTACTAAAACTTTTCAGTGCCTATTCCAATCACGGGACAACAGGGATCTTGGAACAAAAAGTGTGTCATCTCATATATCATAAAACTGTCAGCACAGTCAGGTACCACTCCTGACCACTGTGCATGATTGAAGTATAAATAGATAAGGATAAAAATGGTAACAGCAATTGTTAGAAGCCAATTCTGAAATTCTTTCCACTTCTACTTTGTAAACTAGGACCTCTAGACATGCAATGCAGAAATGGGAAAGTGCAAGAGCTATTGGTATCTTGCCATCRTCATCTTCTCTATTTGTCATAAGCTAATTATACAGAAATAATTCCTGATTGCAGACCACACATGTTATATTCTGATCTTGCTATGATTCATTATTTTATTCCAAATAAGGAGTATTTCTTTGGATATTCAGTTGCTGGAAACAACTAGAAAATGTCTATATCCGATATTTGTGCTGAGTAGCTGAGGTTTTTCCTTACTAGCAGAACACTATCTGCCAGATCTTTGGCTATGTTATCTTCAATAACCTATACCCTGTTTGGAAATGCCAGAAAAAGATGAATAGAAGTCTGGTTTAAAATTCAGACCTGTGTTGTTACATGGAGCTGACACTCGTGCTGTCCCCCTAGAGCTTTCTCATCTCCTGGTGCCTTTCCTTCTAGAAAGGACTCTTAGCATTACACYAGTAAAACCATTTTCATTCTCCATTTGCTACACATCTTTGATACTATGCTGTTGTTCATAAGGTCTTTGCTGTAGGCACCATCCTGAGAATATTTCCAAGTGGMAATAGCAATCCACAAGTCTGCAAAGCACATGCTCTGACTGAAGGCCAAAGGCTTGAGACAGAGAATGGTATATTGCTGTTTGTCTACCAGAAACCCCAGTTCCATTTTTATCTTGATGGCTTTTTGATTTTCATTTTCTTCAACAGTAAGTTGACTGACAGAAGGTAGAAGACACCATCACAAAACTGGTGCAAAAGACCAGATTTTCTAATGAAATAATAAATAATATAGGGAAATGGAAAATATTGAGAAAGATAAAATAGGCTTCTTCCTCAAATAGTGTCTGTCTGTATTTCCAATTACTGTGCTTCATCATGTTCTAACCCTTTTTGCAACACAAAATTAAACACTTTTCATCCAACCCCTGCCTGACCCTAAGATGGATACTTTTTAGCGTGGATGTAGTACCTTTTTCATATGCAGCTTGAAAAGCTTTTAACAAACATTACAATTATAAAACTATGTAAATGTGAGCTGGGATTATGAGTAATAATACAGTAAGATGTTAATTCATCTTTTCTTGTTATAGCCATTTCATGGAAAAAGTAACTTGATAGGCTGTCTTATACAAAAACAAATGGGAAGCAACGAAGAGATTGACTGCTGTTCCTTATCTGAAAATTGAGTTTCAAGTGCTAGATAGATTGAAGCTTAGAAAGAAGACTTGAGAATAATCAGAATTTAAATTTTCTTTCTATCTTCCAATCTGATCCAAAATTTCTGGTCTTTTAGATGATTTGAAATAAGAAAATCAAAACCTAATACCATGGCAGTTCCTTGGATAACAAAATAATCCAAATATAATAGGATAAAGAAAAGCAAGGTATCTGGGGAAATGTAGCCTATCTTAGCAAATACTGCAGACGTTTCTGTCTCCTGCTGGAACCTGATGTGTAAAAATCAGGGGTCCTGGGTACTAAGATGGTTCTTTTCTTTCAAAAAAACTAAAAGGCAGTAGTAAAGAAGTTAGTATGTTCTGGACTGAGAGAACAGAAACTTTCATACTGCAATTTTAGTATTAGACATTCTAATGAGTAGGAGATAAATAACTACAATAACCTAATAAATGATAGATTTTAATATTTTATACATGTTGAGCTTCTTTCATATTGCCTTCACGTCCTTCAAAATACCCCATCTGTATGTATGCACAGCMATGAAGATGAAAAGTCAGTAGCCAGTCTCTGCAGAATATAATATTACAGGGACACTTGACAGATACATAGTGTTCCCAGCCCATAATATGAACTTTTTGGAAAACAACCCAGAAAAACTGCTTCTCCCATTGTTGCATCCTGTGAATTTTTYCATTAGCAGCTTTATGAATCTTTGACAATGAATWGCTGRTMAGYRATYTMGTTTAAGTAATRTTTTTTTTAAAAAAGCAAAKAAACAACCAAAAAAAGAAGATARACAGRRTATATGTACACCTCTTCCTTATCTCCCTAGCATTAGACAGGAATTTGTGTGGATGATTTGGAATAGATGCAGTGAGTGGAAAGAGAAGCATAAAATGAAAGTGTATGTCCAGCACATGGAAAAGTGGGCTCTTCACTGCTCTGTATGTGTAGAAATTAAATTGCCAGTAGGTATCCATCCAGCCTGAAAAAAATCCATCCTTCAACAGACTGACTGCTTAAATGGGGCTTAGCTTTATTAATATTTCTCATTGCCCACCAGTCATTCAGTAAGCACCTTTCTACTATTAAAAATCAGTCCAAGATTTTAATGAGACAGAAAAGTTGGTTCAGTGAATTCCAGCTGTGTTTTTTCTAGAGTCTGGGCAGCATTACAGAATATGAGAGAATATGAGAGAAAGTATTGTTTCTCTGCAGGTGAGCTGCTTTTTTTTCTTTTTTTTTTCCCAACTAATTGCTCCCCTTCTTCCTCTTCTCTCCCCTATGACTGAAGACAGCATGTCTATCAATGTCTGCTAAGGTAGTGGAGAAAATGTTGTTGGCAAAGACCGATGCAAAGAGAACCACAAATCTCCAGCGCCCTCGGTACACACACACAGAGYGGTGTTGGTATCACGACTCCCATCAACCATTCCTTCCTATCACACCCCCCTCCACCTTCCTTTTTTTATTCCCTGTGTTGTTCTCAGGCCAGCAGCTATGTGTAAACAGGATGTGGGAGCTGTACTGAAATGTATTCAAGCCCTGTACACCTCCCTCCTCACCTCTGGCTGCAGCATGCATCCTGCCCGGAACATCTGCTTCAGATAAATACAGGGAGAGTTCAAGCTGTGCAGAGAAGRGCACAGCCTGGAGTTCTTCAGCCTTCTCTTGTCATCCTCAGTCTTTAACATTTAAAAAAAGAAGAAAAACCATTTTGCTTCTAACKGGAGGGCAGGTTTCCTTAAAAAGTACTGTTGAATAAGTGTAAATAGCCTTCTGTCCTATATTTAATAATAGAAAGATATTMTAAAACCATTAATAATAAGGCAACCTACTGTTTGTTTACATATTAGTTCTAGTAATCTAAACTGAAAGGTTGCAATATATTCATGTGTTGTTGATATCCTTGATGTAGCTCGAGACGGATTTTCATAGTTGACAGTGMAGTTTTTAAAAAATTACCACAGGTAATATGGCTAAAGTTAATCATAGGGTTTTGTAGCACAGTCATACAGAAAGGACTTCACTACAGCTTGRAAACTGAAAGCCAAATAATGTCAATGGTTGCTACTTTTCATTAGATTCCACTGCAGGCAGTCCGGGAGATCCTGGGAATTCTGCAGTCAAAAATTGCAACTTAGGAGTCTCTAATGACCAAGTAACTCTCAGTAATATACAGCCAGTGCAGCTCTTCTTGTCAGAATTTAGACGTCTGTGTTTATGTCATGATTTTTAACATCAAATCCTCTGACACAGAAAAAACTGAATGTAAAAATCATACAATATATTAAAAAAAAAAAAAAAAAAAAAAGAAAAAAAGAAAAAAAGAGAGAGATAATATCCCTACTTATGCCACGGGTAACAGAGAGGCCATAAATACCTGTATGGCCACACTCACAGAGCCCATGGACATGCACATCCAGCAGGCTGCCTCCAGACCCAGAGAGGGAGGTTGAAGGGTTTTTGCTGGCACTGAGGAGGCTGYGAGGCTGCACCCTTACTTACATCTGAGAAAAAAAAGGGAACCTTTGTCCCCTCCTACTTGTCACCAGATCACCTCCTGCTCTGGCCTGACCTCTAATCCCTCTTGCTGGCCCGTCCATGGAGCATAAGAAATCAATTCTGTCCACAATCCTGAGGAGATTTTGAGTCAGTACTGCCCCTGCACACATGTACATATATTCATGCCCATGCTCACAAGGGAACAGGAACAGGGCTCCACGCATAAGGGAGACAAAAGCCCACAATTTGAAATCAGGTAGAAAATAACATTAACAAATCTATATTTCTACTTTGACAGACTTAAGGAGAATAGACATTTTCAGAAATAACAGAGGGTGACTAGAGACTAACAAGCTTTTGAACCAAACCTCTCTATAACTTTGCACACATCTTGGGGTACCTATTTTCTGAAGCTCCTGCACAAGTATTTTGATAACACCTTTGATCAAACACAGCGATCTGCAATGTTACTGTGTATAGCTACCGAAAACACATATTCTGCCTTTACAGTGAATTAACAGAAATAACACTTCTGGGGTATCACTCAACTCTTGTTAAAGTAGATCTCTAATAAGTCCAGTGAAGATCCTGTTAACCTCAAGAAGTCTGTTTTCTCCAAGGCCAAACACCAGACCCAGGTAACCTTGCTTACAGAGGAAAACATTTCAAATATTTGAGATGGCTTTTACACTTTATGACATTAATTTAAGCACAATTTTAAGGAAAAAGTTCTTAAACGAATGAAGAAACATTAGAATACTGTAAATTGAATTAAAAGTATCTCTCTTTTATCTGCCTTAAAGTCACAAGCAATCTTGCAGATGCTTTTGGATTTTTTTTTATTTTCTATCATTTTATAAAAGATTGGGGGTGGGGCTCTGTGGTGTTTTGGGGTTTTTTTCCACTTCTCTACAAAAGAGATCAGGACTCATATCATAAAGTGCTATAGAAAGGCTTAAACAGATTAAACAATCAAAGGGAAAATGGAGCTGCAGCAATGGGGTTGCTCAAGGTCACTCAACAGGTCAGCAGTAGGACTGGAGCTGAGCACCTGAGGCCTCCCAGAACCTTCTATCTGCAAACCATCCTCTGTTCCTACTAWCACACAAGCTTTATATATCAGGACTGAGTGCCCATCATCCCCAAGGTGATAAAGTGATAAGGCTTCTTTTAGAAACAAGAAGCACTTCATCCTTGCAGGGGGAGCAGCAAGGCTCTTGAGAGTGTGRTATTTCAAAGCAAACAGGCTGCAGCTCTGAGGACACAAAAGCCAGACTCCTCATAGTAAGCAACAACATGTCAGCACATAGTGCAATGGGAGTCAGGATTGTAATAACCTGCATACACATGAAAAAGTAATGCAGAATGATTCCTTTTCACGTGATGAGGCCTGGGTCTAGGCTGTAACAGGTCCTGTTTGCCAGTTCTTGCTTAGGCTCAGTACAACGAGGAACTTTAGTACAGTGTCTAGGAYGCTTCAGAATTTCTTACTCATCTGACTTTTAAAGGCAATTTCAGCCTTTTCTAGCTGTTTCAAATCCCATTTGGAAAATGCTTATTTAAAAGGATTTGAAATTAAATWAGCCAAAAAAGTAAAATCTATAGACATTACAAAACAGCCCATTATATCATCTCTCATCACTTTTTGCTCTCAAGTCATAAGAATTGTAAATGCTGGCTTTGCTTGCCAGCTTCTCTGCAGCAACCTAGAAGCACAAACTCAGAGCCCACTTGCTGYTAAGCTGACATGCAGCTTTCCAAAAAAGTATGAAAAGCTTCATAATCGTGATTTCTCCTACTTCCAGTACAGAATCCTCCTTAGTCTTTTAAAGTACATACATCTTTCAGGCAGAAGGTAAAGGAAACATGCAGTGGCCACTGCTGACCAAACTAATAGGAAAAGGACAATGTTGTTTTCTTTACATTTCTGACGTGACACATCACAAAGAAATGCCAGATCAGGGTCAAGTTACACTAAGCTGCACTGTGCTTTTTGGTCTTGTGATGTGACGTAAGCTCTTGCAAAGCAATGAAAGAATTGTAATGTAAAGAAARGCTTTTGAAAGATCTGCTAGAAGGAATTAATTGTTGAGCATGGGAAGAAATGTAGTTCATGGTGTTCCCCAAGAGCTAAGTGCTGGCTCCAAGCAGTGCTCCAGGGTTGTGTGTGCCCTGCTGGAATGAACAGACCAACCCACACATCCCATGTCAGAAGCAGAGGCCACTGGAGAGTGACAAGTGGCTGGAGGGGACTCTGTTCCCCAACTGTTTGGGGGTAGCTGCAGTACAGACCATGCAGCCCACACTCTCATCGGTGCCCCTGACTGTGGAGACTCCATTTTGCTCCCCCTTTGGGTGAATCAACACCGTCCTATTCCATTTTTGCCAGTGGATGATATCAAGTCACTCAGGTCAGGTTAACCAAGGCATTCATCAGACACAGACAAACAAGAGAGAGGCAGCAAAATTGTGATGCTACTGGCAGAGCATAAAAATAAGGAATGAAATGGAGATCCTGCATTCTTTCCCACTCTTTTATAGTTTTCCCCTCTTAATCTTCAAAGCCAAATATCTTAAACCCTGTAGWTTCTAAACTATTACAGCTGGAGTGGCTCAGGAGGATTATGGGACAACAAAACGTAAAGGAGTCAGAGAAAAGCCAGGTGAAAGATGGAACTAGGAAGGAAAAAAAAGTGAAAGTAAGGAGTAAAATCACAGAACAAGAAGGGACAGGATATATCGTGCCTAGTAAAGACTTTAAAAGTAGGAATTTCATGCTAATTTCATACAAACTAGAGGGCAGGGTGAGAACCAAATGTAAATAACACTTGCAACTTTGATCAGATATCACTGTTACTGTGCAGTCCTGGGTTTAGAAGGGTCACTCTTGAGCTTCAAATCAACTCTTCCATCCTGTGCAATATATGATTTTCCCTTTGTTTTTTAAAGCACTCTGTAAGTTTCACCACTTATGGAAGGCTCTTTTTGAAGCAGGGCTCAACTATGTCCTACAAGACTACTGTGTACACAGTTCTGAAGATGGTGATGTTTAGCAGCGTTACTGGGGCTTAGGTGGTGAGGCAGAAGCTGAGAGAAGGGCTTGGAGAAGAAACGGAAAGTTAGGCCGGGCAGAARCAGATGCAACTTATAATAACAAGATCTGTTAATACAGAACCAGAAGTAGTTTTCAAGAATAACTTATGAAAACTATTCCTTGTAATGCATGTACCAAAGTATACCTACTCCTCTGGGATTTCAAGAAGGAAGTAATCCCAGCACTCCTCACGCACATTGGGACAGTGACAGTTATTATGGTTGGAGGTACACGGAAAAGAAAGCTTCCTTCTTCTATTTGCACCTTCCATAATCCCCACAGTGGCAAATTCATATTTGGAAGCCTGTTGTAAACTTATTTTAGAGTTGTTTTATCTTCTGCAAACACTGCTCTCTTTTACAGAATGAAAAAAAAAAAAAAAAACCCCACAGTTCCTTCTTGTATTTTTAGATTTAATTTGTTTTGCTCTTTGTATATTAAACCAGAAGTATTTATTTACAGCTGAGCATTCAAGAGGCCATTAGAAATATGTCATGTAACAGCACACCACAATTCCACAGTATTGCAACAGATTAACACCAAACTCTTCTGTTCTCCAAAGTTCCCATTTTATAGATATTTTCATTTTTCTAAGTCAAGCATGTCTTACAGTCTTGCTGATATGAAATGCTGCTTTGACATGATGCGCACATATTCATATTGCTTCTTAAGAATAATTACAAGTTTTCATTAAAATTATTATGAAAATGAGAATACAGTTTGAAGCTAGCCAGCAAAGAGCTATGTATTATTACAAACAGTTTTACTGTTCAGATTTCTTCCCCAACTAGTTAAGATAGATGAGATATTTGCAGAGTGTCTTTTTTCTTTTTTCAGTTAACTAAATATATTGCAATAAAGTTTCAATGCACATTCACAAGGTGTGACTCACAGGGTTTGGGATGTCATTAGGTGGGAGTCACTGGAAGTCTTTTTTATTTTTTTTCGTGGTAGTACTTGTAGAATTTTTGCTGTTTCTATTTCCCTATTTTCTATTTCCTATTTGCTATTATTCTATTTAATATTGACATGACAATAGCAGGTTATAACCAGCAACAGGATGTGTTATTCCACTCCTCTTGAGAAGAGTTCACATATCATAGACCAAATGAAATACGGAACAGAAAGAGAGCCTTGCATCTTTCAAGTAATACAGCTCTTATGAGTTCTGATTAATCCATAAATCCAACCTTCACATCTTCTATGGGCTGCCTTCTGGGCTATTTCAGACTAATTCRCAGCAACTGTCTGAAAAGTTCCTTTTCTTATTAAGAAAAGTTTACACTTTTCCTCTCAAATTCTYGGAGGGAAGGTGCTGAAGGAAGCATCACACAGCCAAACAGGGAGGTTGGAGGGTGCGCTTCTCTGCTCCCCTCTCCAGACCAGGTCCCGTTCTCCCCGCTGCCTTGGATGGCAAGTTCAGCTGAGCCAGCCCGGTCCTGGGTGCCTGGAGCAGTGTGAGCTCCCTGCTGATGGTGCTCGGGAATGCTGGGCCAATGGGCCACATGCAGGACATGGCAGGTACCCCAGAAAAGTGATGGGGACGGTGGTGGCCAGCAGGGCTTCCCAGCTGCTCCGTGTTTTGCCCTTCCCATCTCAGCTGTGTTTCTCGAACACCCSCTCCCCACCCTCAGTCAGGGAGCAGTCCTGGAGCTGCCCTGCCCCAGCGCTGAGGGCCCATGGCCCCTCGCCATCGTGTCCCTGAGTGCCGGGCCTGCGCTCGGGGAAGCTGGGCAAACACAACGCTCCGGTACATCCCGCATCCCGACAAACGATCCATGCCCACACAGCCGGATCAAACAGCGCCCAGCAAACAGTCTGGGATCCATATTAGCAGCGGGTACCAGATCGCTTAGCAGCCTAGCGGGGTGGGGGAGCCCTGCTTCCAGCACRTTCCGATCGACAACAGCTGGTCCGGCTCCGCTGCCAGCAGCTGCCTCCGCCACAGCCCCGCTGCATCGCCTCGCTCTCTGGAAAGCTTTGTTTTGGCTAGGGACGAGTTTGTTGAGCTTCCTTGTGCTCGAGTCTCACACAGAGACTTTCCCTTTGCCCATGGCATGTGACCCTGCCAATTTACAGGCTCACATCCCCAATAATAAAAAAAAAAAAAAAAAAAAAAAAAAAAAAAAAAAAAAAAAAAAAAAAAAAAAAATTTAAAAAAAAAAAAAAAAGAAGAAAAAAAGAAAGAAAAAAAGAGAGGAAAAAAAGAAAAAAGTGAGGTTAATTAACCTCAGGTCTGTTCTCAGCAAAGCAAGGCTGCCATGGATAAGTAATAAAAATAGCTTCTCAATGGTCCTTGTGTCTGTCAGAGTCTCACTCTGTGATCTTTCAGTCAAAACCATGAAAGCGGGAGGGGGAGGAGAGGCTGATTTGCTACTGTCCTTTTCTTGTGCATGTGTTCCCAAGGCTGCCTGGCTCTGTCCTTCAAATCATCTCCACCAGTAAATCATTTAGCTCAACCTGTCACTCTCGGCCATTGTGAGGAGACAAAAGCTACCCATTTAACCCCAACCATAGCTGATTCACGCGGTGGGGAAGGCAGGCTCACAAAGGGAGGCTAGCAGGGAAGGTGGCAGTTGGGTTGGATTTCATGTAGACTGGTGCTGGTTTTCCCTCTATTTTTTTTTTCTTTTTACTCCCCCACCCACCCACCTCCCTTCCCTCCGTTATTTTAAATTAGCAGCGCCTCTCATACTGGGATTGTTTTTTGAAGACCACATGTTTGTCAACAGAGCTGYTCTGCTTGAGTAATTCGACCTCAGCCTGGCTTCAAAGGTTTGAAAGGGCAAGAAACACACATAYCAGTGTTACATCTACTATCCCTTTCACCTGGAGAGCATTTTGGACCATTTTTGTTTCTTAAGAAAAAAATGCRGTAACAAAACATCCAATTAGTGATGGGGAACCAGAGTTACTTCAGTCAACCTGCTATTTGGGGAAATTTGCACTGCAATTATCRGGTTCATTTCACCTGAAGTATTGCTCTAAACTGTCAGATAAAATCATAACCTCTGCCCAAAGTCTGCACCTCAAATGGGTATTTCTTGAGTTGCAACAGGTTGTTCTTTCTGCCGATCAATCACTCTGCCCAGATACTTTAAAATTAAAAATTAGTTCTTTGACATAAAAATCAACTTTAATGTTTCTTTCCCATAATGGCCCTGGGCAAAGTTTGATCTTTGTGTAACTCCTCCCACCAGCGAGCAACCAAAACCCTGAAAAACGAAACAGGCCATTGGAGAGCAACAAATTCGCATTRTTGATAGTAAAATAAAATGCATAGAGAAACCAAGCAATATGGCAAATAGATCCAAGATTTATTCCTTTCCCCTACCAAATTCCAGAATATCCTTGGTGGACACAAATCTGCCATGAAGCAAACTGTAATTTATATATAAAATATACTTGCAAATATCCAGACTTTTGATCTCTAATGATACTGACAGTGATCCAGTTCCAGTAATTCAGTAACTGCCAACCAAGGGTAGTGCTGTGTTTTAAGAACCAAGCACTGAAGTTGACCAAGATTCACAAACACAAAATATGCAATATCTGTGCTTCTCCAGATTTTTAGATCTTTCCGAYTTTTATTATGCATGTCATATCCAAGAAATTACTATGTCCTATACATTTTTATAATCTTTTTAACGTGCCTTTTAACAACAAGTAGTCCAGGATGTGGCTATTGTTCCGTGTATTTGACATGTTTACTCTCCTGTTGGGCATTTAAAATGCCTTAAGACCTCTTTTCACTATGAATTGTATGTCAAAATGTTGGTTTGGATATCAAATTCTCTCACAACCCTGTCATTAGGAAAAGACTTTGTCTGCCTGAGTCACTCTTTTGATTCTTTTGTTTTGTTTTTTGTGTTCCCCTGACAGGTCTATCCTACACCTTTCTATAGCTAGCAGGGTAAAGCAGAGCTGGGAAAACATGTTTTGCATTACTAAGTTTGCAGTCTCACTGTAAGCTTTCTCACAGATTCCTCAGTGGAGGGTTGGAGGGGTGGGGGAGAAAACATGCTTTTCCCTGAGACTGCATGTGAATTGTCTTCTCTTTCAACCTATGGGGCAGTCTTCACAGATTTCAACACAAATGGAAGAAATATCTGATTTCCCATTCCATCTGGATTCAGTTTCTTTCTTCCTCTTTGTATAGTTTCTTAGAGACATTATGGAGCTCACTGGAGGGGCTGCTTACATACGACTATGGCAGCGCTGGGCAGGCTGCCAGAATTTCGCTCCAGGAGGCTGCAACAGGAATCTTTAATTAACTTGAACCAAAACACTGAATGGCAAAGAACAAAGGAGTGGGGCKGGAGAGCGAGAGGAGGAAGGGACAGAACAGAAAATAATGTTTCCCATACTAAAATCTCCATTTTTGGTCATGGCATGACATGATCATAATGTCACCTTAAATGCATTTACAAGAGCATAGGTAATAATTCCCAGCTCCTGTCTTATTCTGTAAATTTTGTCTGCTCACTGAATTAAGATCTCTGAATGACCTTTGTTCAGCTGACAGAGTTCTCTTGACCCCTACATGAAGATATAGTTTGATGACGTATATCCTCTATAATGTGTAATATTCTAAATGTGAGATGGCTGAATCTCTCACATCTTGAGCATTACAAAACTCCACTGCAATATTGCGAGAGCGCACAGGGGTTCCAGATGCTGAACAAGATCCCACTCTGCACGGCATGGTACCAGTATGGTATGTCCCCTTTCTCAAAAGTTTACATTCTAAGCATAAGCAAGAATTAGATACAGACAGATGAGTAACATAACTACTTACTGAAACAGCATTGTTMATTGTTGTGAAATGTTTTCAAAACAGAATGGATAATGTTTCACACTTGTTTTGCAGAAACATAGAAGATGCAAAGCAGCAGAAAATCAGGCCTGAAATACCTTTCTCACTTGAGCTCAAGGAAATGAGATGAGTGGTTTCTTTGCTGTCCATTTTCTGGTTAAATATGTGTGCAGAATAATTACTCTAAATGCAAAACTAATGGTGATTTCATGCATATTCATTCAAGTGAGTTTGTGATGGAGGCTCTGGTACTGTTCTAGCTAATGAGGCACAGTTGCTCAAATATTTGTAAAAACAAACATAGAAAGGACTTGCACATGCTCAACATGAACTTATTTACACATTCAAAGGAATATTCGAGTGTAAACTGATTGGCCAGTTGGTGGCTTTGAGTGTATTATATTTGCATCTACTGGTTTAATGACACCCTAAAAGAAACCAGTTTGTAATATCTCTGATGTAAACCAGCACGTGGTAGCTGGTGACAAGCAAGAGAGTCTTCAAAAGCACAGTTCTGACCTACACAGAAATTCTAATGTCAACGGACACGAATTCCATGGAATTATTTCACCCTCAAACACATATAACTTTTTCCTATCCTAAATTTCCAWAACAAATTAAACCCAAAAAAAACCCCAATCTTTAATTTCCTGTTTTAAACGATGTTTGGTATTGCTGCCTAAACWTTTATGGAAAAGAAATCACATTTCACTGCTCTGTAAAGCAATCATGTACTTACTAGGACCAGTTTGAAAACTTGATGCAGAGATGACTTCCAGAATCCCCTCAAAACAGAAAAGTTTCCACAAATGCCTGAGGTTGTGTCACACTAGGAGTACCTGTAAAAGAATTTAAGAATCTTTAAAGTGAGTATAACATCTTTGATAAGACCCTGCTCAATTTTACAGAGATCAGGGGGCCTGGGATAAAAGAATTATTGAAAGAACCTTAGAAAAGTCTCTGAATTTATTTTTTTTTTTTGCATCTTTAGAAGCTGTAATACACAGAGAGAAGACTTGGGGAGCTATTTGTAATATATTTTAAAATTTTTCTTCATTTTTCTATATTCATATCTATAACATTTTTATGAGTTAATTTGATTTACCTAACTTAAAAAGAGCTGTGCAAGGACTGCATGTAGACTGAGAATCAAGTTTACATAACACAAGTTSTGTCTGCCAAAATACAAATTCTGCTCTGAGGTAGCTTAGCTACAGAATAGTTAACTCCAAAACATTCMATTAAATTTAACAGCACAAACAGAAGAATTTCTCTGCCAAGTTTTCTCTCTCTAAATATATTTATATGTATATATATATATATWTRTKYGTRTGTRTRTRKRTAGRTASATAYRTRKRTRGATRRWWGATAGAYAGACAGAYAGAYAGATAGATAGATAGATAGATAGATAGATAGATAGATAGATAGATAGWTAGATAATCTGATAGGTAACCAAACCACACCCAATGAGAAACTGAGCATAATTATTGAAACATGTGAAGAATAAGCATGATACAACTGTTGTTCTCCACCTAATCATTAGTATGCTGGCTCATTCTGGATTACAAATGCGCTACAATCTGCTTTAAACAATTRAAGATGTTATATAAGTACAATGAAAGCATTATTAGTAATTTCTGGCCTTGCTCTGGGAGATGGATGGATTTTAGCAATATAAATCCATTCCTCAAGCAATATTGTACAAGTTGGAAGTTTCTGTGAAATCCTGTGTTGTTATTTTCATTCCTAAAAATACCAAAATGATAAATGGTTTCAAATTCAAAGTGACAGCAGAATAAAATCTTCTGAAATCCCTAAACAGGATCCATTCCTCATGTGATACCACTGACAGTAGAGACAGAGCTGAGCAAAGTCAACTCAAATTACTTTCATGAGACAAATAGGCCTGATCATTTTATACTGACTGATTTTTAATTGTGCTTAGTGTTCGCAATTAAAAGCAAAATTATTGACATGTATATTAACAAACCTTCATTACAAAAATGAATATGGGCTATCCTGTTCCATTTTCTTTAACATCAGCTTCTGTTTGAATTTAACAATTCCCTTTTCTAATGAAAATTAGTTCATTTTGAGTGACAAATGGCTGTTAGAAATACTGAATGCATGCAGTCGCAATAAAAATAAAGTTACCATCATTAGAAACGTAAAAGTAATAAAATGCCTCAGTTCAAAAAGTTCACTTAATGGGAAGACTTTTTTTTACTAGCTGACATATCCTCTTGCTCAGCAAGATTTCATTCCATGGGAGCCGCTCACTGGTGTCTCAGTACTGCTTTCCAGTTTACTCTATGGTTACAATTCCCACTAGTTTCCAGGCATTTCTAAATGAGGCCCAACACTTCTCTACATTAAGGTTCTGCCTTACATCAGACCTCAGCAATTTTCACTAAAAAAAAATGAGGGGAATATCTGAGAATTCTCTTAGAGCAGAATTTAAATTAAATCTCCTTATTAATGATGTATGGATTTCTTTCATTGTTTAGGGGGCCTGTGAGCAGTTGAAAGAAACAAGAAGGCTTTTAGTAATGGGCACTAACAGCACCATTGTCCTTGCATGGAAGCTCTTGGCCATTCAGTGTCACAGGGTCAAAAACAATCCAAGCTCCCACACCAAAGCAGACTGTAGAAGGCCACACAGACCTCACAACACTGATTCCTTAGAGCTTGGGTGGGTTTCTGTGAGTGATGTGTTAAGTTCAGCATTGAATGGCAAAGAAATTAATTTTTACTGAATTTTACAATCATTCAGACTTCCCAAATCCATTTCTGATTTTCTGAGTTAGATTGGAAGCAGCTAAAGTGTGAATTAGAATTATTACAAGACAGCCTTCTCTTCCAACGCTTTTACTTCTGGCACATTCTCTGTCAAGCACTGGGCTTGCAAATAATAGTGATAGAAATCATGGAGGTATACAAAGCAGGGGAGGGGGGAGAGAAAACAGGACTAGGAAAGGAATGTGTTTGACTTCATGAACCTTATGAACTGTTTCATTTAATTCCTAAGAAAATATTTGAGTCTCTTTTTATCTGGTTCTCCTGTTCTTTTCCTAGCTTTTGCAATCTGTGACCTGGATGAAGGCTTTAAGTTGCAAATGGCAGTCAAAGAAGGCTCATGTACTTCAGAGGGAAGCTAACTGCATGTCCCTGCCTAACTGCTAAATAAACTAAATTCTGCATTTTGCTGCCTTTTGTCAGCCACAATTAATATTGARCAATAGAATTCCACAGTATGTACAACTGCTAAAGCATGGAATTGTGCTGCCACGAAGTACAGAATCTATAGTGTTTTGTAGTGTCAGTGAGAAGAATGTGAAAACCTGAGAGCCCAAGTGTTGCCAATATASAAACATATTATAAAAATTTCTTTTCAAAGAAGCATGCTGTCTCATTCTAACTGTCAGACAAATGTAATGCTATGGGAGAAATAAAAAGCTTCTCATGCACAAAATACACATCAATATTCCCATTCCAAATGCATGTAGAACACTGTGCAATTTTTCTGAAGTTTACCTTCTTATTMATGAAGTTTTACTTCTCTCCGGGCTTCATAACTCCAGCAAGACTTTCTTTTCAGTCTTTGCCATTACCCTATCACAATTTTTACCACATGAGTTTGAGAGAGAAGTTTTGTTTCCTGGGGGTTCAGAGATATTATTCTAAACCAAATCTATTTCCAGTCTCACACAGGAACCTCACAGGAGGCATTCGGAAGCAGTGGGAGCAAAGTTGGTAACTGAGGACTTCTATTTTTAACTGCTGTTTTAAAGTAAAGAAAGTTTACCTCTTGTTTTGAGTGAAACTAATGGTAAACCACAGCAGTTCTGTTAGTGTTTTGTACAGTGATGTTCCTAGATAAAGCAAATTTTCTTTGTGAGGGGGCTAACAATACTGCAGGGGGCCATCTTGCTTCACTGAACTGGAACATCCAGTCTTTTGAGAACACTCACACATTAGTTTGTAAGATTACTCTCACTATAGCAACCCCCTCCACTACCATCCCTTTTTTCCTCCCGATTTTGTTTTTTTTTCTTTTTAAAAAGATGACATTKTATAAATTAACTCTGCCACAACCTATTATCTTCCTCAATACCTTCGATCCTTTCTCTTCCTAAACTTCCTATTGCACCCAGTTTCAGCTGTTTTTTCAATATTTGGCTGCTGCATTTCAGTTTTTTATGCAGACTTGATTTCATATAGAATATGGTGCTCTTTATCCTGCAATATCAGTGAAATATCTAATTAAGCACTTCTTGATTGCTTTGATTCTYACTTTCTCTGAGAATTAGACTTTGTCTCTATGACTCTCTAGTCGAGTGATGGGACAGTTGTGAATGAAAGGTTTCAGTCTCATATATCTGACAAAACTGCAGTGCTATTGAAGGTGTCAGAGTAAAATTAATCAGCTGGTTGGTATAAGAGAAAACCTAAATATCAATGAACAACCGCCTGTCCAAGTAAGAAAACCTGAAATTCTAGGGAAGAAAAAAAAAAGGTAGCTCTTCAGAAAGTCTTTGAAAGTCCAAAGAAAGCTGTCTGAGCCTGACCAGATGCATGGAAACTTCAAGGCTCATATCCAAATTCAACTGCCTATTGAGTGGGGGAAAAGAGCCTCATCTTTTGTGAAGRCTTACCTGTACTTAGTCAGATCCATAAGGGCAATGATTGGTGTCTGTCCTGAATATAACTGTTCCTGAATATTAGTGATCCTTCAGCCCACAGGAATTCTTCAAAGGCAGGAAATGGGACAGAGAACACACTTTTTATACCTCTTTCTATTTTGGGCACAAACACAGAAAAAGCCTATAAGGACATATGGCAAAACACATTAAATATGGTATGAGAAAAACATAGACTGTTTATTACAAAAGGTGGGCTATACTGTAAGTATTTAACACCCTGCAGTTTATCCAAATAAAGATTTATCTTTTCTCTGACCTTTCCAGCTGACAAGTGAAATCCTGTTAAGAAACTGTATCAAAAGAACAAGCCAGACAKGTTGGGAGCAGTGTTTGTTTTAACTGAAATATATGGTGCATGTCTGACCCAAGCACAGAAAGCAAAAGTCTAGGTTATGCAAAGCGCTGGAGAAGAGGGTTTCTAGACCTGTCACTTCAGGAAGGGAGGGGGCCATTATCTTAGTGGTGCAGTCTGTTTTTATCCCTAGAGAAATAAAAAAATGATCTAGCCAACTACATATGAGCTGGATTTAGGTTGTCGACCCTTGATTGGGTGTTGACAGAAGCTGGGAAAAGGAGGAGGAGGCTTTCTTGGCTTGAATTGCATGTCCCGCCAAAGCTATTTTGAAACTAAGTTGGAAATTTCCTTATGGCACCAYATGTGATAACAAAAGTGACCTTATAGGCAAAATATTTGACTTGCTGCTTCAGGAACCCATACAGCTGTTTTTATAGCTCAGTATAAAGAGTGAAAGAAAGAAGGCAGTGTATCATACTCTGCAGAACTGCAGAACTCCACAGACTTAGAAATATTTAGTCATGCATCACCAATATATAGTATCAAGGCAGCTTGGATAAAATACCTAGTGTATTCTTCACTTCATTCTGCTTTTGTGTGAACTTCTTATGTGATCCTCCATCAAAGAAAAACCAACAGAAATGGCCCTTTCAGCCAGAACAGTACAGTCTAATTTGGGGCCTGTAATAAACTGAAAATTTGTCCTTTGCAGCAATATTTTTTTGAGTTGCTCTGTAAATTCAGGGAGTATTTTCTCCACTAGAGCCTCTTTTTTTCTTCACATACATATGCCTGATCAGGATATCACTGTTCCTTTTCCATGAGAACAGTGCACTGAAATGAGAGGGCTGGTACAGCTGGCTCAGGAGCTGGGCTGCCCTCAGRCAGCACATCCCAGCATAGCAGGAGTGGGAGAGGCAGGAACACTTGTCATCTAACAGGGAGCTGCCATTGCATGAGCCCAACCCATCCCTATTGCCATCCGCAAAGTGGCTCCATCAGTCCCTGGTACAGGCCACAAATTTTGAATTATAGTTAGAGCTGACCCTGGCAAATGCTGTTGTGTCCATGTGGAGAACAGTTTGGTGGCCTCAAACCATTTTCTAAAATRGAAGCCACACAGTGTGTGACACCTAACTGGGCACTCCAAGGGCAGACTCTRGGATGTTTATGACTGTACAGGATTTATCTTTTAACCCTAGAGACAGTCCATGGCCCATGGCACTTCAACAGCTGGAAAGGCAATGTGAGAAAGCTTGCTGCCCTGCACTAGGGCCTGTTTGGTACTGGTTCTGTGGCTGGACAGAGGTGTCAACGTTACCTTCAGAGAAAGAAATGCTAACGCTCCAGTCAATAAAGACTGCTGATCAGAGAAGATCAGAGTCAGGCAGCTTTGGTCAAGCACTAAACTTAGAAGTCTTTTCCCTCAAGGGCTTCCCTTTTTGTCTCTAAAACAAAGGAAAGTGAAATGAAAACAAGAAAACCAGACTATATGGCAGTGCATTATGTGACTAAGCCAGCTGTTGCTCTGATACTGTTGTTTTTGTAGCCCAGCCTATTTGGACTGAAGGAAAAGCCTAATTCTTCCTACCAAACCTGTCGCTTTTGATAGCTAGACAGGGAAATATATACTAGCATGATATTATTTAGCCCTGTGAACCTACACACTTAGGACAAGAAGTCTGAGCTGCCAACAATATATAATGGCTGAAAAAACATTTACTATTTATTTACCCCTACTAGCAAAAAAGACTGGTGGGAGTAGTTTGACTAACCCTATTATTTAGGTACTCATTCATTAGGTGCTTTTAACACTTCCAAAACTGCMGAAAGTTATTTACCAAAGATCCAAGCTTCAGCAAAGATGCCCTTCGGCCCTGAACTTACAGCTATTCATGCACTGGTGTTTTAATGAAAGCCAGGCAAGTATGTAACAGGGCTGGGGTGAGGCCGTTGTGAGGGGAGGTTTATATTAAAATGCAATACAGCACCAAAGACAGCAATGGAGACTAAACAAGAGGAAAGTCTTCTCTCCCTGCACTCATTTAGCAAGCACATGGAAATAATTGTTGGCCCAGAGACACATATCCATAATTCCCATTGTGCTTCGAGAGCCAGCACACCAGCCCTTCGTACCCTCACAGAGCGCAGAGAGTATTGGAATGCAAATCCACAGCCCAGCATCGGGATTTGCGTAGCCAGTGTTCTCACAATGAGCAACATTATCAGTTAGAAYAAGGCTCCCAGACCAGGTCAGCAGCCATGGAGCTTGCAGGAGTTCATCAGCACGGCAAAGACTTGGAAACGAAGCAGCTCTCCTGTCTTTAAAATAATTTATTTACTATTCGTGTTTGATGAAGCCTGAGTTTAATCAAGTGTGCTAAAAGAAGGAGGTGCTTGGTGAAACAAGTAAGGGTTACTCATAAAATTCAATACTGTGTTGTTGATATTTTGATAGACATTAGTTTTTAAAAGTTCATGAACAGTTCAAATAAAATTGTGTGTTGCCTTTGACTGGGTCATGAAATGACCAAAGCCAAGAAGTTTCTTCTCAAACCTGCGTCAAGGAACTGAAGGCTCAAAGCTGTGTGCCACGTCAAGTTTTTTCTCTGCCCATGAGCCAGACCACTTGAGGTGACAAAAGCAAGCGGGYAGGTGACAGGATTGGGAAAGGAGGCAGTGATGCTCATCTCCTGCCAGGAGATACTGTCCTTGGACATACTGTCCAAGCTTTCCTCTTTTGCCACCACATATGGATGACAGSCAGCAGCAGTTCTCCATCCCCATCCCCAACAGCATCACCTCCCTGCTGCTTTGTGACCACATGTGCTCTGTGTCATGACTGCACTGGTAACTCACAGATCAGTCTGCCACGCTGCCAGCCATTGGGAGAGAGGAGAAAGGTATAAAGTCATAAGAAAATTAGATGCCATGGACCCAGCTACAATAATCKAAACATAAAATGCCACAGGTCTTGATCCTAGTCTCTTTTGCCCAAGGCAAGCAATACAGACTTTTATCATTTAGATTCAAAATCAAACATTTAAAAGACTAAGGTTAGATTTTGGTTTGGTGGCATGGAATATTCCTTCTTTGATTTAAATCAAGGTTTTGGAAAATATTCAAATTTACATCCTCAGCACCAAAACACATTGTTGCAGATGACACTCAGTTAAGGGGTATGTGAAAGTCAACATTTTCACATTCAACAGGGTCTAAAACTGGGACCCTTTACTGACCCTGGTAAAAATAGGTGATACTTTGGAGTGTACAGTAACAATAACCAATGGAAACAGAAGGTTCATACTCCGACCCAGACTCCTATGTGCTTATTTGAAAAAGAAAGAGAAATAATTATTGTGAATTTAGTCTTTTAGCTCTACAATTTTTCTTGCTCTGGGATAAAACCAGAAGGATCATCAACAAAATGGCTTTGCTAAATTCAGAGTAGAAACTTGAGGCACTGAATAAACTAGATAGATGCACAGTAGGTGCATTTGAAAGGTGTCAGTGGAAGACTGAAAAACTGTTTGTCACAGAAACATAGAAATAATTCCTAGACTGATAGGGAAATAATTGACTTTTAAACTAGAATTCTACTTTCACTGTTACTTTTCATATCACACCATTTCAAAAYAAAAATTAAAAACTGGAAGAAATCMGTTAACACCATATATATCTTTTTATATAACACAATAGAATTTTGAAATTACTATACTGRACTAGGTGCATGTGGAAGTATAAGAACAAAAATACTGATGCATTTTATCAGCAAACAACACAGGAAATTAATAATGGAGGGTTTTATCATCTTTCTGACAATAGGAGAAACAGATGTCACAAGGAACTCTTCTGGTAATTTTCTAACATGGAAACCATTTTCAACAGCTAAGAAGCTAAAGCAGGGTCCAGCTGTTTGATTTCTCCCATGTATTTCTCCCTGTTCTGCTGTTACTGCTGTTCCCTCACTTTTCAGATCATAGTTGGAGTTGTTTATAACTTAAAGCTGGGGGGCATCATCAGTGCTGCAAGTTTTTTTGACAAAGGGTTCCAGGAGATAGTTTTGCCAACCCTTCACACAGCCTTCTCTTGTTAGCATGGCACTATGACATGAAAACAATAAAATAAAAAAATACCAAAAGAGAAATACTGTTGCATTTCAACAGGATCCACAAAGTGAGACAGCACTGGGATTTAGCTGTCAAAAATGATCCCAGAAGGGCTCTGAGCCTTAAGTTGTGGATTTAGGAGAGCATATGATCACCCRCACTTCAGAGCACACTGTGGTTGCTCAGATGCACTCAAACTCCAGTCTCTGGTGATGTRTTAGAGCCCTTACAAACGATCCATTGTCCTTTCTGCTGTTTACAAACAGCACATGCAACCAGCCAGGTCTAAGCTTGTGTGGAGAAACAGACTGGTGAAGAATATTGCTGATTGTGCTCCAGCATWTGTGGAAGAAATGGAACAAATAATCAGCAATTAAAGTTCTGCTAATGATAATGCACTTTGGTTATCTGAATTCCGAGTAAAAAAAAAACCAAAACAACCCAAACCCAAAAAAAGTCACAGTTCAGTCTGTGATTTTTTCTTCATTTTCTAGGTAAAGTATTCTGTGCTAGGCCCTTGAGTGGTGATTGGAAGTCTACTCTCACAGCCTACCTATATGACAAAGGGAACATCAGCCCTGGAAAAACACTTTTGTCTGGGGTTTGTCCCCTCTGTCTCCCATGTGCAGGCAGCACAGCTAATCTGCAGCAGTGGACAAGCTCCAACTGAGCATAGCAATGCTACACCTGGCACAAGGACGTGGAACACCTCCCCTAGAAAGCACTGAGGTGTGAGGAATTGCTGCATTCCTTCCTCACCACAGTTTCCTTCCACTTTTTTTTTTTTTTTTTTTTTTTTTTTTTGCCAAAGGTGTGAATGCTACCCAGGAATTTCAGCTGTATGTTTTTATAACTTTCCAGGCCTCCTTCACCACAAGTTCCTTCAGAGATGACTGYTGGAATCTCTGCTGTCACTACACTTTCAAGGCATTATTGTCTTCTCTAGGCTCAGTCTTAATGCCTGCAGATGCCTGGTGGACTGCAAGTCATACCAAAGGTATTTTGAGTCACTGTTTGTTTTACCAGCTCTCAAAATATTTTAAGGAGCAAGATGGGTTAAAAAAATAATGTAACTTTAGCAAGTCTTTTCCTCTTCCCCACCCCTAATCTGCAGAACAGAGACCACTGAACCATGCTGCAAATTAACTGTAATAAAAAAAAAAAAAGAGGGGAARGGGRAGACAGAGAAGCAAAACATTTCAAAAATCCACTTTGAGTTTCAGAAAGGTCATTTCTCAAAGGACTATTGACATTGGTGAGGAAAGAAAACACATCAATGTTTTAAGGGGTTAAATAAATATTTTTTAGATGAATATTAGGTATCCATTAATGTCTCTCTGTGTATCCACTGTAGAACCTATCCTTTAGTTATCCTATTACCAGAATTAGGAGGGGAGAGAGAGAGAGAAAAATACTTTCTTTTTAATTTGCTTTGCACTCTGATGGCTGAAGACAAGAAAAAAAACTTTTCTGGCTCTTTTGAATGAATGGTCAAAGGTACCTTTGCGGCTCCTTCACAGGGTGAACTAATCTGTGACAAGTGTAGCTAATCTGATAAGGCGGCCGCATGTGCGCTAATGTGCTAATATGGGGGATTCAGAGCAGCCAGCGGTCGGGAAAAACCTCCGCTTCCTAAATGGGCCCTCGCCTGCAATAGCCCTGGCAACATATGCGCATTTTAACACCCGCTTAACAGGGACACAATGCGGTGCCCTTTGTTGTGCGACACASAGGCGCGATTCCCATGGTGGGAATTTCTGCCTCACAGGCGACATTCTTTCAGATGGGATGCAGGGGCTGGTGGCCTAGGACGGCCCGGAGCAAGGYGGCACGGCTGGGCGGGAAGGTTAAGGAAAAACCTGAGTATTTCCATCATGTGTCTTGGGTAGGGGGAGGAGGAGGCAGAGAAGGGTAGGAAGGAGGGAAGAATTGGTTTAAAAATGTTRCATCAGGCTCCTAGCCAGGATAAAATCAGCTCCTTGATTATGTTTTATCTAAGAGAGGTTGACACCAGTTTGTAATGTTATGATATGCTTTGATGTATATATTTCCCTTGGAGGAGAATTCTTAAGTTTTCTACTGCAAAGACTAAGTGACATTTTCTTGTCCCCCTGATAGTTTAGTGCGCCCTCRGGAAAATYTGGGTGAGAGAGGATTAGCAACTTACTTTTAGTGTAGACCATGCAGCAGAGAAGAGGACTTCATGGGCACTGTCACYTCAAGGGACAGGCTGYCAACACACTTCAGCACTGCTCATGSCTGTGGTGCCTCTCTGGACAAACAYRTGCCCTRCAGKCTGCTCTGGATCCTGGTGGGTTCCCAAMGTTCCTTTGTTTTCAGGAAACCCTTAGGCTAAAGCAAAATGGATATGGGAGCATGARCCAAGGTATGACTGGAGGCAAAATCTACTCAGCTTCTTGTGAGTAGGGAACACACCAGGGCTTACCAACCACACTGGTGAGCATGCCTTGGTCTGCTTTCTGGTATCAAAATTTCTGGTGACAAAACAGCACAGTTACCATGAGCTTGACAAAAGCACATGGATAATGAAAAAGCACAAGCCAAAATACAGAAAATTCCATTGAAACATGATAGCAAAACTTTTTTTCTTTTTTTTTTTAACCATCAAGGTGACCAAACACTGGAGCAGGTCACTCAGAGAGGTTGTACAGTCTCTCCTATTTGGAGACAAAACCTAAGTGGGCAATGTCTTGGGCAAGCTGCTCTAGTTGACCTTGCCTGACCYAGGCTGGATGAGGTGATCTGCAGAGGGCTCTTCCAACCTCTGCTTTTCTGTCATTCTTTCACTCCAAGAGCTCAGCACATTCCCCTTCCACAAGTCTCGTCCAGAGTTATTTTGTTTGATTGATGGCACAAGCTCAAAGGGAAAGCCATACCAATATTAGCTCCTTTTCTCTCACACAATATTCCCTCCTTATCACAATAAAAAAGTAAAACYCTAGGGACACCTTAGCAGCAAATATGTCCTCAGAAAAGTGCTCATCCAGAGCAACTCAGATTCAGACCAGTTTGGTGCAAGACTGCAAGACATGGAACAAGCCYGTAAGAGCTGCAGTCTTTTTAGCCTACTTCCATTGACAGAGCTGAAAAAAAAGTGAGATTCAACAGCTACTGAGTAGTGTGTTTAGGATACATGTAAAACAATATTATCCCAGCTACTCAACTTGTGTGATTTTTCTCAGCTCTCTGAATGTATTGGTGGTATAAGTGTGGCACGTTTCTAAATATGTAAATGGAGAAATCTTATTTATTCCTTTCCACTTTGTTGAATTCAGCGATACTATTTTATGTTTKAGTTTTGAATGCATAACAATTGACCCCTACTGAACAGTGACGACATTTCCTCTCAGAGGAAGTCCTGAGGGAAGGAAGGTCCCGCATAAACAAACTTCCACTCAGTACAATAGAGGAGCCCACGAATGTGACCATTTTTTCAGGGCATGGGTGAGGCTGACACTCTCTTCCTGCTCGTGTAGTCCAGGGCTTATCGCAGTCCTGTTTCCCTGTAATTTAAATGCTTGCAGAGCTTCTACTTCATTTGTATTTTTCCCCACTCAGTGCAGATGTATCCCATTTTCCTGTTGCTGTGGAACACAGCCACAATTTCCAGCCATGTTACATAAATGACTATCTGTGGTAAAAAAAAAAAAAGAAAAATGCTGATGCATGAGATTGCAGTGTGAGAATTTTAGCTAGCTAGCAAAATTTAGGCTATTAATACTTCTGACACTTCCTGACAATAAAGGCAAAATGCGCTGTTCCCTCTGTTTTAGAGTAYTGCTGTTGTTTGACAGCCAGCCACAGTCGCTGCATGTAGGGAAGAATCCCTAGGGAAAAGTTAATTAAAACCTACTTGCCCATGCCTAGTTTTCCTTAAGCTTTTCAGGGTAGTAACAGCAGACTAAACTAATCAAAAGTTATTATACTGATAATGAGAGTGGTATCTAATTACATGCAAATAAAGAAGAATACTAAGATTTCATTAGCATATTTTTGGCATCTTTGCATTTGCTGGCTCCCAGAATCAACAGTGCTGGAAATACTGAACTCCATGCCACAGATTTCTGCAACTAGCACGACAATTTTCATAGTAGATGGAGGCAGTAGTAAATTCCCAGTGCTCCTGTGGATGGGGGTAAGAGGAAATAAAAATCCTCAGTGACTTTCACAGACACAAACCACAGTTCCAAGTGCTAGACTGGTACAAAGGCTGGCTTTTTTTCTCCTCACCCCACAAATGACACTTGCTGCCTTGTCCTCTTCAAAATACTGCTGTAGCAATCTCTCCTTTTCCCTGCCTCTGACTCCTCATCCTGTGRTCCCTCATCTCTCACAGTGAGTCTCTCTCTTCTCTTTTCACATGTCATCCTGCCCAGATAGCCCCAACTACCCACTGGCTCCATATTGGATTTCACTTTCCCTTAACTTCCCCCTGATTTCTGTGAGTTCTCTAGWTTGATTTAAAGTTCCCTTCAATCCAGTTTGCTATTTTGAAACTTAAAAACTGCAGTGACCCGAACTAAACCTTTCCAGGATAACTGATTAGGAGTGAAACAGTATGCATTTTCTCAGGATTTTGTCTATTTTCAGCAAACATTGCACTATTGTGTTTGAAATTTGTGGCAAAACAAAGAGCYGGCACATATACCCGAATGGGTAAAGTTTGTGAAATCTATACACCAGATGGGTTTGGGTAACCTTAATAACTTGTTCTGATAGGAACACACAGTAATATACACACCCAGACTTCTGATAGTCATGCCTGAAGTACCCTCACAAAATCAGCGCTTTCATGCACCGACAAGCAAACCTGTGTACCAAACTGAGCTCTGGGTGTTGCATGTCTCTGCGTGTGCTCTGCTGYTGGCTTCCTCCCATGTGCACTTTGCACATACACTTAGTTTTCTGCCCTTACAAAACACTTTGAAAGTATCTGTGCTCACTCACGTGTAACTTCTGAGTCCTTTGAGCTGCAGTCCTTGAGGAGCTATCAGTTTTAAGCCTTCTGTCAGAAAATCTTTCTACTGTTACTTTCTATAGCTGATTTCTATGAGAAGTTTCTCAAGATTTCTGTAAGAGAGATTTCTACAGTGGGATTTTGTTCATTCACGAAGAGCAGCAACAGGCAGACATCCACTAAGAATAGATTCATAATAATAACAAAAAACAGTGCAAGGAGCAGAGCAAATCTAGCAATCTAGAGAAAATCAATAAAAACAATGAGGTTTTCTTTACCAGTGAAATTCAAATTCAATTTAATTTGGGGTTTTTTCCCCTTTCTCACGTATTTTTTTTCTGTATACAGGAAACTCTTGCCCTGTGGTCCAAAGAAAAGAATGTGAATGAGAAGTACATGCTTCACATAAACAAATATGATATCACACAAGAGACAAGTACCATGAATTTCTCAAAATTTTAGGCACATYTCTTTGCAAATTAGGCAAGATTCCTTTGAATTTTACAGAAGTGGTTATACAAGTTTCTCCAATTTTCCTACAGGCCACTGTAAACTGTCATAACCTTAAGATCTGAGAAATCAAAGCACCTACAAAACCGCTGCTTTGTATTATTTTGAGTAAAGTCAAACATTCTCAGTATGCGGATCTGGAAAAACAATGAATGTAAATGTTACATTCAGCCAGTCACTTTTAGTTCAGAATGCATGTTTTTCTGCCAAAGGACTGTACATGGTATATAATCCTTAGCTCCTTCAGGATTTTAATCTGCCGTGAAGCATATGGTAAAAAGGTAAGTGTTCTTTAGAATCATTAACTTGCCTAAAGCAATGTGGATGTTCTTTATTTCTTTCTTGAAAGACAAAGAGCATCTGAAAGTAGTTAACAGCCCAAACCCTGTAGTTTGCTGAGGCAGCAAGAAATGAACCTGGAAATGTCCCTGCAGGGCTGAGCTTTATGTTAATTAGTCAATTCCCAGGGCAGTGCTTGTATCGACAAGAGTATGTTATTGTTCTGTTTCCTCAGTACCAAGAATGTAAGAGCACAACATATAAATACATTTATTTATCATCACCAGAAGCATCAGGGGGATTGTGTTATAGCAAAGCTGCAGCAGAGAGAAAAACTGCAGAAACCCCAATTCTACTCTCACTCCAGTGAGAGAACAAAATTGTCCTTTTAATGTAATGGCTCTTATTGCAAAAGGGACTCCTTTCAGAATATTAAAAATCTTAGGACAAACTTTACCTTTTACAAAGCACATTTGGTGGCATTCATGAAAAGTGGGAGTTTTAGAAGTACTAGACTCATCCTGCTCCTGGTGCTGAGGGGAGGGGAAGACAAAACTGTCAGAAAGCATCCAGAAGAAAAGTAGCTGAGGATTTGCTTCCTTCTAAGGAAATTGTGGGGCAGCTCAGCCTGGAGGAYGTGGCAATGCTGCTCACCTCCTGTCCCAGCCAGGATGGTGCCCTGCCCAGCAGTGTCCAGCCAAGATCTGCAAAAACAGATGCCTGGTATGGCCCCTTTGTGTTTCCTCATCCTGGATTAGCATGGCCAGCTCCTGGAAACATAGGGATGGTATGGGATTTTAGACACACAGCAGAGGCCCTGCAGAAGACAGCATGGACTCTATATAATTGTGTCCATTGCAGCATTGTTTGGCTCTCTACATTCCCATTTGCTGCTGGGATCAACTCACATGCTCAACAAGGGTAGGGGAAATTGAAAGGGGAAACCAGAAATTACTGTAATAGAGCTCCAGAGTAAATCCATCTGAAAACAGAGACTTCAGTGAAAAAAAAGGGATTTTTGGGTAGAGTTGACAGAGCCTCTCTTCTGCTTAACTTTTGGCCTGTCAATATTTCCAGAACCATTCTCCAGCTCTGAGGATGAATGGCAATAGAATGGTCTGGACCCACACCAGCCCTCCTCTTTGTACTTAAATCCCATTGCCACATCAGCGCTACCTCTTGGGAAGAGCCTCAGTTCCACAACAGTCACCCGAAAAACATTTGGTCACTAACTGGGAGAARCTGGACAGCCCAATTCAAAACTGGGCCAAAAAAGTGAAAAGAAAGAAAAAGATTGTTTGATAGTGCTCAAACAGAGCCTTTGGAGCAGCATAACGAGACACTTGTCAGTCCATTCCATAAACTGTCCAGAGAAAGAAAGAGTTCTAGAAAGAGCCTGATTCAAAGCACATCAAAATTGTTTTCAATTTTCCCAGAGGTTTTTGCAACCTAGTCTTCCACATTTGATAATAATCAGCATTTTTCCTAGAACATACCAGAAACCTAAATAAAAAAAAATGTTCTCATAATTTCGAAATCCTCAACTGGATCTGTTTCTGATTTAAAAAAAAAAAAAATAAATTCATTTTTATTTTGCTCAAATGAGTACATACATCTCTGGTTATAATAACAGAAAGCAGAAAAAGATTTTTGAGGTGATATTTCCAGTGATGAGTTCCAAATTTTTTGTATGGGGGAGCATGAAAGAATGARGTGTGAGGGTTTTTTGAAACTAAAATGGCAGTTAAGTTTGAATGTTAATTGTGCTAACTAATTTCTTTTCAGTCTGAGTCTTTCCAATATATGTTCTTTCAGCTTGTGTACAATATTTAAAGGTTTGTTACAAAACAAATTACACAGCACAAACCCCTGCTGTGTAGCTTAACTCGTTAGTCTTTCTTTTTCTTATGCTAAACAATGAAAAGCCACTTCCCATAGATATGTGATGTACAATATTTCTGTAATCTTAATATAATTTAATTTCAACCACAGACTTTGTGTGTCCTTGTGCTTTTCTGGGATAAAATTTTCAGAGAAACAAAATCCTTAAAAGAGTAATTAATCATMTGGTTCTGGTTACACAAATGGCCCAATTCTGTGACCTTCAAACCTTCCACCCACTCAAAGAAAGCAATAAGAATGTAAAGCACAGAGACAGATTTTTAGAGGTATTGAGCCCTGGCTCCTGCTGACTGTTAAAACAATCTCCTTCTCAGCAGAGCACAGARTATGTGCTGTGCCATACAGCAGTGGGTTTTCAATTTCTTCATGCATTTTGATTTCCTCTTATTGATAGATGCAAACCCTTCATAATTTTACTTTTGCATTTTTCACTTGTAGTCCAAACAAAACTTCAAGTACAGTTTGAAAATTTCTGATTATCAGATTAAAGTTTGCAAATCAATGTTTGCTAGGGACTCCTTGAGGGTTGCATGCATTGCAGGACAAGKTCTGGGAGTGATTTAGTCACCAGCAATGACAATGAGTCTGCCGTGCCTGTAGCTGGTCCCAACAAGGTGAAGCCTCCAGCACAGCTCCACAGGGAGGATTCAGACACTAGAGTTACCTGCCATGGCCTGGGCATAGGAATCAGATTTAAATGATCCTGAACCAAACTGCTTGCTTTTGAAGAGTGGTAATGAGAAAATGCATGTCTTCCCGTCCACAAAAACTGCTCCTGACATCCAAACAGTAAACATTTTGAATAAGAAGAGTTTCCAAGTAATCCTGCTCATAGATACTTTATTTACAGACAGCCATACTGCAACTGGTGAAGGAGACATGGAACTCAATAAGTTCTCCAGGAACTTCAAAATTTTCCGATTTAGCATTTTCCAATGGGAAAACAAGGAATCACCATCATTGCGATGCTGCTGGGTTTTAATTATTCCCATTGAAATTAGTCACTATAATGCTGCAAAATAAATTGAGTTGTTGTGCCTGTTAGCATTTCAGGGGAATCAAATACTTTAAGAACCTGGTTTCTATAAATCCCAATCAAAATTAAGGCCTCATAGCCAATGAACAGTTCCTGACTGAAGAAGTTTTAAAAGATTAAAAATTTCTACACTGTAAGAACCAACCTAAGCCTTTTAGACTAGTCTAAACAGGTCTCAAATAAAATCTGGTTACCATTTCTTCAACAGGGAACTGAAATATAGGCAGTATAAGTTACTTACTCAAGGATCATGTGAGAATTGACTGACGAAAGCAACAGTCAAACTTTGATCTTCCGCATCTCAGATTAGACCCGCAGCTACAAGACCACGTTTCAAATTCCAACCAAGGGCCACAAACTAACTGATCTTTCAGGGCAGATCTACATAYCCTCTCTATAACCATTCAATATGCAGCAATAGGTTAAAAAAATATTAATGGTTATTCTGTAAAGCATTCCCCTTAAATCCCATTATCAGTAATCCCATACTGCTCTCACTTGTACTTGGTCCTGAACCAAGGGGATTCAGTGCATGAGAGAYACAGGATGCATGAAAGCAGGATGGGACCAATGGTTTTATAACTATGCATCATAACACATTCCTTTTTATTTAYTTTCTTTCTCCCGTATATTCCCTGAGTGAACTCATGCAGAGCTAAATTACCCCTTTGGAAAAGTAGATGCATAAAAAAAAATCTTCTCTCCAGATGTCCATATCATTTCCAGTCAGTCTGCAGACTCTTCTTTGGCATTTCTAGGCCTGTGCTTTCTCAGAAGTTGTAACATGCTTGAGTGTTGGTGACTGCCTTATTGTTTATGTGATTAGTCACTCTTGGACTATTTTAAGGAGGTGATGTATATTTTTCATAAATTTTAGATAAACTTCATTTATATTCTGCTGATTGATGCTGACCAGTTATCTGGCTAATTACATTTTCTAGTATATTTTCTCCAGAATTTGAAAAGGACCCAGAACGGGCAAAAGCGTTTCTTGCTGGTCTGCTTGCCTTTTTTTTTGGGTTTTTTTTTTGAGGAGGAGGAGGAGGGGAGCTGTTGCAATAAAGCTAACAAAACTCTAGCTGAACTACAGCKTTATAATAAAGCTTGTGACAAGTTCTGGGATCTAAGCCAAAAATCAACCCAAATGTACAGTTTACGAGGGTGAAAGGTTTTACTGGCCAGTCTGGTTCTCTTCCAAAAGGCCTTCATTTCACATGTAAACGTTAATAGAAACAAACACTGGTAGTACCATTAACTTCTATTTTTGCATCACCACCTCCATGTCATGCAATAAGCCAAAGAAAGAAATTGCAATAGGAAATCAGGGCATGGGGGAAAAAAAGCAGGAGAAAAAAAAAAGAATGAAACAAAACTCTATTAGATCCCTCTCTTTGAATTCCATCTGGTCCACTGAGACTTCCTCAAAATTATTGGCAAAATGTGTTATTATTTTGGGAGGAGAAGCGGAAGGTAAAAGACGGAAAGGGGAGGGTTCAGGCTAACTCAAAAAGATCTATAATTACAAAAAGCTGTGCTTTTGTTTCTTCCAAGCTTGCTTGCCTCTTTTTCTTTTTCTTTTTTTTTTTTTTTTTTTTTTTTTTTTTGCAACACTAAGCCAGCATAGTGGGAAGCACACTGATTCATTTGTACATACCTGAGCGTCATTTTGTGATGAGCCCCAATTTCCCCTCTGTGRTTCTCTTAAAGACAAAACCCTTTCAGAAGTCTGTGGGAGTTGTGCCTAAATAAGCCACAACACGAAGCAGGAGACTCCCAGGGCCCCCTTGCTCGCTGTGATATTATGMACACAGCATGTCTGTGAAAAGGCATGCTTGCACTGTGCTTCCCACATCCTTCTCTGTTTCTTTCCTATCCATTTGTTTGTTTCGTCCTCTGATTGCATCTTGTCACAAGCCCARGACTGATAGCTCATTAAGGCAGTGGCTTTCCATTTATTTCTTGTTTATAGTATGCCTCTGCCAAAAGTACATCCTTGTGTCAAGGTTATACATCAGTGCCTTAACATGATATGTTTTGAATTTTTATTTTTTAATTGTAAGTAATCTCATTATTTCTAGCAATTACATTTTCTTACATTCAAAGAGCTTGCATTCCTATTGACTTCCTTATGTGCAAAACCAGTGCTGAGACTGCAACACCTCTCACTCTTCGGGTCATGCCAATGCCATTTCTGCTCAGCACAGACATTTTCCCCAAGGAGCAGACAACATGGAGAACTGTGTTCTCATTTTGAGGACCCATTGAAACACTTACAAGCATTACACACAATCACATTATCAAGACAGGTAGTTTCCATTTGTCCATATGCTGTTAGCGCAGAATAGGGGAACCCTGGAATTAGTGTATGCATTGTTGCTTGTTTTTTTTAATGAAAGAATTAATTGCTTCAGATAATCTATCTGAAATCCTGCATTTGCAGAAACCTGAGTGTAGAGGTACAAAAGATGTCAACACATGCCAGATCCTGCTCTCCTAATTCCAGGAATTACCATAAAGAAGTATTCATTTATGTTCAATGACACATAATAAACACAATGACAACTCTAGAGCAGAGTGGTGCTGCTTCACCTTTGCTCTTACAGGTTCAATTTCTCCCTGTCTGGGTTAACAGCATAYTTTAGGGGATCTTTTCCTGGAAACTGAGTGGAATCTGACAAAATTATGCTTTCAGCAAACTACCAAAATGCATTTTGTGACAGGAATTGACTTTAAATCATTAAAAAATGAGATCTTTACTGGCATGTCCTCATCTTGCCTTCCTTAGTATTAAAGTATTAAGTACATGATGTTTTGTTTGCAGAATGGTTATGTCATCCAGARGATACTTTATTAAATCACTCATCAACCTGTTAGAGAAGCTGCAAAAATACTGGTGGGGTCTTCATGCTGAAGACACTTCCCAACAYGTCCCCAGGCACAGACGTGCACTAAGGCATGACTGCACTCACCACCCCGCCGTGCACACGGGTCTGAATCCTCGTGCAGTTTCATAACACACACAGGATGTCTCATGACTGACTCACATTATGTCCACATTGTAATTAGGATGTGCAATTCCTAACAACTTCTCTTTGGAGGCTTCAGTAGAATGAGCCTCATCTGAAAGTGTCTTGCAGAGGARTTTGTGGCCCTGAGTTTGGGAAACTTGAACCTGTAGGAGAGGCCTTTGTCTCTCATGTATATGGATTTTCAAAACCTAGCTAGGAACTTTTAAATGTGTAGGCTACAGCACCTACAAGGGAGAGAGCAAGCAAGAGCAAATAGGAGCAATGGAACCTTCTAAAACCATTGTTGCATGCAACACTTATTTTGTTGATGTTTTCAGAAGTTTTCCTCTAAGGAAAAGTATTTATAAAATATAAGTGTGTCTGGCTTTGTTGAGCATAATAATTTCASGCTTGATGCCTGCAACTGACTCCTTATAAAAAATTAAACTACAGGAAGTGAGTTTAATTGAATGACCTATACCTGATACACACTTACTTGTGATTGCATTGCATGTAACTGACATATTATGCTACAAGGATTAACTTGATTTTCACAATGTCCTCTGCTGCAATTATGACATTAAAACKCCAGGAATCAGCAGCAGGCATACCTTCAGTGCCAGTCTCATTTGCCCCTCTGCTAGAGTAGATTAATTGAATAATGGTAAATGACCCAAGGCAGGATGAAAGCAACATGTGGRAAATGAAAGCAAAAAGAAAATAAAATACTGCGAAAGGCCCAGCAGAAGCAGAAATTAATTTGATSATTAACACTCAGATTGCACAGCAGCAGCCYGGAAAGGAATGCGGTAGTGAAATCYTATAGGTCAATACAAAGGTGAGCAAGAGAAAAATGTATGCATTGCTGCAAAAATTATTTCTCAACAAATGTAATTTAACACTGTCATAGATGTGCTACTAAATTGTCACGTCAGCCCCCAATTAAACAGTGGCAAGACAAAAAAGAGTTCCAGATTTTGGTGGTTTGTTTTGGGTTTGGTTTTTTTTTCCCCTTTGTTTAGTCATTGTTTGAAATGGGCCAAGAAGCTAAGATAATTTCAGATCTGGAGAGTAAATGGTAAAGACAGTTTCATGTCGACTTTCAAAAGGTGCAACTTCACATTTACATTCAGCCATTTACATTCAGCTTACATTGAAGGTTAACTGGACTGACCATAATGGATCAGACCCAAAACATGCAGTTTGGAAGCAGATTTATGTGGGCTACCAACACCAGACAACGCAGTTTAAGAGCTCAAGAGTAAGTAAAAGGGTGGCTAACTCTTCCCTTCAGGCTCAGCACAGCACTCATCTCAGCACAATATGCTCAGATCTTGAGATCGGTGCTGCTGCTGGGACATTATTGTTACTGAAGTTAGATTAGCTGACAGCCAGCTGACATTCTGGATGTAATGGGGTTTTCAAATGACAGTGTTGACTCCTTCCTCAATAACTGATGAGTGGTCCAAGCTCCACATCTGAATTCTTGCTCATGATAGGCGATATGCTCGTTACTGATTTAAACACAGCTATTCAGACACCCTGTGCTCCCAAGRAGCATGCATGCTCCCTTCAGTTCTGAGGAGTCATTTATCCCACTCCTTATATTATCTTGGGAGTAAATGAATCTTGTATCCCCTTTCTATGCAGTAAATTCAGTTTCAACAGACTGATTCACCTCTAACTTCCCTGTCTTTGAAGGTCAGAAATATCTTTTAGAACTCTCACTCTTTGTCAATATCTGTACAAAAGAGGTGGGAACAGATCATCCCAGTTCAGCTTTGGAGAGAAACCCCGGCCTTTGAAGAGATACTCAGCAAAGAGACAAGTTTTCAGAAGCAGCCCTCTCTTCTGCATATTTTCTGAWTGGCCTGTGGTGCTCAAGAGTCTCTTACTGAGAAAGGTGTCTCGCTACCAAACAGTGCCCATAAGTATTTAATTTTAGTATGTAAATATAACCTTGTGACCCAAATGCTTAAATTCCTTAAAGGATATGGACCCTACAGCTCTTGTCTGGCTGCTCAAAAATTATCAAATTTGCTCACATTTTAAAAAAATCTATGTCTCTATTAGCTCTCCTGGAAACTGCCTTTAGCTACTAAACTAGTATATGTGACTGGTACAGACCCAGTCACATATATCTATTCCTTGCTCAGGAGGCACACAATCATGGGGTGGTTTTTTTTGTTTTTTTGTTTTTTTTTTAAAGGGTAATTCTCTTTCAGTGTTACAGTGATAGAGGATATTAATGGAGTATTTTTTTCCCTGATTAGAAAACAACTCAGGCCACACTCTTAAAGGGACTGAGAATCCATAGCTCTACTTGAATACAGTGGGAGTAATAAAACTTTGAGCGTTCTTTTAACTCAGTCAGACATACAATAAAAAACCAAACCTGAAATATGAGCAACTTGATAAGGTGTCAAAATACTCATGTCCTGTTTATTCCATTTGTTCCTGTTACCTTTTCATCTCGGACAGCTCAGGTCTTCCAGCCTACGCTGGAATGCTTTACCAACAGTGTTGAATTCCTAAAGGTTTTGCTGGTTTTTTTTGTTTTTTTTTTTATTCTGATTGCCCCAGGAGTGTGTAATGCCAACARTCCCCCAAGTGAGAATTGAAAGGTGTTGAACAGGAAGGCATCCCTCAGTCTTGTGTCATCAAGGAACCTGGGCAGATATTAAAAGCAAACTGATGCCAGAACCTATTTCTGTGTGTTAAGAAGAGGGTAAAGGTTCAACCAGAAAGGTTGAAAAGGAAGGTAGAAAAAGGAAATAAAAGTACAAGTTGCCAATATTCAGCCCAAAGTATTMTTTCGGTGTTTTCTTTCAAAGTTTTGTTTTTAAAAAATCCTAAGTGATAAATTTAAGGGGTGGGAGAGTGAAAATCCTGTTTATCAACATTCGTCTTTCTTCTTTTTGACCTCAAGGAGACACTCTCCATCACCCCAGTAGTGGAGACACACTCCATCACTCTCCATCATCAAGTCCACTTGRCTGGTTATTTCAGTTCTGTGGATATTCTGCTGATAGCTATAATGTAGATTCCCATGCCAGATACTTGAGTTAATTAGCTCGTGGGCTGCTAGTGTCAGACTTGTTTAGTGCAGGAAAAATAGCTGACAACAAATCATCACTGTGTGAGATCTTGATTATTGTTTGGATGTGAACAGAAACATGCTGGCATCGCCTTACGAGTGTTTTCAATCACGAAGGATGTTATTCTGCTAACACARGGATGTTAGCTTTTCTTGTGAGAAATGAGTGGGATCATTGAAGGCCCCTGCTCTAGCACACTTACCTGCTATTTATTCAAATTTAATGTAGGTAATCCTGCCTTCCTGTGTGGTCATAGGGCTGAGGGTCCAGATCCTCCATATCAAAAGGGGTCTCTAATAACTTGGTGCCAGAAAACAGGGATGACTGCTAAGCATGCTCGACGTGCTGTCTTGTGAGTCCATGCTCTCAGAAACATTGATTGAATGATAGAATATCCTGAGCTGCAAGGCGCCCAAAAGGATCATCGAARTSCAGCTCTCAGCCCTGCACAGGACAGCCCCACGTGCATTTCATTGCCTGGGGTGGTTAACTCAAACACAAAGCTGAGTACAAGAGATCTCCTTCCTCTTTTGTGTCTCTCCAAATTTTTACCTCTTTCCATGCTTAGTTTCTTCCAGAAGTGCCACTAATGCTTTTGAAGAAAATGTACATTAGTCTCTGTAATTATCCTCGCTTTAAATCTCCCCTCTGTAGCACGATGTCCCCATGAGGTACCACTTGGATAAGAGGCTCAAAGTCTGCAAAATACAGGATTGGAATGACAGTACAATGCAAAAGCTTTCTGCAATCCATCCCTTTGCAATGCTTCCAACTTTGGAGTTAAATTTGGAAAGGCATGGTGGTTTTAGATAATATCAAACATTTCGATTCAGGGTTGTTAAGATCAAGGAGATATGCACAAAGGTGTARTTTTGCTTTTGCACTTAGATCTGGACATCCTTGCAGTTGTTTGTTGTACCACTCTAAGTGTTGTGATACTTGGATTCCAGACAGTAACTTGCCTAAGTCCTAGTAAGAAAATGAAAGGGGCAACCATCACCTGAACAGAACACCCATAATATCACTCCATTATTTTTGTAATGAATGAGTGTCATGAATGAGCATTTAAAAGTTGTTATCCAACTTCTAATGAAGTGTTCTAGCACGGAGACAATCTCAATGACTGCAATAATATTGTCTGGAAAATGAGCTTCTCCCACGTATACTTCCCAACAATATTTTGCAACTTCCATGGTCTAATCAAGAAAACAAAGGAAGGTCATGAGTCTGAACCAAGAATCAGAAACCTAGCTGAGTCAGGATGTAAGAAAGCTGCAACTTAAATCTCCAAGGATACTTCAGTGACCTGTATTGACCTTAGAAAAGTTACTTCTGAATCATCAAACCTCAGTAGGCTGATAGCTGGAGAATCATGGTACAGATAAAGGAGGTTCTGTGCTTTGCAAACTTGCACAAGCAGCAACAGGCAACTCTGGCCATGTAATTTGCCTCTTTATATRTAATTAGTACAATATGTAATTTGGAAGTCTTGGAGTTAATTATACAACGTTCGTGCCTGAATTTATTCTACGGGTAGCAATTTGTGCATTGTGTTGTACGCCTTGAATCCGTAAACAGAAAGGCTTTGGTGATAAAGCATGTCCAGAAGTATGGAAACAGACTGAAAAGGAGGCAGGGAATTCTGCAAATCTTTTAGGGGAAGCAGATAACATCAGATTTTGAGACATGGAAATGCAAAGCAAAAGGAAATGAAACTATCTGCCTATACTTAATACTTTTGAAGGCATAGAAAAGCTACAGCAGAAGAGCAATAGACATGATAATAACTTTAGCTGGGACTTATTTGAAAAGATCCTGGTACTGACCAACTCACAACTTCCCCTGTTTTTCAGCTTCCTACATAACTCAAAATATAAGTCCAAATTTAATGTCTTCATCCCAGAGGAAATAAGGATACTCACCAAAAAGATTAATCATGTACTTTCAACAATTACATTCTTCCTAAAATATAACCTTTTCAGCTCAGGATTAGTGCATCTGGATTGCTAAACAGTACCGTGGGGTAACCTATTTCTTACATCACATGGAAATCTGTGGGGAAAGTAAAGAGCTGGGGAATTAAGAGTGGTTTGAATTATTCATTGCAAACATTTACTCTATCAGTTTCATCAGATTACAAGGATGTAGCCAAACAGATGTGACCGGGCAGTTGGACAGGAAAAAAGGAGAATTTTTTTAAATACCAGCTTGACAAATCYACCTTCTGGACTGATTTTCTATCAYRCACTGTGACTCTGCRCAGTGAATCCAAGAGTCACCACTGGGAACATTCAAAAGTGTCTGAAAAGAAGCTGTTGCTTACAGACCAGTTTGTAAGACCYGTGGTACAAAAATGGCCCAATAAGCTGTGACAACAAAGCAGCCAGGTTTCGATCCTTGCTAGTCAGGACAGTGTCAGGTGCTATGCTGATGTGTTAAACTTAGTGGTAGAAAATGTTTTGGAAATATTTGTTCAGGACAGTATGAAACCAAGCCAGCTAAAAAAGCATTACGTATCAGGTGCTCAGAGCACAAAAGAAAGATGGGGACCAGTGCCTGCTGCTGGTTACAGAATATAAAGCAGTGTAAATCACCATGAAAATGCCTATGAGACTATGAAAATTTGATTAAGTCAAAGTTTTAAAATTGAAATAAACATAACAGTACAGAATATAACCACTGTCTAATAGTTTCTTAAAAGTAGAAAACTCCTACAATGAATTGAGAGCTCAATATAGATCAACACCTACTGAAAACAGTTAGTTTTCTGCCATTTTCTGCCATTAGGCAGAAAATCTTGTGTGATACCTGCAAGTCTATCCACCAGAGAGCTGCAATTTAGGTAAATCATTTSCTTTAATTAAGCAAAGAAACCTATCAAATTCCCATGTTGCCTTTTAAGACAAGCCCTTTATAGGAAGGATGCTTTCTACGTTTTCAGAACAATAATGTTTCTTTCAAATAACTCATTTGCAGTCCAGCTTGCTTTTTTAGAAGTAAACTGGGCAGGTCTATGCTCTTTAAGCTCAGGCCACATAAAAGGCAAATAATTTTGATCATTTGAAGCTGTGGTGCTTCAGACTGTGTAGAAGACGAGAGTTTACTCTGAAGAACTCTGTTTCACTTCTTCCCAATAGAGCTTTCAGAGGAATGATAAACAGGAATTTATTGATGAGGTTACCCTGTAAAGTAATGGAGAGGTGTAACTGTTTGAACTTTATTGCTGAGGGTAAGATAACCATGCTCAGCCTGGATCTAAATTAATAGCTGCCCTTAATTTAAGCACAGGATACAAGCATGAACTAAAGACACTTTGCACAGAARACTGTTGGAGACTGAGTTGCAGAGCTGTTAATAATGGATCCCACTCCAAACCGTGGCTTTCCAGTGCTGAAACACAGAGAGACACAGTCTGCTTTGAAAGAAAWATGTGGAAATAAGTGATAACCCATGATGTTTCTGAGGCAGGGCTTGTACGGTGAGAAAGAAACCTTTTAGGCCAGRTGCTGTAGTCAAAAGAAAACTTGCAGGCCCACAAATGTGTTTTTAATGTGTGGCAGAGATTTKTAGCTTTTTCTCACCTATATTAAAGGAACCTCTTAATTCCTATACTAATGGTAAGTGATGCATTTGAGTCCAGGCAGAATTGTCAAATGCTTTGGATACTCAGCTTTACTCCCTCTCCGATTAGTGGGCAGTGTGTCTGTCTACTTTTGTGCACATTACAGAATCAGAGGCCTGAGAAGTCAGCAAGTTAAGCACTGTCTTTTGCTCTGATAAACATCAGAACTGTACATGAATTGTTGCTATAGCTACTTGCCCAAGCTGGGCATTTCCTCCTCACCGCAGAAGTTCACAAGTCAGGTAGACAATCGCACAGCACACTGAGTGAATCATGCACATGAGCAGAAGGGYTTGAAATAAAATGCTGGTACAACACGGTTGTTATCAGGGATAACCTCCCACTCACCTCGTGAAACTGTCTCCTCCCCCCCGAGATTGCTGACAGGCTTTCCAAATAACATATTGGGGGGTACCATAACGGGGTGCTAAATGCAGAATTCCTGTAACTCAGGACGGTGTTAAAGGAGACTTCTGAGTAAATCTCTGAGTGGGCAGCCACCACACCCTTCATTCTGAAACAGCCGCCCTCCTCAGGTTTCTTTTCCTTTACAGTGTTAATTGCAATGGTCGTGACTGGAAATGAGCGACTGCAGCTGAACTTTTTGATGCAGCAAAGTTACACTGATTCAAAGACCTTTTGAAAAGGGTTTTCCRAAAGACATCGTAGAGTCTGCGTAAGCAAGAATAAGGAATCGAATCTGCAAGCTTTGCCTAAATCAAACATTCGTCAATCTGTAAGAGCTGCYGTGATAACTATTTTCCTTCCCAGAAAAATGCTTCTAAGAGGAGAGCCGAGAGCGAGATGTGGGGGGGAACAAACCCCACTTATTTTCTGTGACTCTTAATACTTTTTTATTAAGCTTTGAATGTTGCTGTGCCTCACCTGGTTTTATGACTTGTGTCTGCAAATGTTCACAGGGTTGAGTTTTACTAGCAAACATTCTAGCAGAAAGCAGGAYGTGGGGGAGAGGGAGAGTGGCAGATATGGCTTTCCAGAACCAAAGGCTTCATTTGCATCCTCCAGCCTGCATGCCAGAGCAGCATGTGAGCACACGTAGGCACAGAGCAGCTCATATTTCCAGGAATTGGAAGCTGCTCATCAGAGTAAAATATTCCTTCTTCCAAATAAATTTTCTTGAAAACATCCTGAACCTGAGCAAAATGCATCATAATAATTCACTGTGTCATTATTCACTCAGCTCAATTTCCATGGGTGTGCTCCCATCAACATTTTGAAAGACAGCTCAAAATAATGKAGCTTATCTATGAGCACAGTGTGAGCTTATGATTGATGAAACACARTTTAGAATTGAGAAACAAATGTGGTTTAAAAAACTGCTTTCTAGCCTTACTCTGAAGTGTATCAGCATAAAATGCCCGTATCTACCTACCCGACGAAGAATGGTTTGACACTAGATTTGACAGACTAAAAACAGCTTTACTGTTGTCTACTGCCCAAGGCAGCAGCAAGRCTGTATAAACTTTACAGTTCCTCCCTACATCAAAATTTCAGCTTCACSTTGCATTTATAATGGATTGCTTTAGTATGAARTTCTCACTGGTTTCMGTCCAGAAAAGGTAGTTACAGATCYCTGACAGGAAAAYTACCATTTCTAAGGAATTTCACAGAATCACAGCATAARCTGAGTTGGAAGCGGGCCTCAAAGATCATGGAGTCTGACTCCTGGCCCTGCACTGCACCATCACACCATATGCATTGTCCAAACACTTTTTGAGCTCTGGCAGGCTTGGTGYTGTGACCACTTCCATAGGGAGCCTGYTCCAGTGTCCCACCACCCTCTCAGTGAAGAAYCTTTTCCTRATATCCAACMAAAACCTCCCAGMCACAACTCCAGGCCATTCCCTCAGGACCTGTCACTGRTCACTATAGAGAAGGGATCARTTCCTGTCCCTCCTGTTCTCCTCAGGAGGAAGTTATAACCACAATGAGATCCCCTCTCAGTCKCCTCTTCCCCCAGGCTGRGCAGACCCAGTGCCYTCATCTGCTCCTCACACAGCTTCCCCTCGAGGCCCCTYACCCTCCCTGGACACCCCTTTGGACAGTAACAGCTCAATGTCTTTCTTGTGTTGTGGCTCCCAAAGCTGCCCCAGCCCTCRAGGTGAGGCCACCCCAGGTCAGAGCAGAGGGGACAATCCCAATCCCCTCCCTTKCCCAGCTGGCAATGCTGTGCCTGTGTCCCCCAGGGACAGGATTGTCCCTCCTGGTGTCAGGGCASWGCTGCCTCRTGCTCCACTTGCCATGGACCACAACCCCCAGATCCCTTTCCACAGCGCTGCTTTCCAGCCTCTCATTCCCCAGTCTGTCTGCACATCCAGAGTTGTCCCATCCCASYGCAGCATCCAGCACTTTCCCTTTTYWGAACTTCATAARGYTGGTGATTGCYCAGTACTCTAATTTGCTCATTTRTCTCTGCAGGATATTCCTGCTTCTTGAGGGATTCAACAGCYCCTCATCCTTTGATTTCTACTACCAGGTGTCACCAAGGACCAAGAACTATTAGAACACCCGCTGATGCTAAGAATTAATTTAACCCATGACAAACATATGGACTATTCTGGGTACTGAAATGATTTCATTACACCAGCCATCTTAAAATTTGTCATTCTCCACTGCGTGTGTCTTGACTCTGGACTGATTTCAAAGAACCAAAGGCAAAACTCAGTCAGGCAACAATGCCGCAAGCCTAGAAACAGTAGAAAGGGTTGTAGGAAAGCTTCACCTGAGAGGGTCCCTTCTCAATTTTCAAAGCAAAAGAACATGCTGATAAACTTGCCAAACCAAAACCAGCGCATACATTTCTTTGTGTAATTACCTTTATCACTGCTCTGGTAGATCTTGTTGACCTGGGTCAAATATGAAGAGATGAAATCCAGATGGCAGATGGTTTAGCACCTACAACCATTCATATTGAACCAGAGCAAGTCAGATACGTCATTAAAAATCCCAAAGCCAGTATTTATCTCTGAAGCWCAACATAGACAGTCCCCACAACCTACAAAAAGAATGTGTTCTCTCCCCCTTCCTTCTAAGATATTTGATACCCAAGGAGCTCACTGGATAGCACATAAGAGATGGTACAAAAAGGGCATTTATTATGAAAGCATTTGATGAGAGGAAATAAGACGATATCTCTGTGCAACTTAAGGATCTTAGACATATAGTATTGCAAGCAAGAAACGTGGATTGCAGGCAGAACTCTACATATCCTTCTCAAGAATATTAAAATCCGSGTTCTTCCCTGATAGCCATCAGTGATCAAAAGGCATAAACAATCAGGCTTTCTATGCTAATGATTGCACTGAAATACTTTCTTAAGTAGTCTAACCAAATAGAAGGAGTACCAGCCACTAAAAGGAATCTTAATGATGGATTAGTTATTCAGAATCCTTTAAAAGAATGATGGAGTTTTTTTAATCTCATGTGTCCCTCATTTTTTCTTGATTCTGGCTCTTTTCAGTTTTTAAAAATAACTAAAAAAAAAAAAAAACCCAAAAAAACAAACAACCAAACCTTCACAAACTCTTAGAAAATACGAAGCTACCAGCCTCCCTGCCCTTTTTTTAATTGGCTTAATTTGTGAATCATTGACAGTTAATATATTTGTGGATAACACATGAAAAGGACTTGAAAGTTTAAGTAATCCAAGTCTATGYGAGCTCTAAGGCAAAGGATTTCTAATTGCTATGAACTGGCTAGGAAAGAGAAAAACCTCTTAAAATGAAATCACATTAGATTTCATGGAGAGCCAATATCAGGGTTAAAGTCTGTTTGAAGTAACACAAAAATCTTTCAATAAAAAGTTACTGTGTGTTATTCAGATGGGAGTGGAGAAACAGGGACAATTTATTGCTCAGGAATACATTGCCTGCAACATATTTCACAGAAAAAGCATTCTTACCTAAACATGTTCTCCAGTTCTGATTAGATTAATAGTTGGCAAATTTTGGACATTTTACATTACATTAACAGAAAGTTACACTCAACTGTTAACTCTTTTCAGGCCATATGTTGAGCAATCAGTGCTACAGTGGAGGACAACACACTGAGTAACACCACGGTCAAATCAGAATCAGCACGAGCATCACATCTGTTATAGTAAGCAAAAGAAATGCAGACTGTTTAGATGGTGTGCAATTCCTCTGTCAGCTTGTTTAGCTTTGTTTAGCTCTAGAGTCAAGCAAAACAACTTTAGCTTCATCTTTGTTTCCATTTATATGGTGTGATTTTCTTTTTTATGAAGAAAGAAAACAACAATTACCAAAAAACCCAACAACATTTTTTAAGAAATGCAGATACACGCAACAGATTTGGCCAGAGTTYTTTTTCTGGAGGGCTTCCTGGCAGCTTTCTGCTGTGTCCAGACTCACATGCCATCATGGACTGGCCCCATCTSTGCACCACAGGTAGTTCTGCCCCGCAGCTGCACCTCCAGCTGACTGCCTGAGCTCACCTCCTCTGCAAAGCTCAGCTTWAGCACCTCACACACAACTCCTTCAGGGCAGGTGGGACATATCAGTCAGGCTAACTTCGAAAATTACCAGTGAGGTCATGCATGAGCTGTAGAGCAGGTGGCTGTGGGTCACAAGTCTCCCAAAGCAATATTGCTTCCCAAGCGGAACTCAATCCTCGCTCAGCCAGGCTGCAAGGTGTGTTTCAAAGGCAGGCTAGCTGCGCACATGTGGGGCCATGCTTTGTGTTGATTCCTACAGACTTCAGACTTCTCATGGCCTTCATGTCAACCTGCAGGGCACTCAGCTGAAGGGCAGAGCCCTGCTAGTATGCCTGCTCAAGCTCTGCAGAGAGAAAAGGAATCGTGGAACAACTCACTTTTTATTAGTARCCCTTTCTTTGGTGGAGAAGAAAATGAGGATTTTTGAAACTGAAACTTCTGGGGGGTACAGATCCCTCTCATAATGCTATCACCCATCTAGCAACACAAGCACAAGTACTCCTGCCTTTAAAGGGGCTKGGTTTTGTCTCAAAGCGGAACAGGAATGTTTAGGAAAACACAAAAGTTGTGTAGGTTAGAAAAGTATTTCCCACACAGCTCTAGCCTTACTTATATGAGGCTTCTAATGGTATTTATTATTTCAAACTATTTTGGTTTCAATTAAATTAATAGATGAGAAAACAGAAAAGAAAGGGTTGGAAGCRGAGTAATTTTTTCCTATCCTCCAGGAAAATTCCAAATACTTAAATTATTCTTTTGCAGAGAAATTAAACAATTGCTGCAAAGGGAAACACTGGAAAATATCATCCAATCTGCTTCTGAAATGCAGTTTATGCAATGAAACAACATTTGTGTGGGTTCCACTGGTTGGCTCCATTTTAGAGCACCAGCAGTTTCAGTGTCACCTGAAAGCCATCGGGATTGCTGAGAGCCAGGGTCCACCTGCACCCCCTTTCCCAGATGCTTTTTTTCCTCACTAGATGCTTTAGGGACCTAAACCGGTGAAGTTTCAGGAATGCCTCTTCATGAGCCAACATGAGCATTTCAGCCCATTACCCAGAGGCAGTTTAGGGCACAGGTTCCCTTGATGCCCCAGGAGAATGCAGGAGCTGCTTTGGAAGCCAAAGCCCTGGTGTTGGAGACTCACAGCTGTCAGACTACCCAGAGTATTCATTGCCAAAGATACGGTGCAGCTTTCCAAAGATGGACATTGATCCACACAGCCATAYGATCACAGAATGGTTTGGAAGGGACCTTAAAGAGYACCTGGCTCCAACCCCTTGCCATGAGCAGGAACACCTTCCACCAGACCAGATTTCTCAAAACCCCATCCAGTCTGACCTTGAGCACTTCCAGGAATGGGGCATCCCCAGTTTCCCTGGACAGCCTGTTCCAGTGTCTCACCACACCCACAATAAAGAGCTTCTTCCAGCTATTCAAGCTGCTGCTGGCTATTACGGTACAGCAGCATTTAACAAAAAAGCACTCAATTACTGTTTTCCAAAGCTGTCAGGTCCTCCCAAACCATACAGTGAGTCGAGAGCATTATTTATATCTGAAAGACATGGTCTAAATATGATCCCTGACTTCCTACAAGCTCTGGCAGATGTTGCTTTGGGATTCTCTGGATAGTTTTGCAAATGTTACTCAAGATCTTGTCCATTGTCTTCTGTAAAACTTAACACACAATAAAGCATTTTCAGAGAGATGATTCACTTTCCTCTTGCTTTTAGCAACAATTCTGCCTTGTAGCTGATAGGAAAAGTGCTAGGAGCTCATATCCAGCAGCCAGGGTTTTTACTCCAGAACATGTGAGCTCTGTTTCAATAAGAAAACAAATGAAACCAAAGCCAATAAAATAAGCACTGTAGTCAATACCTTACAAAATACTAACAGCTTCAGCTGGTTATCATCCTATGGATACTTGTCCTGTTGCAGGTACTGCTTTCTGGAAACTACAATTAATATGAAAACCRTCAAGGAGAAAAATCTTGAAAGGGCCTGAAAGAGTTCTGAAAAATTTAGACCACATAAGCACTCATGTTTCAGAAAAATAATCTAGTTTTCACTAAACCAGTATCTATGTACATGCAAATATGTCTCACATACTTCAACCATAAGCACAGATATGAATTTCATTATTTTCATTAGGCTTTGTCATCTCATCTGAAGCAGCACATTTGCAATGGCAACCCTGTGCTACTACGTGAATCTCACATTTACACTAAGACTTCCCAACTGCTTTTCAAATCTGGACTCTGCTTTATCTACTTCTGCCATAAGTCTGCNCCGAACAAAAAAGAAAAACAAAACTAAAGACAAAAAACCAAAGAAACCAACCAAAAACCCCACACGCAGCTGAGACAGGGGCATGCTCACTTTCAGAAGTCAGTGAAAGAAAGGGGGTGTGGAAAAAAAACTCTTTAGCATTGCTCAAGAATACAGTTTTCAGTCAGACTYCAGTACTAATTCCTGTCTGCATCAGCCCAGTTAAAGCTGCCTGTGCTCAGGGGCGATTGGCAGTCTGCTCCGGGTTCCTTCACTGCACTGCTAATCTCCACTAATACTCTCCCATGCTTCATTTAATTTCACTCTCAGGGCTCTTTTTCAAATTCTTCCTCAAATCTTAAACCAATGCCCTCATTGTTTAGGATTCCTTTACCCTGACAAGTCTGACCTCAGATATCCTTTCCTCTTTCCTGCTCTGTAACTCAGGCAGTCCACTTACTCATTCATATGGTAACCTCACAYAATGGTCTCCACATTAATTAAGTAATTTTGGTTCTTTAAGGTACTACAGAGGGGTTTTCAATCTCCCAGTGCCTTTCAGGCCAATTGAACTAATTTTTTTTGTTGAACAGACTGGAGAGTACATGGAAGAAGAGCCAAGGAGAACATGCTCGCTCTCCCTCTGGGCCATTCCTTTCATGCTGCTTTAGGGTTAGGCCAAAACAACATCAGCAAGTCTAATTTGCCCCAGCAGCGGATGGGAAATGACTAAAAACCCTGCAGATTAATTTGTGTCAGATGTATGCTTTAAAGCAAGTGAGAGCAAGAGAGAACGTGAGAGCATTTGCAGAAAAAYATGCTCTTTCTCTGGGATTTAGAAGGGTCCTCTTGTTTCAAATCCCTTGGGAGCTGAGTGGCCCCAGGCAAATGAAAAGTCCTACCTTTGCTTTATGTTCTGCTTTTGTATTTGATGCTTTTCAGCAATCAGACAATTCAGAAAAAAAAATCAGAGGGTTTAAAAGAAGCCAAACTGCACAGTGCATGATTGGTTTTGCAGTCACTGCTGAATCTTCAAGCAAAGGTGGTTTGGTACCATACAGGTGAGATGACCAGAAAAAGAAGGGCCTGGGGATTTTTTTTTTTTTTTTTTGTGGGGGGTGAAGATTGTGTCCTACATCACTCCAGAAAAGCACAAGGTGGTGGCAACCCCATGTCACCCTGGAAAATAGTAATGATCAGTGTTAGATAATCAATAACCTAATAGGACWGAAACTGCAGATCAATACATGATCCTGACTCGGAAGCCCAGGTCCAAACCCACTTTTCTGTTGAAACAGTAGACCCCAAGTTGCTCTCTGAGGGTCAGATGTGATCAACCAGCTGTGGTAATTGTAACGGGAGGAGTCTTGGAGAGGCCGTGGAAATCCAGCAGCTGTAATAGTTGGTTTCGTGCTACTCGGTGTGATTTAGTATGGAATATATTTTTTTTTTCTATATATGACTAACACACGAGCTGAGAAACATCACAACTGGTGGTGGTTAGGCTTGTTCCTGGTATTCCCAGCAAGGCCAAGAACAGTCATCTGTGTGTCCAACCTCTCTGGTTAACAGTGTTGCGACACTAGGGATGAGTCACRTGTGTGCTATCTCTGTGCAGTAACCTTTCTATTGCTAAATTAAATACATTTAATTTGATGCATTCTTGAAATCATATCCAATCTGATCTGCTCACCACATCTAAAAGGATTTGTTTGCTTTTTAGGCAGCCTTGCTGTTTAGGTCTCAGATGACTGCCTCAAAAATTCTAGGGAAGCTCAAAATAAGTCTCRTAAAAGAATGCAACATTAGTATGGACTCATTTCTGGTGAGAGTTCTGCTTCAAAAACTTCAAGCCTTACACTTCATTCACACTGTTCCTAATCCTTGTCTTATCATTATTATGAGACTGAAATAATAACACCCAAAGTCCTACCCGAAGTCTGAATCCCAATCTGATTTGGCAGCATAGACATAGCCATTAAAAATCCTCCAAGAGAGCCAAACAGACAAAAAACTCTGATCTAAAAAGAAAGCAAAGAAGTTTTGTGGAATTAGACCTTAAATCTCGGTTTCAGAACAGACCAGCACTTAGGAGCCTGTCACAACTTTCAACAAGATGTCAGATATAGTTAATACAACATTTAATATTGGTTCAGTTATACTGGCACTCTTAGCAGTATCACCTACTTCAATCTAGAAAGGAAATAGCAGTACAGGGAAGAAACAACATAAAATGCCTTTATATCTATAAATGTTGTAGTGGGATGTTGTAGTAACCTAAATGGTTGTACTAGTGCCAGGTCTTCTATATGAGACCAAGATCTCAGAAGATTTAGATGTCTGCATCACACCAGTATCACTGGTGTTTTGGCAGGTAATAGCATTTCCAGGCCCACAGGTAAGCAYCACACCACATCCAATAAAGAGGGAAAGTCTTCAGTTACTTGAGAAATTTGAAAATATTATTTTTTAGGGTGCTGAATGTGTAAGAATTGGCAAGTTAAACAAATAAAGCAATCCTCCTCAAAGGAACAAAATTGAATAAAGCCATTCAGAAGATGGATTAATGAAAGGAAATAAAAATCTGTATTTTTGATGACTATATTGGCAAGTCCTCTCTGTCCATAACACATACTTGTGGAAAATGGTAACTACAGCTATAGCAATTCATGTAATGCTGTAGGAATATTTTTATCTAGAGACAAAACTATGCTGTTATCTTCATGTACACAAGAAAAAAACCCAAGCCCTAGAGAAGATTAAATAAATAATATTTAGATTCTTAACTCCCTGACTTGGGTCTCAATAGAAGCTTAGAAACTTTCAGTGGAAAGAGAAAGAGGAATTTCCTTATTTCATCTGATCCAGGGGGAAACCTCACATTCATTGAGGTAGTCTGTCAGTTTTAGGGTATCTAGTGCTGGAAAGAAAAATGCAGCCCAAGCCTGCAGATAACCAGCCTGGGTGACCTCACTCTGCAGCTCTCAGTTTGCTCAGCACTCATTCACATCAGGGCTAGTTCCAGCTCAGGAGAGCAKCTCAAGCACACAGACAGGGTGTGTAGGACAAGCCCTCTCAGCACTTGCTCAGAGCAGCTTCAGGAGCAGGAACCAGACCCTTCCTGCCACAGCAGAACAAGCCTAGGGGTCACAAAACCTATCACTGCCAGAAGGAGGCACGTGATACCCAGTCCAGCACTAATTCATCTTTCTGGCACCAAAGTCTCAATCCCAGGCCAAACTGCACACTTTGGGAATGTCCCACACCAACAGTCCTCCTGGAGTTACACTCAAGGTCTGAGAAAATGCCATCAGCATTTCCCTCATCTCACCCGAGATGCTCTCCTGTCCAGATAAGGATTGTGGCCACTGCTCATCTTGGGCTGGGGGTGCAGTCCCAGTGAGCACTTTGGAACATTTGATCCTCCAAGACAAGCAGGATTTGTGAGACCTAAAGCTCATACTAGATAACAGCTCAGAGAGCCTTTCCTGATCCRTGCCCAGTCTAAGCTCAAACTTGCAATTCGTGAACAGCACCAAAAAATAAACAACAATTGCAACAGTTCAGAGAGCAGAGATCATGGTGCTGGGCTGAGGAGCCGTGAATGCTGCAGGGTCTGTGCACGGTAAGAAAAGTGTATGTGAGGAAGGCAATCTGAAGGACTGTTGCAGCTCTCCCAGCATTCCTCATGCCAGGAAGACTTCAGCCCCACCAAAAATCTGTATCTGCTGCTAATGACTAACCATTGCAGCATTTCCTGACTTAAATATCTGAAAGGTAGTAGAAACTCAGCTAATTACTCACCATTACTATCACTATGCTGTCTGYGTTATATTTTTAATAACACCAGAACATGGAAATAATTATGAAAGTTACAGATAACTGAAAATCTGATATCCTTGAATAGCTGCTTGTAAATGTTTCCTGATTTTATTCTACATTTATTTATCTTTTGAATTCATGAAGCACTTAAACACTATTGTTCGCTTGCATAGCAATGCAGATTTCTGACATGAATAAACACAAAGTGAAAAGTAACAAATTGCTTATCAGGAAGGCACATTTGTTCTGCATTTTGAAGAACATCTGTAGAAGTCTGAAGGGTAGAAATCAGAGCCCTGAAAGACAGTTTACCATGGCTAATTCTAGGAAAAAAAAAAGGCTCCACCAAAACTACTCATGTGCATTTAAGTGGGCTAGGAAACTTGATTTTTGCTGTAAGTCCCAAAGATTTCATTTTCAGAGAACAGAGCTAAGGATTTTGCATTCTTAAGAATTCTGAATAATCAGGTCTAAWTGTCATAAATCAATGGTTATGAAAAAATAGACCCTAAAGTTTACCCATGTGCTTCACTTGAACGCCTGATACTTCGCTCTCCTCGTTTTTTAATTTTTAGATGCAGTCCACTGTTCACATTTCTAGGCATTAGCAGACATTTGATTGTTATTTTTCCCTCATGTTCAGACTTTTAGGTCCTGGGCCAAGCCGTGGCCTCAGCTGTGCAGATGTAAACCAAGCAACTCTATTCACTTGAGTGAGTTTCCATTAGCAAAGGCGTAAGCAAGACTTGGCTCTCACACCTGATGTGCCTTACCACTCTGATTATCTTGTGTTGGGATCTCAAAAACAGAAATAATCAAGTGTTCATAAAGCTGTGCTAAATATGTGTCTGAATGCGTCTGAGTGTCTTCCAGCTCAGGCTTTTACTGAAGCACCATTTCAGAACTGCTTGGGAAAAAAAAAAAAAAAAAAAAAAAAGGCAGCTAGATTCTACTATGACCCAAGTTTCTAAATTTACCATTTGACTGTATATTTTTCTTTAAATATGCTGTGACTCAGACATGCATTTGCTGCAATTTGTGCATACACATTTCATATGATCAGCCCCGTTTGCTTTCTGGCTAAAGCAGAAGAGGTCACCATATCTGAAACAAACCCGAACTTACAGCTGCCGTAATAAGTAACTTGAGTGCAAACAAATCAAGCAATCTTGCCCTAACCTCAGCCTGAACCAGCTGATTTTCTTCACTGAACCCCTGCAAATGAGCTAAGTGGAAAAAGGAGAGCATCTACTTTGGGAAAGACAAAGAGGAGCTTTTAGTCTGATAAATGCAATYCCGCACAAGAGCTGCTCTGCCTGACCRGGTGACCCCACTGCACCTCCCCAAWGCCYRMATGCTCCARCAAACTCTGAGCACCTTCTCCCAAGGAGCTCTCTGAGCTCTTGGGAAGGAGGCAACAAGTTTGCTACAGGGAGAAAGACCTTATAGCTCACCAGCTGTGTGAACAAACTCCAACATATTTGGCTTCTGTGAACTGGGCTAAATCAATGAAACATCAGAGCTCAAACTTGATGCTTTATTTCCTTTAGTCTGAGGTTCTGCTCGCTATAAACGTGATCTGGAACAGCACGTGTGAGACTGTAAAGCAAAAAAGAAATGAAAACAAAATGTGATTGTACATGAGATCAATTCCATGCTGACGTGATAATACGTTCAAAATTCTCATTTCTGTAGAAAGCTGACCACAGGCACTTCATCAATCAGTATTTCGATTTGTAATGTGTTCCGTATGGTTCTCTGTCATTACTTAATGGGGAACATCCCCTCTGAAAACATCTGACTCTGAGCTCTGCATCGAGAGAGCTGCTCGTGTTTCAACCACGTTTCCCAGAAACTGAACACTCAGCAACATATTCATTTTAGTGACAGCCACCACTAATGAGAAACAGCCATGAGTTCGTTGAATCTTTTACAAGCCAAAGAAATTTATATTAGCAACAACAAAAAAAATCTCAGATACATTTACACGAAAACTGAATCTCTAGAATCCCCAAAATGTCGATGTTAACATCCTGAAGCTCATACTGGGTTGGTGTTTGTACTTCTCTATTTTTTATTTTATAGCTTCTCTCTCTAGGTTTTTTGATGGGTYTTTTTTGGTTTTTTTTAATCTTTAGTTAGGCCAGTTGTTCTGACATGTGTTCTGCATATCTTCAGGAAGCTGGGGCATGAATTAGAGGGTTTATCACAAGTTGAGAGCTGGCAGAAAAAGATCAGTAAGTCCATCAGAACTAAAAAGCTCATACAACAGTCAGTGATGGCATTAGATCAGAAGGGCCTAAAGAAAGCAATCAGAAAATCTGAGGCATTTTATTGGAGAGCTGTATTATTTTYCTGCATCAGTTTTCTTAGCTCAAAACATGAGGCAATTACTAATCTCTAATTTCTTTTTGTTTTTGTTGTTTTGYTTTAGGTTTGGGGTTTTGGGGGGATTTGCYAAGGTATGGGGTTTTTTTTAATTACCCGACCCATAAGACATACAAGTTGTGAGGAAACTAAAATTTCAGACTACATGTAAACATGTTCTGTTCTTTTCAAAAGGTTAAATCTACCAGTGATCCACCCAGCACATTTCAGCTGTTTGGAACCCAAAACTGGGGCAGTGGTGGTAAAGGGTCTGCTGCTACCAATGTCCTGCCTGATCTGGTGCAGAGGGATTATCCCAATCCTTCTGCAGTGACCAAGAGCAAGGCAGAAGTGTTGGGCCGTACATATGCTTAGCACTTGTCTGTCAGAAAGGAATTATTCAACATTTACTATACAAAAAGGTAAAAGTTAGATGAAACAGAAATTATTTAAGTCACATTGGTAAATGTTCAGCTAGCTTGCTCAGATAAAATCTTGTTCCCATTTCTTTTGAGAAAATAAGAAAAGCTATATATATATATATGTATTTCTAAACAACAGCAGCGGTAAATAGCAATCCCTCAGCTCCAGAAAATGTACAAAACACGTTATTTTGCTTTTCTTTGAATTATTGTATTCACGTTAAATGTCACAATGCTGCCATCCTCATAGGAAGTGAACAAATTGAAAGGCCAAACTCTGGCTAGTTGCTTGTGGGCACAATTTCAGAAAACTGAGCTTTGGATGCTCTACCTGTCCTAAACTGTCTCCCTGGTRGCAAACAGAAGGTGCAGTTCAGGATTATTTCTTGCAGGGAAAGCTAAAATTCTGATGTTGGAGTAAGTAGGCACACTGATCCAACCAACATGAATGGGAACTGTGTCAGACCTGAATTCAGAAAAATGGATTTCAGTTGTGTTTCTTTAAAGGGGATCAAGGCTTCTTACCATAGGTAGAGAAAAAGAGCTCACAAGGACTCACTTTTGATTTAATGCTGAACTGAATGGAAGCTCACCTTGCTCCTTCTGGACTYAATCCCGTTCCAGAAAAAAACCTGGAACCTTACTGACAGACAAGTGGTAAATGGGTAGAAAGAAGTCTTCCCAGTGCCTGGAGCAAGCAGTTCTCCTGTTTGGTCTCAGTAGTTCACAGCTCTCCCTCAGCCTGGCCAGGGGAGGAGACACGAGGTGTGCCTACCACCTTTCATTTGCCAGGTACCTGCAGGGCAGCCAGACTCAGGCTCTTGCCACTGCCWCAGCTTCCCATTGCTGACAACTCATTCATTGTAACTAACGAGCACTATGCCTGTATTCCCTTTATTTATTAGGATCATTGTTGTGATTACCCTGTTGCAGTAGGCTTAATCCCAATTTCCAAGCATGKTTTTATTCACACAGAATTCTTCTCAGTAGGTAAAAAATGAATTCGTAATAATTATCTGGTCAGCATTACTGTTTCATTTCCAGAGCTCTGTGGCTACACCATTCCATTCACCAGCAGTAATAAACTCACCTAGTTATTTTGCAGGAACAGATGGGCCACCACTCTCTTCCTTGACTCTGAGGGTAGGGAAAGTAATTTCAAATCATATTATTGTTTTGGTTTGGGTTTTTTCACTTAAGAGCAAGGGAAAGGGTGACTCACATTCTGTTTGCAGTTCACCAGCTGCCTCCTACTGTCCCYCTGAATCATCAGTTGGGTTGCAGCACTGCTGGCTTGGTCTTTATCATTTGCAGAAAGGACCTGATTACCCAGCCCTTGGTTTCATAGCCTTATAAAACATTCTTGTACAATTGGGCTCACCAGCTTTTGTTAAGAAGGGCTGCAGTGAAATCTGAGAATTGCATTGCAAGGGGAATTTGCAGCATCAAAAGGAATTTAATCACAATTATTCTTTTCACTCCTTTTGGYGCTGATTTAAGCACTTACTTTGACATGAGGTTAGTATAGTAAAGAAGAATGGTCACTTTTAAAAGGACCTTTYTGTAGCCATAACTGAACATTTTAAGTAACAACCCTCTATGTATGACATGTCAGCCTCCTCAGCTTTCTGAACTTTTAGTGTAGACTATCTTCTTAGTTCTTAAAGATCAGTACATATCTGCTGTGCACAAGATTAATAAAAAGTGGCATAAAAAGTGGATCAATAAACACTGAAAATTTGAAAACAGTGTAATAAATTTTTGAAATCATAATTGAAAACTATGGAAACATTGATACAAAATTTCAGGTATGCCTTCCTGTCTCAGCCTTATTTTCCATGGTATCACCAGCGAAGAATCCCTGTACATGGTTGCTGATGACACAGATGAACCAGAACGTAGGAAGCGCAGGTTCAGGTCCCACAGGYGAGATTACAGAAAGTCACTTTGATCCACTTTTCATTTAGTGCATTGACAACAATCTCCTAAACACTTCTGGGTCCTGTCACAAGCTGAACTTTGTGGATGTAGCTTTGAGTGCATAAAGTGATTTAGGGACTTAGTAAAGATATCCTGATTTTCTATACATTAGATGTTCACTATGGGGATCTGAGACTTTTGCCCCATTATTAAGCACTCCCYGATGTTCAGCATCCTTCAGTAATTTTGAGAGGGAATTTATGCCATGCTTCTTGTCATGTGTGACTAACATAGCAATGGGGTTAATTTTCAGCTCTTATTATGTGCCCTCTCCTTAAAAAGCACTCTACAACAACAGTTATTAGTGACAAAAATAATAATCATCACCCTAATTTATGTTRTTAGTTACATTGAATTACAGGACATTATTTAACATTGGCTCTGCCCATAAAAATTATAAYTGTCCTCCAAAATACAAATTAATTTTATGTCTAAGGAAGGCTGCCAACTAAAAATAAAAAATGCCATTTTATTAGGATTAGCCCACTTAAAGGGAATACATGAAGCTTCATAAATCTTATATTTCTTATGCAATATGTAAACACCAATTTTATATCAAGTATGTGACCTGACATTAACAATCTTTTTAGTGTCTCAAAGTAAGTGTCACCATCAAAGAGCAACTGAATATATTCCTCAAAATGTGAGAAAAAGAAAACCTTAACTTGGTAAAACACAGATACATATCTTCTTGGCTACCACTGTTCAACTGATTAGACACKAATTTCAAAATACATAAAAACTTATGGTGTGTTATATAAATATAATATATCAGAATCATATTAGTAGAGTAATAGCTATTTTTAATGTATTATTGTCCTACCATAGGCAGTAAAAGCAGAAAAGTGTACAGATCTCTATTCATCTCTACAGAGTTCAGTATAAGATAATCAAATTGTGATGGAAAGCACTCTCATGCTTGATCAACCTGGCATATTTTAATATATAGGCATCATAATACTTCTGACATATTTTAATCATACTGTTTTCTGTTTTMAAAATATTTGGATATTTAAAAAATGTGGTGTTAGGTGCTTTAGTTAGACTGATGTCACCTAATAAGCCTCACTGGAATCCAAAACATCACTTTTCCTATATATTTAATCATTCCCTGAGTATAACCCACATGTGAATCATCCATCATGATAAATAAAGGAAATAATTTCCCCACATGGAGCACATTTATTCAGGATTCGCGATCCTTTCAGTCAATAACTGTAAGTAYATTTTGCTGAATTTGTGTAGGGGAAGCTGATGCCCCAAAATGAGCATTTCCCGCAGCAGCCCCGTGGATGGGGCTCAGCCAAGGGCACAGCTGTTTGAGCAGCTCTTTGTGTGGGTTACCAGGGAATGCCCACAGAAAGCCTGTTTGTGTGCTCCTGGGGGGGAAGGGCTTCTGCACATGCACCAAAATGTATTTTCTACTCATGTTCTGCAGTCTCCTTCCAAGTTTTGAATCTCCTGGCACATTTTTATACTTCCTGATGACCTCATCATCATCATCATATAAAACATGRCTTGAAGAAAGAGAAAACAGGTGGAAGCTCAATTTTAGTGCTTCCCATTCTGCCCTTGCTGCTCCTTCCCACCAGGCTGCCCTCTTCCTCCTCCCTCCCCGCTCCAGTTACCCAACAAAAACCAACAAGTGAAAAACTAACCAGGGAAATGTTTCATAAGAAAAAATTCCATGGTACCCTCTCCCTGACACACAAGCACACAAAAGGCAGCTTTAGTAATAACCACAACCATCCATTAAATCCAAAAAACCCAGCATAATGAACATACAAAAGTGTGAACTGCTAAACTGTGATATTCACTTAGTTCTTGGCAGAACAATTTTAAAGTAAGTAGCGTTGGCATTTGATTAGATATAAACACTTTTTCTTTCTTTTTCTTTCTCTTTTTTCTTTCTCTTT
>NW_026623314.1:747878-756291 GCF_030028575.1 Malurus melanocephalus | reverse complement strand
TCATCATTATGTTTTTTTTTTTTTTTCTTCAGTGGGGAGCCCGGCTTTCCCCAGTGAAGGCCAAAGGAATCTGCATATACTTCCAAAGGAGAGTTAACCGTCTCTCCGACCCACTAAAGCCTCCAAGGCTTTGCCCTGGAATGCGTCGCCGAGCACTTTCAACACCACCATTATCAGTAGGAGGGACATGCAAACCCTCCACAGTTTCTCACAAGGCCAGACTGCAAAAATAAACACATTATGGCCTTACAAACCTTAACTGATGCAATGGTGTCATAGGTCTGAGCAGAGCCACAGGCAAGCATCCATGGGAGAGTGGGGGGCAAGACAGAAAGAGAAGGAAAAGGGAGGCAAAATTAGGTAAGGTCAAATGTTCCTCCTCTGCTTTGCTGTACTTCCTCCATTTCAAAATCCAGCTCAGCAAAAAATACCAATTCCTGAGTATGTAATTCTGGACAACAAGTTGATTATTTTCTTCGTAACATTTTCATTAAATGAGATTTGCACAGCCTGGGCCAGATATGACTATGCACATGTAGGTCTCTAMAACGTCCTTTATGAGACTGATCCACTAATAGGTCAATTAAGAAAGTCTTTTTACCCGAAAAGGAGTGTTGGGTAAAAGCACACAGTCAAGTTCCAATAGTTCAGCAAGATGTTGGACATCAAATGACCACATTAATTAAGACCGCACTCAGCCTGTAGCAAACCAGAGGCAAAATATACATTACCTTAAGTGTTGTTGAAATGAGTACTTGTCAGCTTCAGAAATTCAAATATATGGTTGAGCTCTAAGAAAAGTCAGGGCTAGTGCTGGAAACCAGAAACCCTCTGGATAAAACAATACAGTTGGTTTTTTTTTTCCATTCAGAGCAGCAATACAGGATAAGTTACCTACCAAACTGATAACACAATGATTAAATTGTCCCAATTCTGCTGCTGCTGAGATCATTGGAAAATCATGGTTTGATGCAATAATGTAGGTAATTTTTTGTAATCTCAGTAATACAGCATGGCCTAATACAATAATTTTGTACGATGAGCTTTTTAAAACTACTCAGCCTTCACTGCCATTTATCTTCAGAATAGAGAAGATTATAGCATGAATTGCCTGATTCTGATTTAAGTTGCTGCAGGCAGAGCTATAACACAGTACAGTGTTCCATGGGATAATTGGGGTGCCACTGCAGAGTTAGCTCCAGAAACACAGAGCACCAGTGGTCCAAACCACCCCACACTCYATGAAGGACATATCAGCCTTATCCAAACTCACCCCAGTGCTCTGAACTTGAAAAGTACATGTCATTCCAGCAGGGTTTAAAATAAATTTCCGTCCCAGACAAGTGAAATAAGTTGCCACAGAAATCAAGAGGAGTTTTATGTTCACATCAGTTTAGCATGCATATGTGACCTCAAGCACCTGGTGTGTTTGGATCTCAACACCTCTTTGCTTTTTATCCTTATATCCAAACACAGTGCTGGTCACATAAGTTCGTAGCTACTTGCTCAAACCATAGGAGATCCTTCCTTCATCAGGGAGAAGACCTGAAGYTGGCTTTTCCAGATGATCAGCTTCTGTGAAAAACCTCTCGGTAGCTCAAAACTAACAAATTTTGAGCAGGCAACAACCCAATTTTATTACTCTATGAGATGTCAAAGATTTTCAGTGCTCATTTGGTAAAAATTAAAATGAGGAGAAGGTTCCAAATGCAAAGGAGGTGAACAGCTTCATGATTATACTTCTCAACAGCTTCTGGTCGYTGAGGCCAGTAAGGGTTTCCTGTTGACTCCTGGCAGAATTGCTGAGGTTTCCTTCTGACAMTAAATAAACTAAACAAGACCAGCAAAGCATGGGCCTGAAACCATCCACACTGCTAAACTGGTCCCTGGCATGGTTTTGGTGCAAGCCTGCTAATGCTCTTCCAGACAATGCCAAAGCACAGCTTGGGTATTGACTCGGGTCAGGCACCATCTCCAATGGATATTTTGGATGTGGCCACAGTGATTTGGATGGCAAGAAACTTTAGCTGCATGGATTCAAGCTCTTGCACGCCAGTTGGCCTCCAGGAGAAGCCTCTGAAAATTTTGTTTATTAATTTAGATGCAGTGTCCAGGTTTTCCTTTCCTTGCAGTCTTGCTGAAGCCAGCAGTCATTGTTCCCAAGCACTGGCAGTGTGACATGGCATTCAGCAGGGTGGCAGGAGTGACATGATCTGACCATGCAGCTCTCTGAAATGCAACAGAGTTCATTATATTTTAAAGCATTGTAATTGAGGGAGGGGATCGAAGCAGACCTAGAACTAATAAAGAAACCAAAAATAAAATGGTACAAACAATTGAGAAATGAATAGGCCAATTAGTTTCAATTAATTCAGGACTAGTTCTCCATTCCTATTATAAAGCTGTCTGCACAATAAATAAATAAACAAATGGACAGTCTTTTTTTTAATAAATACAAACTGTAATATTATGTAAATTCCAGGTACACTGTTAACAACATTAAAAATATAAAGTATTAATTTAACACCAAAGCTGGTAGGTTCAAGATGGAAGAAAACATTTTAAACAAAGACCTTCTAGTTTAAAGCAATAAGTATCAACATGAGGCTTATATATAGTGTGTGGCAGCTGTAACAACATTCATATCTCAGTGTGCCTGGTCTGAGGCAGAGAAAGGGAAGTGCTGAAAACAGTAGCATTCCTCATGGATCKGCTCCAGATCCCACAGAAGTCAGAGAGAATCTATACTCCATGCTTGCTTTCACACTTGGGCAGCACAGCTAATGTTGAGCAAACAGACCACAGCTATGTGCCTTTCCCAGCAAGCCAGGCACACAAGAAAAAAATCCTATTCCCTCCATAAAGTCAGGATTTGGGCGAGGGGGAGGAAAAGAAACACAGAAGTGGCACTACAGGTCCCTGGTTCTTCAGCAGAGTCTGTCTTACACTGACCCTGGCCACTGTAACAGCCTAGAAGTGCCCCAAGACCCCCTGGGTAAATAACCAAGGTGGAGGGTGTTTTTGGGGGGAGAAAAGAGAGTATGGTTTTATTTATTATTATCATCATCAATATGATGTTGCAAAACATTGCTCCTGCTAGAAATAATCMTAACAAAATATCAAATCATCAAAACGAATGTGGGTCTTGGGCTCAGCTGGCTTACCCGTTCTGGAAAGGTCATTAGTTTAAAGTTTCTGCTGCTGGGAACTGAGAAACAATGCCATCCCTCAGGAAACAAATCCTTCTTTTTAACACTGCCCTGCCCTCCTGCTCTTCCTACYGCACTTCAGATTGTGTTAAGGGGAAAGAGAGGAGAGGAGAGCTGATCTCTTCTCCAAAGAACACGGCCATTGCACTGGATGAGAAGACAAGGGCTGGCTCACAAGGAAGATCATTCTACAGCTTCCCAGATGGACTAAGGACTGCGAAAAGTCAACTCTGGCAATTTAATCTGTACACCAGAGACAAATCAAAAGCACATGTGCTCTTCTATATCCTCAGTCTCCATGAGCTAAAGATCCTAAAGCAGAGTTCCAGCAGGCAATTTTGTATCTACCCAGCAGCAAAGCAGACTGAAAGTTTATTGTGTTCAGTTTGCTTCGCTTTCCCACAGTGTTTTCAGTCAAAAAAAAGCACAGATTCTCATTTCTTGAYAGATGCATTCACTCAGATGTTTTTTCCTGCCTCCTCTGCACTAGGAATTCAATATGCAGTAAGAAGTTGAACAGGAGGCCTCCTATGGCAGTGCACTTTGAATTGAAGAAATGGTAGTCTATTGTGTGCAAACTTGCAAACACACATAGGAGAGATGACAGGAGGTAAACTAATTTCAAAGTCATTCCTAAAACTACTAATTCTATCTGTTTTGTTTCTAGGSTTCTGTTTTAAAATTTAACATTTAAAATTTAGCATTTTTTAGATTGAATTTCAGTTTGACAGTATCTATTCYAAACAAAATTACACACAAATATGGGCTTTGTAAACATCTGACCTACATAACTGATGTGAAAACCCAGGATTACCTTGGTAAGTGACAAATCACTGAAAAGAAAYAACAGAAAAAAACAAACCTCATAACTCATATTAAATTATAAAGTAATGCCACAAAATAATTTTTAGAAAATGTGTTTTCTGTGGATCAAGATTCAGTGAAGATTTTCTTTAGGGCCTCAGAACTGATACTACTGCATGATGCGAAGGCAACTTTTCTCCCAAGGACCTGACACCAGCTCTGCTATTGTGTAGCACAGCTTTAAACCCACACCGGAGCAATGCGGTAGATCAGGACTCATTCCACCACAGCCAATAGGGCCAAATGACCATAAAACTAGTGTGAGGGAGGCAGAAATCAAGTTGTTAACTTCTAAGCAGAGCTTGCTCTTGTCTCACAACCTGTGTTTGGTCAGGGTGTATTTGATTCATTCAGAGTGYAAGAGCCTCAGACTAGGAGATAAATATTTGATTATAGTTGAACTATGCTTCATATAACTTCACAATGCTAAACTTTCAGCATAAACTTCTCAGCCCATCTCCAATAATACTGCCTGAATTTGAATGGAGGTGCTGATTCTAACCTCAAACAGCAACTTACATMATCTTGTGACCACAGTCTAATGATATGAAAGCCCAAAAGCAGCTACAGGCTTCCTTCTTTGACCTGGAAGAGAAACCTGACAAGGTTTCTCCAGAAACAGGAGAAATTACTTACCTCTGCAATAGTGGTATTAGATGAATTCTGGTTCTTTCTCTTGGAAATAGCTTGGTATTTTACACTGCACTGCCACTGAAAACAAGAAACTGAGGCCAGGAAGCAGAACCTCAGAACAACTGCTATCCCCTCTACTTTCTGAATGTGGGATTTACTGTTTATTTTATTCCTCAGAAAATAATTTCTGTCTCAATTTCCAATGGGCTAAGGTGCATAATATGATAGTGGGCTTGAGGTACCTTCATTGCCCTGTAAGTTCAAAACACAGGCATGAAATTTAGGCTGTCTAAACTGCTCTGCAGAGGACGTAAAATCCTCTGAATTCAGGTAATGTGGCCTTATGAATCCATGGGCCAGGAGAATAGTTCTTCCTTAGAATGGACCTTTAAATTCCATGAAAATGCCATCCCAATGCTTGCTAGCAGTCAGACAGCATACAGCATTTCAAGAGTCCTTTTGAAGGAAAAATGACAATGTAGAGGATGTTCAGGGTAAATACCTTYTGGASATGAGCAYATCTCATTTCCCAAAAGGCACRGCAGAAGGAGGAGAGCTAAAGCAGYGTGCAACAAGRATTATCTGATGAGTAGAAAAGCTTCTCYACATGAAGAGCTCATGTGGCAGAGGATTTCTTGGCTTGGAAAAAAAAGATGCCTGTTGATTTGTTGACATAAAATTATTAAAAATCAGGAAAGTTCACAGGAAAGAATTATTCAGTATTGCTTAGAACATAAAAGCCAGGAAAACTTCTAGGAGGACTAGGACATGCTAGACTAGGAAGACTAAGGGAGACACTGTTTTTTTTAATACAGGCATGCAGTGTTGTAAAGGCCAAAACTGTAAAAAAACCCAAACAAAATGCAGTCAGATAATCTCTAGAAAAAGATCCATAAAGGGCTACTAAACATGGAGATATGGATTCTTTCATTCTTCCTTTCTTTGCATGCATTTTGATGATGTGATAATTTCTCTCCACAGAGATTCAAAGTCCATATAATTTGATAATTTTTAAAAATTACTTAGTATTCCTCACTGTCATATATAAAGAAAGCAGCTTTACATACATATTCAAAGGAAAAATTAACTACATATTAAGAACTGGCACATCCAGATCTGGACTTCAAGTTCTTAAATGTTTAGAGATATCTGGAACATATGCAATGATTTGTGCTATTAGCTATATGTTGTGTAATAATTTAATACTTATCAGGGAGTATGTACAAAAATTATTCAGCATGGAGCTCCTGATTTCTGATTTACAGCTACATTGTAATTTTAAGGCCTTTATTCATGGTATTTGGTTTTGGCCCTTATGTGGTAGTGATGAAAGAGCCTTCAAAAATTAAGAAGAAAAAAATCAAGGAAAATACATTTGAGGCTTTTTTCTTTTCTTTCTTTTTTCTCTAAAGAGAGATCCCTACTCAAAGAGCAAAGGTAAGCCCAGAGCTCTTGCAGCTCCAGCCCATAAGCCTCTGCCACTGCACAGAGAGGAGAAAGATGCTGGAAAGGGAGTAAACCCTGGCCTGGGTCAAGCAGGTTCATTTCAAGGGTTTCACTGAGCCTGCACCMTGGATGCCAGGCTATCCTTGCACCAAACACCCTTCCCATCCTGTTCCAGCTTCTATTTCCTCCAGGTGTTAAGGATCTTTCTGTTTTATCACAGGGTAAAGCTGCATTCSGCAGATTAAAAAATAAATAAATAAATAGAAGTTCACTTCACTTTCTCTGGGAAATGCAAACAGCATTCACCCAGCCAGCACTACCAGGCAGTGCAACAGCCGAGAAAGCTCTGGTTGGAATCTGGGTTTCACCTCCTGAGTGGCACATATAGATGGAAAAAAGTAAAATAATTACTTGGAAAAGGTTCATCCATTTATCCTGCTGGCACAAAGATCTCCTTTACTTTATTTTATGGGATCTCAAGGACCTTGATTCCCTTTTCTGATTATGTAAAAAAAAAAAAAAAAAAAAAAAAAAAAAAAAAAAAGATGCTACTGTGTAAAAAAAAAGCATCAAACTCTGAAAGCATTCAGAGAGGGAGCAGTAGCTTTAGCCTTCTGTTTGTGCAATTCCAATAGGTGTATTTAAATGTAAATGCTACCCTTTCACCCTTGAGCCACCTATTCTTGCAGCCAGCAGAAAGAGAGCATTCATGGTATAATGTCTTTATGAGGACAGATCTTATACTTAATTTCTCATGTGAATCCAACTCTTTTATAACACATTTTTGTGAGATTAAAAGAACAATATTAGTCTAGTGGCTCAGCAGCCAGATCACTGCTCTGTCACATGGGAGACGTGGGTTCAAAGGGATGGCAGGCAACTGTGCTGAGAAGTGCTTGATGGAAACTGCAGCCACGGAAACATTCAGTCCTCCACTCTCACAGAATTGTTTAACTTCACATTATCTCCTCCTTCGGGCCAGACAGAGCCTCTCTCCCTCCATCTCSCTACTGGAAACCATCCAGCTGCTGCTCCCTTACACAGAAATATTTGAGACCCCAGCTCTCTAAACCATTTGCATTAGCTTGTATTTGCACAGTAGGGAGGATTTTCAAGATGGAGAAGGAACTTTCTGAGGGTGCATTTCCAGACAAAGTCCCTTTGCCTGCCCAGTTTTGTTCAGCACCCATGCACGTTGGGTTTATCCGTGCTCATGGCGTGTCTGCGCTGCACAGACTCCTGTGCTGATGAGAGTGACAGAGCAGCTCAAATCCTGTTACATCAGGGTACAATCTCACAGAACTCAGGGAAACCTAAGTGCTCTGTATTATTGGGAGATTTATTTCTCRAGTGGGGAAAAGCCTCAGTTCTTTTTGGCTAAGCATGTTGAAAAATATATTAGTTAAGCGCAGGCCAAGAAAACTGTATCTTACTTTGCCCCTACTGAATCAAAATAAGGCTTTTTTTTTTTTTTTCAGAATAATCTTTTTGCTGCGGTCTGGAACACGGTTACATGTCACAGATGTCAGACTTTGGCTTCATGACACTTCCATGCAAGACCAAACACGTTTTGGAGCATGGCCCTCAGGCAGCTGCAAGACAGCTGTACTGTGCACCGGTGTATGTTCAGCACTCCTGATTAGTAGAATTATTATTCTTCTTGTGATTCTTCCCAGAGGAGGCAGTGATAAGGGGYCTTTGTGCAGAGTGACATTCAAATCCTGACAATATATTTTTCTCCTTGGATCTTARAGCCCAAGTACAAGCCATGCTATTTTCTCGTTCTTTAGCAGCTCTGTGATGCAGCACAGAGAGCTCTGTGTGTGCTGCAAGCACCGGCACCAATGTCAGGCATCCCCCTTGCTTCCCTCACTTCCCCTTCCCTTGATACACAGCATATGTTTCATTGTGGCGCCAAGCACAGGAAAACCGAGGGGAAGTAGCCTATTATTTTAGGAGGTGCAGGACCAAGCACCTGGAACGGTGAAATACTTGGAAAGCACTGCTGTAAATGTTTTAGGCTGTAATACATTAAACAATTAAGAGGTGTTGGTATTTCTCTACTCAAGGGCATTTAAAACAGGGAAGTCCCCTTTAAAGGCACCAGAGCGGAATGTGTATGGTCATGCTCTTTAAAACAAAAACTACCTGTTTTTTCCCCCTCCCTTTCAGCAAAATGTCCAAATTTCAGCTGACTTGTTCTTTCAGCAGAGGAAATGCAGCCAGATTATTTTAATGCTGCTTTAGATGGTTAACTCCTT
>NW_026623314.1:733324-747803 GCF_030028575.1 Malurus melanocephalus | reverse complement strand
AAATGTCCAAAGAATAGAATTAGTTACCTTGAAAGCTCCATTCAGGCAATTTAGAAAATTGTTTTGCTAATAACCCTAATGCATTGCTTGTGTAGCCAGGACTGTCAGCACTGCAGGTTACTACAGGTTAATCAGTAAATTGCTGATACCAGCTACAACCAGCCCTTAAGAAATCCAGTATCTCTTACGTCTTTGCTTCTATTTTCCTGACAACAATAAATTAGTCGCTATGCAACAYCAAATCAGCATCAAAGAATAAAAACTTAATACTGACAATTCTTAGCTGAGCACATAGACCAAATCAAGTGTGGTTAATGAATGCTTAGTTAATTCTTAGAAAGCTCTTCTTCATGCCGTTTATAGCAGAGTGAAATGCAAGTTCTTTTAGACAGGTTCACAGAGAGACATGCTTACACACACACACACATGCCCCACACATAGGTAGCCTACATACACACATATACAAATAGATAAATCCCAAATAGGAAACTTTGTAAGAGAAACAAGAAAAAAATTACCTACTGGTCTCTATAACACCAACAAGTGMACAGATTCTCTGGAAAAACTTCAGAACTGTCTGTTCAAATATTTTCTAAGATTATATTAGCAATCATTTTCACCAAAATATTTTTCTGACCAAAAAGAAAAAAGATGACTTSATAGAACCTAAAAATTGTTAAGAGTGGAAAATGCCTGCTTCAAGTTGCTTGTAAGAAAACAAATACAGGAATTGGCAACTTCTGTGCAGTTTTAGCTCCGAAGAAATTATGTCAGTCTTTTGCTTTAATAACTTATCTCAGGGCAGCCCATCAGATTAACAAGAAGAAGAAAAAGAAGTATTAAAACTTAGTGAGTTACTGGAATCTTCTGGAACTGAAAACTGTACAGATGGTCTGCAACATATTTGTATAGAAGATGCTCAATTGTTGATGGGTTCCCAACTATTATAGTGGCAGGGTAAGGAGGCAGATACTGGGCAGTGAGCACTGAGCAACTGTTGTCACTGAGCCTTCCCCTCTTGGCTGCATCCCCACTTGCCCAACGAGCAGTTTTGGTCTCCCAGAGCACAGACAAAGGTTGCTTTGGAGAAGCTGGGAAGCCTAAGAACACCATGTAGATTTAGGACTGGATAGGAGGTATTGTGCAGAGGCCATGCCCATTACTCATCCGCTGGCAACGGGCTCTCTTCCTTTTGTCTGGAAAGACGGTAAACTTTCAATGCCATCTGAAAACAGAAGGCCTTTCACAGAGTGCAAGAACTCTGCCATCTCAATCATGTGAAAATATTGTAAACACTTTCCCAGCCCCCATTCAGCTGTCCAAAAAGCAGAGCTAGAAAACACCAAACAAAACAGGAAGGAAAGAAAAGGGTGTGCATTGCGCATTTCGGTTTAATTTATATTTTTTGTTCTGAATAGGAATTTTGCTTGGAATTTTCTTCTTTTTTTTTCCTGAAAGTGAGTGAACAGGGTTAAGTAGCTATTATGGAGAAAAGGCAGTTAAAAGCCTATTCTGTGTTTTATTTAGAGGAGAAAAAAAAAAAAAACGGTCCAGTGTCCAGCAGAACAGCTCTCATATTTCCTTACAGCCCCTGCAAGAATAGATTTCAAATGTGCCACAGGACTTGAATTTCTCTTTCAGTGCTTAGTTTGACCCACTCCTATGAACTTTTTCCGGGTCTCCTCCCCAAACATTTAAATATCACAGGGGTTGTACTGCTGATATACCACAAAATGTATGGAGTGGGAAGGGGGCCCCATTCACAAAGTAGAACATGTTCAGAAAATACCTGCATGTGTGTGCACATATGTTTACATGTATATCAAACATACAACATATGCAAAAGTGTACGTGTTATTTGCACAAAATCCTTAAACTACTGTATTTGCCTGAAGACATCATTTACGTAGGTTGTGCTGGTGCACCATTCCCTTACCTCTGGGCAGTTGTTTCCACGGGTATTTTCAGCACATCATGTAGCTATGTAAAAGTGATGTAGTTCCTTGCTTAAAAATGTTTGTGTTCATTGCGCTGAAGTTAGGGACTCCTTGAAATTTCACAGTAACTTTGAACCATGGCAACACATTAACACCACAAATCTTCACTATTTGAAGTATGAGGTTTTCATTTACATTGGTCAACTTAACACCAGAGAAGGGCAAAGGAAAACAGCTCTGCAGGTGGGACATACACTTTGTTCAAAAATACAGTTTTGTTCAGTTTGGTCCCAAGTCAATTCTGAACAGAGCACAAATAGGTAAGCCTGGGTGTATTCCTACTCCCTCAAAGGCAAATGGTCTGCTTCTAACCTAGGAAAGGATCAGCTGTCAGTGACTTCCAGAGGGATATATCACTCCTATCCTATTTCTTATGAGTATTCAACCAATGGTACACCCTGATGGAARTCAGTCCCCACAGGGCAGTGAGAACCGACAGCTACAGGAGTACATCATGTGTTGGAGGCTCTTTTACGTGATTTCCCATCACACTCTGGCAATGCAATTTGCATAACTAAGAAGACTTCCTYACTCATATAGACTGATAGGAGTTTGTAGATCAGTTGTGTTACCCAAGAGCAAATGTAAAAATGCAAAACAAGTGATGCACAGTCCATGAACATTTAAGCATGTTCTCCTCTGTTCCCATCAGGTGTATCAAACTAGGCTGTGCTTTGACATCTCTTTGTATGCAGGTGTTCCTGAGCACAAGAAACAGAGATCTGGGATTTCACGCTCTTGGATGTTCCTCRGATCTCTCATGACGTTGATTTTGGTTTCTAAGGCATCTCACAACTTTCTGCTCTGKCTTCTGCCCCACAAGAGGAAAGACTCAGAAATGCCTTTCCCTGTGCCGGAGATGCAGTCCTTTATGCTTGGCAAAACCAGCAACTWCTTGCTAAGCTGACATTCCTGTTCCTGATTTAAGTAGATTCCAAGCACCATAATGCACAAAAATGCATGAGAAGCTATTACCAAGCAGTGCCAGATGTGGCACATTGGGAGGGCAGGCTTTCCTCACCATCTCTCCCTCAGTACACACATGATGCAGCAGTATGACCTCTTTGATTTAGAAGTTCAGCAATTGAATTCTGTCCTCCCCCAAAAAGGTGTGTTTTACCACGCTTTGATAGTCACTTGTTTTTTTTCTATGCACACCATGAGAACACGTGATCGTAGGTTAGAGATTAGGAAAAGTAGTTGCCAATAGCTGAAGCAGRGGTTGATAAACGACCCAACGTTATAAATTCCCAAATGCATTCCTCGGGACTGCCTTGCACATGCTGCCTCAATACTCCCATCCTCCCCTCTGCATTTTTATAAAAAGAAGCTGTAATAAATTAGAATTTTATGAGACTCCAAATAAAAACCTTCACTAAAATTGAAAACAAGACATGGATGTAGAAACATATGGAAGGTTTATGAGAGTAGAGGGAAAAAAAAATTATCCCAAGGCAATAAAAAACCTGTCTGACTCTTTCTTGGTCTTCACAAACCAAGAATTACTAGAGACAGATGAAGCAGTTTTGAACAATTCAGTACTGGTACATCTACCAGCAAAGAGACATTATAGTTTTTACTTATTCTTCTGATGCAAGGCAGCCTGGTAAGGATTACTCTAAGAAAGATTTTCTGAATTTCTGTATAAAATACTGTAAAGTTACATATGGAAATGAGATACCTTTCTGCTTTGATCCTTAGTATAAGGCTAACCAAGCAGAAGTGGCTTCCTACCCTTTCATACAGTTTTCTTTGGAACGAAACACTGCACCCTCTGAATCCTTGCACTAGTATTTTAAGTATTTTTTATGGGATAAAGGCAGTTTTKTTTAATTTATATTTTCATCTTTGTTCCAAACCTCAGACTGATTAATTCTGGCCACTGTATACACAGTTTTACTCCTAATCTATTTGTTTCCCCCCCACTACTTCTCCATCCTCAATACTCCCTGCTTCCAGAATTGTGTGGGTATGGAATTTTGTTTAGCCAAATGATAGAGTGGTTATTAGGAATGGKTTTGCTTTATTTTTAAATACAATACTCCACATTCCAGACATTTCTACCAAAGCAGTTTGAAAATGAAAAACAGTGCAAACAATTAAATTTGGGTCTGCTTCTGAAGTGACAAAAAGTACTTAGAATTTTCAGATTTTTGCTCCCTAAAATTATCAAAACTTGGGAGCTAAGTTATGGGGAGATGGTTTAACATCTTATGTTAGAAGTGTGAATTCTATAGCACATTTTGTTCTATGAAAATAAATGCAGATTGTGCTCAGTGCCCAAATAAAGCCTCTGAACTGCTAATTTTCATTTAATGAGGATACAAATGATACTAACCCATAACAAACAATGCTATACTGGCTTAGAAGTATACCAACTTTACATTCCTGCTAAACTTGTTGTAAAATGGTCAAAAGTTGCAGCCATTGAATTATCCTTGCTTCTGATACSTAGTCAAAAATTAATTCAAAGTGTTTGCAATGCATGGCAAGGATTGCTCAGCATGCCACATCCCTCAGCTGCCAAAGGCAAACAAATTCTGGAAAGAAGGTGAGAAAACAAAGTCGAAGACATCCCATATCAGAGTGGGAGAAGTGTTTTTACAGAATAGACAAGCTCATGGTCTGGGGAGGTGGTGTTTCTACAGTGATGCTGCAGAAGATGCCCAGTGCTCACAGGATTCACTCCTTCTTGGAAACAAGAATGTACATAAACATTGTGGAAAGAAACACAATGTTTATGGGGGTTTGCATCTTCCTTTAGATGCAATTTACTGAAACTCAGGAGGCCTCTCCTTAGTGCTGTGGCTTAAGCAAACACCACAGAAACATTCTYTCAAAAGAAAACCAAGCAATATTGTGACACACAATTCATTAAGAGCCCTTGTTTGCATGGTACCTTACGGAAGTAGAGAAGAATTAAATTTCTTGGGTCTTCTACATTAGAGAGGAGAGGTGATAGGAGAGGAGAGGAGCTATTCATACCTTGAATAAGATTGTGCCTGATTTCTGTTTTATTAATTTTGAATGTCCTTTCATTCCTTCTATTTTTGTATTTCAGCCCAGTCCCTGGTTTCCTGTGTGCAGTCTCACTGACTTATTCAAGACATTCTCCTCCAGCATCTGCAGAGACAGCAGAATATCACAATTATCAGATATTGAATGAGATATCCATAGTTATTCAAAGATGGGCCTATAAACTCAGCTACTGAATAAATATGAACTCTTTAAACCTTTCCTTATGCCATAGAGGATGAACTTACACAATTCTATAAGAATTGTTGTTAGGGATTTGAGAGTGATAAGAAGTCTATTTTCCCTTAATTTATTACAATATGATAAGAATGATAGGAAGTTTATTTTCTCTTAATTTATTATAATAACTGTAAGAAATTCTGATAGGTATGCTTTTACTCTATTTTGCCACACAAAATACTCATACCAAAATACTGCAAAGCTTAAGAGCACTGCAGGGAAAATCAAGAAGTCCTGGGGGTTTCTTAAAATCTTCTGGATGACAATCTCAATCAAAGGCAGGAGACTTCCTGAAGCATGGGGCATAGCTAGAGCTCACACTTTTCAGCAATGGTGAAAAGGGGCCATGAGTCCCTCCCTGAGGCACCCAGCTCTGKGTGGGGCACAAGGGACCAGCACCATATTCATCCCTACAGGGTCTCCCAAAGGGAGGGTGCCCAGAAGTTCATCATTGTGGGCCAATTCCACAGCTTCCCAAGTCAAATCTGGACTCTRTTCCCTCCACACGGTTCATGTTGCCTGCTGCCCCAAACATCTCTATTTCCCCCACGCTGTACAAGAACTGTAAGTCTAAACACAGCTGTCAAGTTCTAAAATCAGCATCAAAGCTCAGTAAAAGCAAGAGGGGAAAACAATATGCTTTGTTAAACAATCCTGCCTCAGATCTCAAAGGGTTATGCCRTGAAAGCAATACCCCCTTGGAGTTCTGTATGCAGCCAACATYACCGAACATCCTCAGTCAGAACCCTCAGTTTATGAGGTGATGAGAAAAGAATACAGCTCCCTCTCGTCAGGAGGACATCTCCACTGCCCTGCAGGCAAATTTTCTTGCTGTATTTCAAATGTATTGAATCTCCTAGACATTAGAAAAGTAAAACATGCACTGTGCACTCGGGAGCCATCACCTCTCTTGGTCAGTTCACAGGATTGGCAAGGTCACAGCAAACACTCTTTAACATCATAAGTTCTACCTTTAGGCTGTTTTACTCCTCCACAGGAACCCCAAAGGATTAAAACAGGTTTATCAAACCAGAAATAGAAATATTTATGTTTGGAAACATTGGTATTTCTAAACATTTATCATGTCTTCCCTTTCCCACTGATACTGATTCCCAGTCTTTGAGCCATGTGCAGTRGCTTAAAAGTTACTTCTTAAAGAAAAGAAAAGTTTACCAATGAAATCACCCCACACATATAATTAAGGCTTTCTGCTGCACTACAGGTATTACAGCTACCACTGTGCATGTGTACATATRACATGTATTTATGTATTTGTGTGTTACATAGCCATTTTTTCTACATGAGCCAGCTTTTTCTTTTTTTTTTTTTAGCTTTATAGACATCAAGCTTTTCTGGGAAGGACCTTGAGCCACTGTGTTGGCCCAGAGGCATCAGATCCAGGAACAAAAAATAACGACATTGAATGGAACGAGAGGTTTTACAAACATCCAAAGGAACAGGTGAGTTGCACAACTCTTGACCCTAAAGGGTCTCTAAGTGGTCAAATCAACTTCAGTATTTGCTTGTGTAGCAGAATAGATGCAGCTGCAGCCATGGGAGGAGCAAGAGACATTTTAGGGTAGGAAGAATGTTAGGATTTTAGCTGGTCTTCAATAAAACAAAAGTGGAGGAATAAGGGAAAAGGGATCACTTTTCTCTTGGTACAAAATAGCTACTTTATGGTACCACATTTCAAAGTCTAGTCTAAATGAGCATCCTAGGCCATCAGCCCAATTAATATGATTTGCATATTCCAGAAATATATACACTTTCTCCAAAATTACTCTTTTCATTCACTCCATTTCCAGTCTCTTCACCAGCGAGAGGCTGTGAAATTGAGCTCCCTGGGACTGTTTCCCCGTCTGTGACATCATAACTCAAAGCAGCTTATCTCTGCAAAATGCCTGGAGGTCTGCAGAGGAAAGAAGAAAACACCCTCACCACCCTCACCTCCTCCTCCCAGTGCCTGGGCAGGCTTGTAGCTCTCAGCCTTGCTTTTGCTGTTATGCCCAGTTTGAGCCCAAGGAAATTCCAATGCTCTCCTCTTYCTGAGGCTCCCATTTATTTAAACAGGTGGGACAGGATCACTGTACTTCCCAAAGTGCTGCTGCAGCTGAACCAGCAGCTACAGGTATCAATTAAGAATGTGCAGTGGGACAAGAGAARCACAGCAGCCCTTTCTAGAGCAAACACTGGCAAAGTCAAAAACATCACTCGGATAATTCCATAACTTTCTTAACTCAGAAAACCATCAGCTGGCGTTGTTGCATAAACCCAACAACAATCTTTTCTTTAAGGCTGTCCCACCATTCTATTATCTGTCATTAACTTTCCATATGTTCCCCTCACCACTGCTTTTAGGCTGGGTTCGGTTTACAGGATAGGATCAGATTTCTTTACAAGCCAGGACATTTGCTGGCTTACTAGCTTGAGGCCAGTTATGTTTGAGTGAGGCCCAAGCAAAACAAGGGAGATTTGGTGACGTTCCAGTGAGTAGGCACCAAATCTACATGATCCATGGTTGTTGTTTTTTAAAAGTTTAAAATWTTTTAGGTAGAAGGTTTTCCATTATTTCAGGTTTTTTAAATTTTTTTTTGGTTTTTAGGGTTTTTTAAAMAACAGCTTCTGGCTGATACTTGTTCAAGTGTTGCAGCATCCCTCTTCTTATAATAAATCAGAACTTTTTGTTCTGTTTTCTTTACACTAAGCATAAGGCAGAAGTTTCTCAGTTATCTATATTTTCAGTCACAAATGGGGAAATGCAAAGTATATTTCGGAAAGCGTAGCTGATGAGAAGATGAATAAACCATTTTGTTTCTAGTCTTTCTACAGGATAATGAAGTCTAGTGTTTGCAACTCTTTCTTTCAAAAGCAGTCAGAGTTCATGTGAAACCCTCTAATTCAAATCTGATCTCTAGAAACATTCTTTATGMTGTAACAATGTAAGTCAATTAAAAAAAAAATTAAACTGAAGTGTTCTTCCAACCAAGACTTAAAAATAAAATAAAGTGTACCCATTTAATCACTGATCGTCTAACTATATCCTGGATTATTTAATACCTTTTTTCTCCTTTCTTCTAGATTTATTATTCTCAGCACATCTGAAATGTATTTTAAATGCTTTGGGACAAGGACTATTGTAAACTGCCAAGAATACTTGGGGGCCCTATGGAAATACTAAAGTAGAATTCCAAAAGTAATTTGACACTGGAGGACCTCAAGACCTTCGCAAATCCCCCATTTTATATTTCCCACTGCACATGCACAGAAACCTACAGTAGCAGAACCAGAGCACAGTCCAAATGTGAGACAAAATGAAAATGCCAGTATTATATAGTGTGTTTCAGGCTGAGTCAAACTCACAGCAGCGTGCTAGGAAGCAGTAGTTTGAAAGTGTCTTGAAYGCAAAGGGGTTCTTTCTAAAGTATGTGTCTTGTCTCTCCTTAGCTGGAGCAAAGACATTCCCCATGGTTTTGCTCCATAAATTCCAGCGTGGTGTTACAGATGTTGTAACAGATGTTATATGAATGCTGCACATAAATGTCACAATGTCCATGTTGATATTTTTAGCAGCACTTATCAAGGCAACCAAGCACAGACCCTGTAAAGCTAAGCATTTACATAAACACAGATAAATATTTTGTTCTGGACACAAGCAATGTTTAGGCCCTACATCACTGAAAACTGCAGCTCCTGACTTCCAGGAGCRTGCTTGCATGCTGGGATCCAGAGGTTTGGATCCCAAACAGAAAACTGAGCAGGAGCTGTTCAAGTGAGCCATTAGGAAATACAGAAGGTATTAGAATTAGCTTAAGCCTCTCTGGAATTTAGTCACCTATCTCAACACCATCCTCCTCCACTGCTACCCAGACCTCCTCTACCAAAACAGCAAAGAAGTGGGTGTTGTTGCTGCCAGACTTGCTTTAAGCAGTCAAGTTACAAGCAGAGCACTCCCTTAGACTGCAAGAGAGCTGGGCTCAGTTCCCTTCAGGCCTCTGAATCTGTATTATCCCCACCTGTGCTGAAAACTATCATGCTATAGGATATCCTGCTCTAGAAGGTTCCTCCTTTTCCTACTCTTTTGGCATGCTTACGAAACGAACCTAACCTAAACTGAACATCATACCAAACCTTTTCTTGCTTTTCTCCTTCGTATTTGATATTCTTAGAGGGACACTTTATTAACTATCTGAGGTTATTTGCAAAATAACAGCAAATACTTCTTTAAATACTTTTAACCTAAATTGTGTTGTCCTTTGCTTAAATCCTTATCTTATTTTCAAATTATCCTAAATGTGTTTCCTCACAAAGCAAGTTAGGGTTTGATGAAGGAAAGGTTAAATAAATAATCCAGCACAGCCCTCTCAGAGCCTGGAAGTGTTTAGCACAACCCAGTAGCCCATCCCACCATGCCACGGAGATATCCCCTCTTTTTTATGTTTGCTTTACGATTTATGTCATGGGCAAGAAGGGAAGGAGACAGGAAGAAAACAGCCTCAGTGATGAAATTAAACAGAYCACAGAGGAAAAGGCAGGTTTGCAAGACACTGGCAAAAGTGCAGGTTTTTGGTTATGATGCCATGTAGYAGCTTGGACAGAGAGAATAAAGTGGAGAGAGAAGAGTCCAGATMCTGTCTCACTAAAATCCCTGCAGAGATCAGAACTACTGCAGAACCACCAAAAAACACCGTCAACCACTAAACGTGGAGCTGAATGAGAAAACAGAAAATTAGAGGGGATAGCTGGGAAAGAACAGTCACAGAAGCCAAGAAAGGGCAAGGATTCAAGGAGCTGGTGGGGTGAACAGAGAGAGCAAGTGATAGGTAAAGAAAGATGAGGTTGCAGAATAGACCTGTATCTGGATCAGGAAAACCCCAGTGGGGGATTAACTATACACTAGGGGTTTCTGTGCTTAGATACAAAAAGCTTTACAAGCCAGATTTTTGGCAAAACTTCATGAGTCCCACACTGGAATAATTAAAATAAAAGCTGTTCACTGAAGTTATTTTTGGTGGGCATGTTTGGATCAGAGAGTGGAGTTGTTGAGCAYAGTATAATACATGCCAAAAGCCCTATTATGTGCCTGCCACTGAACCCTGCCATACTTGGAAATGTGTTCAAAAACTGTGGTAGAGAGTCCTTACTGGCTTCACACTTGAAGGACAAACCAGTGCTACACTTTTCAGTCGGAGGTCCTGGGACAATGCTGCCGGAGGTGGGGGCCCTCGCAGGGTTGAATCTGAGCAGGGAGACATTTTCTCTGCAGCAGACCTTGGAGAGGGCAAGGGACTGGTCTAAATGGGCTATTCCTACTCAAAAATAATACATATATATATTCTAGAGTGAAGGGGACATAGGAGTCAACAAAAGGTGACAGCACCATGTTGTTATGCCATCTGTGACCTTGTAGGTGATGAAATGGGGTGCTCATGCCAAACATCCCTTCTCAGCTGAAACAGGCTGCCATACAAGATGGTAAAGCATTAAGACTTACTAGAAAAATGTCACTCCACTCAGGTGAAACATTTTTGTTTTCTTGCAGTGGAGTTCCTCAATGGACCCTGCAGRGAAGTTGGGTGCTTTTCTGAGCGTTCCTTCAGCACAGGCTCCTTTTCCTTGAGAAACYACATGTCGTAAAGTTCCTGTAACTGGAGAGCAACAGAATGCAAAACAATTCCTGWCAAAACAGCCGTGAACCAGAAATTTCAGAGGAGTTGACAGAAGGCACCTTTGGATTAAGGATGTGCCTGGCCCAAGACCTATCACTGTATGGAAAAGTTGTAGACATTTAAGCAAATTCAAACTTCTTTAAACCCGAGCACCAGGTTTAGGGCTTGGAGTGCTTGAAGCAACCCTGAAACATTGCAACAAACAACTGCCACTCTCAGTCTACCAGGGACCACAGCCTCCTGAGAGCAGAAAAACAGAGCACATACCAAATTTCCTAGTGAAACCATACCCACAGTACAACCCTGCTTCTCCCCTGCAGCTGGCACATGACAGCAACTTTTTCCTCAAGAACGTCTCCTTCCTTCAGCACACAGATGACTCACAGCAGGGCAAGCTGCCTTCTTTTTCTGTAAAGGTTTTCTTTCCTTAACACTGGACAATGCAGGTTGATGCTACTGGCCTCAGGCAAATACAGCCTTCCAGACAATAACTTTCCAAATCAGGCTTTTGCTAAAAGAGAAAAATAAATAATCTGAGAAGGTCTTTAAAAATAAAGAGAAGAGATACATACATTTATTTGTTCAAATGGGGGCAGGAAGTTATGCTAGTGGTGGCAATTTGCCAAATTCTTATTTAAGCAGCTTAGAGTCTCCTAGCATTTAACTCAGCCATGAAAGTGTTAACTAGCATGTGTGAGGGCTGAGCGCTTGTGAACTGTTGTATTTCTGTCATCTGAAAGCTAAACACTGGGTTAGGAAAGTCCAAATGGTGGCTTCATCCTCAGAAATGACAGCAGAAAGAAAAATATTTGCACTTTTCCCCCTCTAAAGAGAGGGTTGGATAGGAGAGGCTCTCTCGAGACTCCTTTATTCTCTTGACAGAGATCTGTGCTGCTGAGGCTGCCTGCAGTCACATGTTACCGACACACCAGCTTCTCCTGTCTGGAGCCCACACTGCAAATATCGCTTTTCCCAGAAATCACAATGCTCGTTGGCTTTATTTTGTGAACACCACACTTCCTCTGCTCCCCACCCCAGCAAAATCTCAGGTTACTGCTGTTCAATAGGTCCTCAGAAGCCATACAGCAAAGCTGTCAGAGCTGGGATTTGTCTAGAGTTTGCAAACCAGAGCCAAAGTCTTCCTCCAGCTGCACCTATACAGCTCTGATACACCCTCCGTTGTCATGGAGGTTATTTTGCRGATCAGAAAAAACAATCATCTCAATAACCCCTACTGATCTTTTTTTCTGTCCAACAACTGAATCTGAGACTTCTGGGGCCAATTACGCCTTCCTGAAAATGCAGTCTGGATTCAGACAAACTGTTTTCTCTGACACTGTTTCTCACTATTTTTTAAAAGTAGAAAAACATCTATACAAATAAACTCATTGCTCTCTTTCAAACCTTACCTTAAAATACTCATTTTTGACAATACCCACTTGAAACCCTAACTGCAGGCTTAGGCTGCACTGATCCACAGTGCTGTGCTGATCCACAGAGCTCTATTGGTACTCGTGCCCTTGTCTGTGTTCATCTCCTGACTCCTTTTGCATGTTCAGACTGTGAGCTCTTTAGCAGAGACATGGCTTTTGCCTTTTTTCTCAGTTTGGACAGGAAACAGCACCAACCAAGCAGTGAGCTGATATAAAGGATCAACAGGGAAAAGTTTTGCTTTGCTTATGAAGGGCTGGTGTCTTCATGGCCTGTTGAAGTTTGTTGTGCACAGATAGGAAGAATATTATTTGTACAATAGGCATTAGACATCATTCTGAATTTTAATGTCCAGTGTTCAAAATTAGAAATTACTGTGCATCCTTTGACCTCTTGCTAAAATTTGGAACATCTTAAGAACAGTCTTCTTTCAAAGCTTTTGACATAGGGTCAGGCATAAATACCACTTCCAAATAAATCTTTCCAATTTCTCTCTTTTCAGTTTCTCCTGTCTGGAATGAAGTATTGATTTTGAAGGGCTCAGGGGCTCCAGACTCTGGGCCAGATTCTGTTTTGTTTGGTAGGTCTGTRACCTCATAACAAGTCCACTGACCAAAGCTGAGATCCAGGGGGAGAGAGCAGTGTTTAACACCTTTGTGGGCCCACGCTTTGCTGTATTCTCACCTCTCTCCACAGGCTCTTTAAAACCCAGCGGGTGCTTCCATCAGCTCAGGAGCTGTCTGGAGCCCAGTGGGGGCACCCACACTGGGCAGGGCTCCCTTGTGCTGCCAAGGGGGTGTCAGCAGGGACAGCCCAGCAGCTCCGACACTGTGCCCCTATGACTTGGCAAAGTTGCTGGAGAGAGACTCCCTTCTGCCCTACTCATTTCCATGGGGCAGGAATACGAGGTACTGTGGCAAAAGTTTCCACTGAGTGGGAGATTCCCAAGCTGGGTCTCAATAGGTTTTCATTCCTTGCTAGCAGGGCCTGGGTGCAGTTTACACAGGCTGGCTGATGGGTTCCCACATTGAAACCAGCCAGCCAGTTTGCACAAGCCTCTCTCATTCTGAAATATGTGTAATTTATTTGAGCAGATAGAGAGGATAAGAATCAACTGTCTGTTTCCCAGTTAATAAAAAACATACAATGAGAGCAGAACTCTGCCAGCATATCTTGTTTACCCAAAAATGTTTGGCATTAAATGTGAAATCGGAAATGAACTCATTATCTGATTATTTTCATTTTGAAGAATTAACTGCTTTGGGGAAAAGGCTTGTCTTAAACAGTCCCCTCGTATGGATGACTAATTGCAAATACATATCTCTGAAGAACACAGCAAATGCTCGTGACTCCCAGGGCAGGACAGAGCACTATCAAKTTGGCCAAGAGCACTAGCAGTATCCTCTCATGTGGCTTGTTTCAAAACAGAAGGAAATACATTTAAGCTAGCAGCATCATGCCCAAGCAGGTGAGAAGAGTTTCAAAAGAGGCCACGCTCTGGAATTCTGATCCAGGAAATACTGATAASAAGTGCTTAACAATTACTTGCAGTGGATTTGCCCCTTCCCTGCTGAAAATAAAATTATGCAGCAGTATGGATAGTCATAACTTTTGAGAGGTGAAATTATGTTGAAAACAAGTTCTTTCAGTAATACAAATGAACAAACTTCAACAAAAATTGAGAAACTAGAATCAAATAGCCATCCAGGACTAATAATGTYTTGGGGAAACTTCCCATTCTTCAACAAAACCCAGGCTTAAGAGAGAACTGAGTTCAAGGCAGCACACTGCGCTACATCCCCTTGTTCATCTCCTGCTGTTCCTTTGATTCATTCTCATTTSTTTGATCTCAGCATTCAGTGTTGTCTGGTTAGCCCTCTCTGTAGCTGGTTCAACAGCTGCTGCTCCTTCTAGGGTTGATGAGTGCCTCCTCTGTACTCAAAATCTGTACTTTTTTTTCTTACTGAGGACCGRAGTGAATTTTAGCAGGGGTACTGTGGAGCCCTCCACTGTGTGTCAGCACAGTGCAAGTTAAATGAGCATGTGTTCTCCACTGAATATTTGGCTCTTCTTTTCCTACTCCAACTGAAATATTCCCATCCTCACATGCCCTGTGAGCCTATCTGC
>NW_026623314.1:694350-733139 GCF_030028575.1 Malurus melanocephalus | reverse complement strand
AATCCAGAGGCAAAAGTGGAGGAAAGCAGCAAAAGTCCCAAGACAATTCTGAGCYGCCCAGCAAGCCAACACACTGCTTTACGGGCTTCAAGGAGCCCATGGGCTGTGTGTAGTGCTGGCAAGGACACCCCTGGTGCCTTCCTTTCACCTCAGCCAGTACAGAAGTCAGGTATCCAACAATTAATCAGCAGAATCACTGCACACTTGGTCCCCATTACTCAGTTCAGATCCCTTTACAGGCCAGATCCAGTAAGGAACAAGAAGTTACTCTGCCTGGATAACCAAAATGCTGCAATTCCCATTTGTGATTCTTTGTTAAGTCTTTCTTCATTAGTTACAGTAGAAAGGGAGCAACCAGCTCCCCAGAGCACACCTTCAAACCCCTTAGGGAATTTCAAAGCACAGATCCCATCACCTGCAATAMTTACTCTGTGTCACAGAACACCACATTTCACAGGAAAGCACACAAATATAGGCAGAATTCTAGAGAAGAAATAATGCATCATTGCAGATTTAGGCTAAGAAACAGCATTATGGAAAAGAAATTAACCCTGGAAACATTACATTCCCACCAGCAAAGACAAAAATTCCCTAATCAGCCTAATGCTGATATCGCAGTTTTCATGTACTCTTGTTTCTTTTYCACGTAGCACTGTCTGCCTCCTTCTCTCCAGCTGGTCTAAGGCAACAAAGRGTCACCAGTGCTGTTATCTTTCAGTTCCTGGAGGCTACCCGCTCTGGCAAAATGCCACACTTCCTGAGCAACTCTGTCTTGCCCTAGAAGCTAAAGAAATATTCCTTAGCTGAACTGTTAAACTTTCATTTCCTATCTGAGGTTGTATCAGCATAAGCAGCACTTTAAAGTCTATTTTGGTGTTTGCTCTTTTTTCTTTAAATCTCTGAAAGATCCTTCTCAGGACTGAAAGCTAGAAATGAGCATGAACGTGATGTGTTCTTTGTACAGCAAATGCAAACTTTTTTAAAAAAAAAGAATTTGAGGTTTTTTTCCATTAAACTATAGAAGGTAATTAACAGGGAAGTGTAAACAGTTAGCAAATGTGAACACAACAGAAAAGGCTGCTTGACTCTCTTTTATTCCAAATGAAATGGAAAAGAGGAGGAGTAATAACTATCTCAATGGAATTTGTCACATATGTTTTTTGCACTTATCTTTCACATCTTGTTCTTTCACAGCATATTAGATGCTGGAAGAGAAGCTGCCTTCTTCAACTTCCTGCATTAATCCAGACCAAAACACGTCACCCATAGCTGTATTTTTATCTCCTTGGATACTGGGGGTTTCAGTGGTTTGGGCATATGGGAGGTTTTTAAATTGTTATTAATATGACTTCTGAAACAATTTCTAAAAAGTTGAAAGTCCCATCTGCTCCCCATATAACCAAAAAACGTACCATGGTACTGGTTTCTATCTTTCTTGATGTTGCTGTTACTGACACCTTTCATCACCTGTAATAGTCTTATCTCATTAAAAAAGCAATCAGAATATAATGGCAATCACCTAATTGCTATCCCCACTGCTGGTTAAAAAAGCAGTCTGTTGATCAATATTCATGCACAGAGAAGAGTAAATGTATCCTAAAATTTTCATGGACACAATGTCACCTGGAGTACTTTCCTACGTTTTTGATTTTTGAATTATTTCTCACAAATTCATTTGCTTTAATACATTTTTGCATTGAGACTGCTCCTTTGAGGTGCTCCCATAGCCTACTCCCTTCACCCATGGAGGACACGGAGCTGAAGACCCAGTGTGGCTTTGGTCAGAGTCGAGCAGAGGCCCTTGGTAATTCCAATCCTCTTGATTTATTTCCAACACACCGTGCTGTGTCACGTAGGCACATGCAGCGTGAGACCATTTCCTTCCCCTGCCCGGCCCTGGAGCTGAATGGGTGGGGATGTAAATAGCAGGTGGGAGGAGGCTGTGGGCTCCCTGAGGAGCAATGCTCGGCTGGTCCTGCAGCAGCTGCCGTAAGAAACACGGGGCAGACACACAACCAGCCCTGGGCCACTAGGGACTCACTCACTGATGGTTTTGGCTTTAATGAAAATCTCAGTCTGGAATGCTGAGTGACCCAACGACAAGCTGGTCTGTTTACAGCAGGGGTGTATTTTCAGCTGCAAGTTTTGTGCATCTCTGCCGTGGCTTTGGCTTGTTCTAAGGGCTAATGCCAGYAATATATTCTCTTTCATACAAGCTGGAATCATTGAGAAAAGTTACCTTCCTGTGCTGCTTCATTGTTAAAGGTTCTGAATCACCATGTCCCTCTGTGAATGCAGTTTCCCTCGTACCAAAAGCTGGCTCATCAGAAATACAGACACCTATTCAACAAAACAAAAAAATAAATCCATTGAAGGCAGCAGGAATCCTACTTTTAGCATGAATGAGCTTTGACTTTGGTGCTTGGGGCTGCATCCCAACCTCATTGTCACAGTGTTCTCTCTCCTTTTACAGGGCATAAGAGGCATGGTGCACAGGCATCTCCAGGTGGATGCTTGGTCAGTAAAAAGTGGAACAGTTGGCATCACAGCCTGCATAACAGATCTAGCAGGCCAATAAGGTGCACATCTACTTCTGTTTCTGTCTGTCTTCAAGAAGTAACAAAGAGGAGGAATAGGAGTTGTYGGTTCTCTCTGTTAAAGGCTGTTGCCCCACTGTGCTTCTCTTCATGRAGCTTTATTCTCAAATATTTGATTTTGCTTTCCTAATAAAAATATGGTCAAGGGTATTGCCTGTTAGCACCTGGCATAGTCAGTGGACAGATTCTAAATATGTTAGAGTGGTTTTGTTTGTCACATTTTTGGGGTAGCGAGAATTGTATGAATCAGTTTTTCCATCAATAGAATTTGCCACATCTTCTGAAACCACTCAGTGAATGAGTACGTGGTTTGATTTCCACACTGCTGCTATTGTTTTTCAGGTTTTCTCTGATTCTTACTCATAACTGAATGCCACATGCCTAGAGAATGGGGAGAAGACACTGAACCAAAGATCAGCCACACATGTCATCTCTCACAAGATATTTCATACCTTTTCTGCTGATTCTTTTCCCTGTCAAGTTGTGTGCTCAAGGGTGCCATTGATTCTTTTTGCACATAGGGTATTCTCTGGTCTTAGTTAACCAGCTCCTCAGGGAGCCAGCTTTACTAAAAATACAAAGCAGACACTACTGTGACAGCCAAATATATTGTCTCAGAGAAGTAGCAAATAAATAGATCCCATTTGTCTCCAGGTTAATTTGGAAGACGAGGATATGTAGCAGAAAACACATCAAGTCCTATTGCAGGCTCTTGGGAAAGTTATGTTATATTAACCCAACTCCATCTGCAGCTCTGGAACTTGAGAGCAGCAGCAGAAATGGCAAAGTAGCTTCCAGCTGAGTAAGCACACATTTTATATAGCAGCTTGTTTTAATAAAGCATTGTTCTCTCCAATATTGAGGGTCCTAGGGCTGTAAGCAGCACAAAATCAAAAAGGCCTGTGGAAAGTTTAAGACTCAAGAAGAATAATCATATTTATTACTGTCAGAATTTACCAACAATGTTTGCAAAGGCATTTAAAATGGAAATCTGCCTGTCTTGTGCTGAAGCATCACAAAGCAAAATACCAATCAACTTTTCAGTCTGACTAGGACATCTGCTCATTCTACCTCCTAGATCATCTCTGAGGTAAATAGTGAATGAGTTGAATTTTACTCTGCTGCTGAGGTGCAAGGTTAAGGACATACGAAAAAGATTTGTTTGAAGCACCATTCTTGAGAGAAAAGACCATACAGATTATTTCTTTCATATTTCCACAAGAAACACAGATGAAAAGTTAAAAAATAACTTTTAAAAATCTTCTGGAAATATCCACATGCAGAGAAGATTAAAATCATATGAGATATGGGCGTTGCCATAAGTCAAGGACACTTCTGAACACATGTGATGGCTATTCTCATTAGCCTTGATGGGATGAAGTGTATCAGAGAAGTTCACGAGAGCAAGTCCTATCACAGTGGTGTTTGTGTTGCACAGATGACATCTGGCATAAACAGTTCAGTTTTGTGAAAGGTTTGTTTTATAAACCTTTAGTATTGGACCAAATAATAACAGGTTCCAGCCCAGGTGGCTGTGGTGACTCCRACACATTTGCAATACTGGCTTAGTCTGTACCTCACGTGTTCATTTTTTGCATTCTCCATATCCTTGTGCTATAGGACACCAGAGATTGATACCCTCATCTCCTTCCAACCCCATCCAGTCTGAATTTACAGCTGCAGTAGAACAGTCTGATTGGTTTCTTGTTTCCAAGAGACAACATCTTCTCTTTCTCTCTGTACTTTTTGAAACAGCAAAAAGTTTTCCCCGTGGTTTGCCTGCATTTTTTTTCACATTGGTAATCCTTAACATTTTTAAGCCTATCTGCCACTTTATTCCCCCAAGTGAACTCCTGAAATGACAGTACCACTTTTCTGCAGAGAAGCCAAGCAGAGCTGCACAATGCTGGTGACAGGAGGTACTGCCACCCAAGTGCCACCTTTGACAAGGCGCTGCCGTCCGCGCTGTATCRCAATGACTGTGCCCTCATCGCCACCTCAAAGCACTCGGGCTCCCAGGGCAGGCATGGAAATAAATAACCAGAACTTCTAGAATTGCATGGATAATGTGTTGTAGCCACCCTGGCCCAGTTTGGGCCCTCCCATCAGATTTTATGAACAGAAGAGGGTTGGGTCTGGCTGATAATTTAGGAAAAGGATGAGAGGGGAAACCCCCAACACAGCAGGAACTGATGTTAGTGAAACAATAGCTGGAACTCTGACTCATTGATGAAGCAATGTCCTAACATGAGCATCAGAGGACATGCTGTACTGCAGAAAGAGCCAGCTTCTGTATGAACTGCACACCAGGAGACCTAAAAAATGCTTAATTTTGAAGTTGAAAATCCCTCTACACATTTTTCAAGAGTGAGATCAATATTCCCTAAGGTGGCTTTAGATTTGGTAAATACATTTTGCCAGACTCCAGCAGTTTGAACTGGATTTTAGCCTGTCCTTTGCTTCTCTGTTCTCTACAGTGGTAGAGCATTGCACCATAAGCAGCATTAACTAACAAGTCTCTGTATTCACTTACCATACAGCACACGAGTGCTTTAAAAGTATTTCCTGACTTTAGCCATCAGATCATGCAGAAAGTTTGAGAAGTCTGCTAAGATGAGTTCAAGAGCTCTTAGATTGGTGGAAATGTCATAAAGGAATGCTGTGTTTGGGGCAGGCAGGCAGGCTGATTATGTGTGTAGTATGATCACAAAGCCAGAGGGAAAACAGAAAAAACTGAGCTCACCTGCTTGCCTGAAGCCAATCTTCTTATTTCCTAATCCAGCTCTTGCTCTCACTACCTGAATGAAGTCACACTTGGAAAAAGCTTGTCCTTTAGGTCAGAGGTGCAGTCACAAGACTGCCTTTTCTCTCCTGCCCCAGGTTTTGCATTTCAGGACTTGACGAAATAATTCCTGCCTAAGGTAAACAGAACTCAGTTCAGCTGAATAGAATAGATTTAGCCAAGATTTCAAGTGAACACTAAGAAATGCAAATCAGTTTAGGCGACAAGCTCAGTTTCAGAGGAAAATATTATTCACTGCAGATTTTTGAGAATGAAAACAGCAGCTGAGTCAAACTATTTCAAAGCCAGAATATTTTATATACGATCAGCTTAATAAATGGAAAAATGTGTAAATCTGCTCCTTCTAGAGCATTATAAAATGGCATTACATAGGAGATTGATTTCCAGAGCTCCCAGGAGTATGCTCTCTTTTCTTGATGCACGTCTAAGCACCATTAACACTGCTACCAGGGGGACAATATACATGTCAGTATAAAGCACATGATCAGAACCTTCTGAATTACAACTCCCTAATTAGTGTCCCTGTGTCAATTATCCCATTCAGGATGTCAAATATTTCATGAGGATTAAATTTCAAAATACATTGTCTCTCTGATATGTAAAATCCCAAAAGGCTGCTCAAACATATATCAGTGTTATTATTTCACATACAGCAGGTAAAAGATTAAAGTCTGCCACGTAGTTCTACAATTTTAAAGCMACCATGCTTTTGATACCATTTAATTTAGCTCTGCAGTTGCATCCATATACTTTTACACTGTGCCAAACATGAGAAAAAAAGGGMTTCAGGTTTTCAGTCAACATTTTCTTTTCCAAAACAGTGCCAGCATTGTAATTCAATTCCCAAATTGAACCTCTGTGACCCCTCAATCCAAAGAGAAAGGGCARGGGAGAGAAGGAGAGGAATAAGAAAGGGGTGCTCTACAATGCCAACCTCTGAGAAATCTTTGCTTCGTCTCATTCTCTTCACTGCCAGGAATGCGTGTGGCTGGGAGGTGAGCATACCCAGTTAGAAACATTTAGGCTTTCAGATTAAATCAAGCTTCCTCTAAGAAATCTGGTAACACATTAATATCCAAGTTATGAAACAAACTTGGCCTCCACCTGTTAGAGGAAGTACATCTCCAGGTGAGCAAAATAACACTGGGCTGATTTGACAGGGCAGAGGAACACACTTAAAATCTCTCTGCAGTTCCCAAACTGAAGTGTTTCCAGAATGAAGATGAACTGGTGAATCAAGACCTAAAATATTTTACATGAATGACAGTTTTAATGAGTCACAAATTGGAATTTTTTTTAAGTTACATGTTTTATTGTTAACCTTTCCCTGTCACTTTTCCACAGATGTCTTGATCAAAAAGTGGTTGCATAAAAATGCTCYAGTGAGCAAATTTACTGACTGAAACCAGAACAAAGAATCCTAATTGACTATTCAAGCAAATGCACAGAAAGTAACTTTTGAGTTTATAACTGTAAATATTGTGTCAGAAACTCAGCCCTTACAATGACACTCATCTATTTGAGACAGAAGCAAGTACCAGCAAGCCTAATCTGCTCATTGACATTAGAGCACACAATAGACCACTCTTGGACCAGCAACAACCCAAATATTAGTTCCTGAAATAATTAAGGAAATAATTTAAAATATCAAAGGAAAGAGAATCATGTTTGGTTACAAAGAGGCGCAATATAGTTGTCTATGGCAAATAAGTTGTCTATTACAAGGAAATATCCAGAGTCTCAGTCAAGGGCTTCTTGTACTTCATTTGTGCTGTAATAGCATATTGAAATACAGTAAAATGAGATATTAGAAACAGCCAAGTGTTGTGAAAATACAATGTTCTAAACTGTAGCATCTTTTAAGATCTCAAGCCAAGATTTTAGAAGAGGGGTAGAGAAATTTAAAACAAAACAAAACAAAAAAAAAATGAAACAAAAATGCCTCAAAATGCCTAGAAGAGCTTTACACATCGATGAGTTACATTTTATGAAGAAATTTCAAGGATATTTCAAAGTCCTGAAGTTAAGCTCCTGCCCTCAGTGCTCTCTGTAAGCAGGAAGTCCCTTTATCCCACCCCTGTGGGAGCTGTGAACCACTGAAGACAAGRACTCTTATTAGACACACGCAGAGCAAAAAGAGCAGAGTGGCTCCTCCCTGTGCTCTCATCTCAAAGCAGACCCTGAGCACAATTCCAATGCAAATAATACCAACAAACATTGACAACAAAGTATTTTCCCATTACTATGGAACACTTTTCCAAACTGCATTTTCCTTACATTTGCTATTTCATACCAACTCTATTAATAAAAGCCAGACGTCATTTTCACCCTGCCTTATCCTTTGCAGTGGTGCCTAAATTCACCAATTCATCAGTGCATACTACGTTTTAATAAGCCGGGGTCAACCTAATTTCCTTCTCCTAGTGCTCTCTCCCCCACAACTTCTTCTTCACGTGTTTCAGCTTTACTTTGAAGTGACTTCCTTGCCTGGCATGCTAAAATCCAGGAACAGAGTGCCTATCATTATAACTGCAGTTCATGCCCTGACTAGTCACAGCAGAAGGAGAATTAGACCATAATCTCCTAAACAATGTAGAATCTGTAAATCAAAACCAACCAGCTCTTTTTGGCATGCAGATCAATGAACYCGTGTGGGGGTATGAAAATCCAAGCAACTCTTCTAAGGTAAAGTCAGCCTCAGTGTATGAATTTGTTCAGCTCGATTTTTTTTTCTCTCCTCTGCCCTTTATGCCCTCAAAAGAAGGGTTCATAAAACAGCTTTTATTGTGTCCTGAAAAGCACCAGCTTCTGCTGGATCAGAGGGCAAAACAGGCACAYACAAGCTTAGAATACAGGCAGTACAGAGAATCAAAAAAACCTACCTTCAGTGCTACCCCACCTAGTCTGGATGGAAAGGATGTTTGCATTTCTTTGCTCTARATATGAAAACAAACAACAGTGGCTSYTCTAATCAAGRGAGTATTAACACATTGCCAAAAAAATTTACAATGCATTAAAACATTTATACAAACTCTAGAGTTATTTCACTGWAGAAACACAAACTACCATAGCCACGTACAAAAAATATTTGGAGAGAGTCGGAGGAATGGACTTGAGCCTGATAGAGTAACATACAGGTTTTTGGCATGGAATAACAATTTCCACAACACAGTGCATGATGTGTTTCTACTTGCAGAAATGAAGTCCTGTCATGCTGACTGGTATGTCATCATGCACATGTACTTAACTGGGATAGTCCAAGTCCCTCTGGAAGTCACTGATGCTTTATGGTGTAAGTTATTTAAAACTTCACAGGTGTACAGGGAGCTCTTTTCCAGTGTCATAAGTGAGCCTAAATAGAATCCTCCAAATAAGTGTTCATAAAGATCAATTTTTTCCTTATCTGTTCTAATGAAAGACATTAAAAAAAAAGGCTTGTGGGAAAGAGTTTGAAAGTAAACATTTTTTTCTCTAGCTTTGGTTTCTCAGCTTTGATGTCTGCCAGGTTCCTCATATTTTCTGKTTTTTTTCCCTAATGCCTGCAATACTTTGGGAAGGGAGAAGGTGACARAGGCCAATCTGCTGACCACATACACCCAATATGTTCTTCCTAAGTCTTCCTCTTGGTGACATTTCCAAAATGGAAAATTAACAACTACCATAAACAAAAAAAAATCTGTAATCCTAACTCCTCTTTCCACTCAATTTTTCATGCCAATGTGGACCAGTGTGGAAAGAGAGGGCCTCCAGASTATCAGCTTTAGTATATGGGGACACACGGGATAGCATGAAACAGTTGGAAGGCCAGGTTTAAACGTGTAACCTGAAACACTGGAAACCAGAACTCACAGCGGGTCTTAGCAACAAAATCAACAATATAGGCAGCGCATGACATGTGATCACCAAAGCAGAAGCAAGGTTGCTTAAATATAGCCTCTGTAGGTATTAGAATATTTCTGAGAAGTACACATCAAGTGTGAGACAGATGCTACTAATAAGTAGAGCTTTAGACATTTATTTTTGTATTTAAATGTCCAGCTATATTTATCTGAAAGACTTAACCATACCATTCTTGACAGAAAGGTATGCCAGTTACTTACTGCTGTCTAGACAAAAAGATTTAAAACTGGAAAAGATAAAACCTTTGTAAAGAAACATGGAAAAGTGCTTTAAGAATCCGTGAGAAGGGCAGTATCTCTGCACTTGAGTCCCCAGAGCTCTGGTTTTAAGAGCTTTTTCCATGGGGGAATTTAGCATATTCACTATTTCATAAACAGTTTCCTAATGCTTGTTCTTGAACCTAAATTGTTTGGGCTTKGGGGCAGAGGTTAGTAAGTTACGAAAACTCTAGAAAGCTTGGAAAATCAATCAGTCTTACAGGCAGGAGTGTTGTCTGATGATCATCTGACACTTTTGAAGTTGTGGCCACGGTGTGGTGAACCACTTCAAACTAGGATATAAAGATATGAATCATCTACAAGTGAGTAAGCTGTCCCACTTCCAAATTTCCTGAAAAAAAAGAAATCCAGACTACCTGGACACTCACCCTAAGTGTTTGGACAGCTTTAAATGGTCCTGTGATCTCAGTGAAGAAAATGTTCTTGAAATGAGTTACATGTTTCACCTCTATTTATAGCATAACCATAAACCAGACCTGCTAAACAGAGGTTTCCCAATCTCTGCTACAGATATTTGGTACCATGTGGTACATAAAGCTGGAAGGAAGTAGCACACCAAAGAGTTACCACAGACTTCAAGGAGCAGAAAGGTATGAAGAATTTCACAAGCTTCCCTAAATATTCAGAAACCAGTATTTTTTTTGGATGGTGCAAATATTACTCCACCACTACACCCTTTAAGCATTTAATCATCAGCCTAAACAAACAGACTGAGGGCAGCGTTCAAGTAACACTTCAGAACATCAGATCCCTATCAAAAGAGAAAGTTCTGGATGGACACAGGAATGAAATTGATGCAGTTCATTCCTTGATCACCCCTTTTTCACTGCAGAGTGCCCAAAGACAAAGCTCAGTCAGGGGGTTGGCTTTACACAGCTCACGTCTCCCATTCTGCGGGGTGCAGTGCTGAAGCTCAGATCATGGACACAGCGCACAGCACAGARCACTGTGCTCCCTGTGGGTCTCTTGCAGCCAAGAGCTCCAGTCCAAACAGCAGGAGAATACATAAAGGTGGCATGATTCAGTCTTCTTTCTTTTCCAAAAACTTTCCATGGGCAATTGAGCAAGAACTAACTTTACTGAATACTCACCCTTATTCCCTGAGTAGATCAAATTGCTTCAGAAATTACGATTTATTTTATTATACTCATACTAACACAAAATAGCGATCTTAAAATACTTCCTGATATGTCAATATAAGTTTAACAAAATTCACACAGCATGAATGCTAAAGCAAAAATTTTACCAAGTCAAGCTCTTGTACACAAGTACTGCTCTCACTGACCAGGATTTTTCCTGTAATTCACTAAATCTCTTCATGGAACTAGGTGCAATTCAAGAAAAGCAAAGGTGCAAAGCTTATTCCTATCTTGGTACAAAATTATGGAAGTTGAGTTGGAAAGATCTTTAAAATGCTATTTTGTTTGTCCTCAAGGCAGAATCGATGTTTGTGTCACTTGTTACACACGTATTATCTCAAAGATTTCATCACCTCTCCAGGCTTGGCTATGTTTATGTTTAGGAAGGTTTTCCTAATAACTATTCTGGCTCTCCTCTGGTGTAATTTAGCTTGTTCTTTCTTATTGTCTTCCATGAGCAAAAACGACATATTACTCCTTTTCTCTTTACAACACTGTGATTCTTTTACATCTTAATTATTGCCCTGACCCTCCCAGATTCTTTTACATCTTAATTATTGCCCTGACCCTCCCATCTTCTTTTTTTTGAGTGCTTACTAACTTAAAAATTTCAAGTTCTCCTTGGCTACAGTTCTCCAAAGTGAGTCCTTACTAGTATAAGTTCCTAAAAAGATTACTTCTGCAGGCTGAATTCTGGTTTCCATATACATACTAGCTGGTCACTTAGCTTGTTATTAATTCATCAACTCATGTTTAATTTGATTCWCATTCCCAGATCTTTTCCAGAGAACTGCTGTCCATTGTGTTATCCCATCTTCTATCTGTGCAAATTATTTCTGCCTAGCACTTTTCATTTGTCCCTACTGAACTTAATCCTATTTTTTTCAGATGATCTCTCCAATTTGTCAGAATCATTTGGGATTCTAWTTCTGCTTTCCACATGTTCAGAACCACCCCTGTCTCCTGTCATATGCAAATTTACTGCATAGAATATTATTCCTTCATTCAGATAATTCATGAGAATATTTAACAATATTTAATTGAGAGCAACTCCCTATAGACACTCCTCAGTATATTTCAATTAAGTAATATAATCAGGTCATTATTATCTAGTTTCTCTTTTAATTCAGCTTTGCATTTACTCACARGACTCCATTTCCTTAGCTTTCTAATGAGAGAATCATTCACAAGAGTCCCAAAACTTAGGTAACATAGGAGTTGGAGCCTTAGTCTCTCCTCTGGACCTGTGGACCTGTTACCTCATCATAACAGGAAGTTCGTTTACTTTGTCATAATTTAACAAATTATTAGATATTCCCTCTCTCTGTGCTGTATTTGCTTAGGAATGTTCAGAACTTTTTTTTTTCAGAGGGATTTTGGTGATTTTGTCATTGAGTATGAACTGACAATCACATATTGGCACGGAATATCATGCAAATTAATTTTATGCAAAAATCAAAAGGACTTTTGAATTCCTTGTCAGCAAAGCATATTCTTCAAATACTCACTATTATGGAGTTAGCATCWGTAAGGGGTCTTGAGCAGGCATGGAACCATGCATCTCATATAAATGATGTATCTCATTGATCAGCACAACAGAAACATCCCTGTACGCTGATTTATGTCTCAATGCCTCAATGTGGGATAAAGGCCCCCACAAAGTATATGGATACCATGTGGGAGTGGATCAGCTATGCTCACTCGGATCACACTCAAAGCACTTATGTCACATTGTTGACTCTTCAGCCACCTGCTCTTGACAAGGAGGTCTGGCACACAGTCTTCAGAGCATACTTGATTTGCTCCAGTCATGCCCTGTTCTGATTATAAAATAAATTGTCATCATTTTCATATTAATACCTTTTGAATAGCCAGCTCTATCTGTGCATATGCATAAATGAGATGCAAAAGGTGCAGAAGACACACGGATTCTTTGGAGGAATAAGTTTTGTGCATCAGTCAGATGATGTAGGCTATCTAAACACACATCTGTCAAATTAAAATTGAGTTAAGGATGAAGCGGCACAACATGCCTGATCAGATTTACTACAAAAATAAATGATCTACTTATTATCTGATGACAAGTCATGTGGAAGACCAGAAGGCATTCAGATGTAAGAATCTGATAGAACTACCCTTGAAAATAAAGMTGTTGAATTATTAGATTTTATGCAAAATAAATACAAATGCAAAATATACATAAGTGACTCTTGTTTCAACTCCTTACATAACAATTAAAACAAAATCCTCACAATGKTTACTACAGTCATTCTATGTCTGTATGTGTGGTGAGGGGGGATTCTGCATTAATAGGASGGAAAAACCCCATAAAAATTAATTGTTTTAATGAGTCACATGAGAATATAAATCAATTTGTAGATCAGTATTTACAGGATCTATTGTATTTATTCAAAAATATKACTGAAGCTTTCAGTTCTCATGTGATTTTGTGCAAAACATACTGCTGGAAGAGCTTCTTCATTTGTGAAATTATGCGTAAAACAGCTGGAAAATAGAATTTCACAAGTTATTTAGAGAAAAATTTTCTCTTCGATATCTAATTTAAAACTGAGTTATTCCAGATTTATATTAATAGCTCAAGTGAAAAAAAAATATATTAGGTTTCATGTATCGTACATGAGGCCCTTGCAGGCCTTTCACTTCTGGTGTTACTTTATGATGTCTCTGCAAGGAATTGGATAATTATTGAGTTCCCTACTTGAAATGTGTCCTAAATTTCAATTGCTAGATTTCTGTCACCAAATAATCTCATTCATTCAGGATTAAAAATACTTTCTTTAAAAATATAACATATTCCTAATGATTTTGCAGTAACAGGGGAGGCGAAAAAAGAAAAAGAAAAGAAAAAAGAGTAAATGTGCTTGGAATTGAGCCCAAACACATCCCCCTGAGGGACTGTTTTGTTGAGCATGTATGAATTTTAAAATTCAATAAATATGGACCAGGAGACAGAAACATCACAAACCATATCAAAACCACGGATGGTTTTTCATATTCCTTATGAAATATTCAAGTYAGAGATGGCCTACAGGACTGTCAGTTGCTCCATTCAAGACTGGAAGGAGTTGTCCTGTCAGGAGCAGTGACAGCACAGAAGGAAAATAATCTCAGTAGTACCCAGTTCTGGGTATTGTAGACAAATATCTTTCCATTATACCAATGGAATATACAGATATTCCAGTCTCTACCTAATGAAATCTGGCAACTAGGCAAACTAGAAAATTATAGCAGATGGTTTCTTACTGTCCCTTCACTCTTTTTATCCTATTACTACCTGTAAAAGGTTGAGATGCAATGGTCTGTGTGAATTTGTTGAAGATGCCATGCTGCTGAACAATAAATGGAAAAAAATTGACAGATTAAAAAATTGCATACTGGCTTCTTACCGTCTAGAGCTACAGTGAAAGAAGGCAATTGCTTTTTTCCCTCACCCCACCCCAAATCAAACCTTAAGGCAATTTCCTGAAACGGCACTTTTAGCTAATGGGAAAGCATATTATAGGATGCAGAGAGAACCTATAAATGGTAACAAGGCTAAATTCCCCAGCTCTGGACCCCCAWAACCTGTTGTTAATCTAGTCACTGAGGAAACGGTGGTATGATGATAATTACTTTTCTGTTCCTCCAAAGGAAGTGCTGCATGGTATACTTAAAATAGAAGGAAAGAATATTGTCTTTTTAGTATTTTTATCATGAATTGTGAAGCCACTGCATTCCTGCAGTGTATCCCACTGAGATGAAGCCAAGGGCACCGTCTACCTGATGAATCTGAGRTGGTCAGCTTCTTACAGGACATGGGACTGATGAAATTCATTCCAGTGTAGGCACTACTGGTTCCTGATATATTCCAAATACTTGCAACAAGAAGAAATACACCTCTCAGAAAAATATCGTAACTGCAAAAAACTTTCCATGGGACTGAYTTTCCATTGATTTCAGCAGGCAATGGGAAATTATCTAGGCAACATTATTTTACAGCAAAATTTCACCTATGCAGGCTTCTGGAAAAAAAAMCCCATCAACAGCAGAAAATCCCAAAGGTTCACCAAGACCAGAAAAGGAAGACTTACATAAAAGGGGGTTAGAAAGGGTTTCAGGTCATGACCTGTGCTGCATGAAAAGACATTGAAACTCACTGTTTGCAGCCCCCCTCATGTTGTTTCTTCTCTCAAGAGGATATGAAAAGAATAACATGTATTTTAAGCATACTTCTACTGAAAGCTTATAGCCACACTTTTCAGCATTCTAAGCATCTTTCTTTTAAAATGAAATTAAGTATTACATATACAGACAAAGGGACTGTTCATGCAGGTCAGGATAGRCCTATATTAACTAGGATGCAGATTCCAAATACTGCCAGCAGTCACAGTGTCAGAAAGGCACTAAACTCAAGCCTTGTGTGGTTTATAATTATGTTTGTCCATGACAGAAAGGACTCGTGCTGTGAAAAGGTCACATCTTTCAAAGTCTTGACCCACAAGAAGTCACGGTGCACCAAGGAGGCTGCTACACTTTGGTTCTGCCTTGAGCTGTTCAAATCTGTCTACAGTGGGAGCATGGTGTGGTGTGTCACAAGTCTGGAGAAACTTTACCTCACAGGGAACACAGGAGAAGCTTTACTTCACAGGGAACACTGGAGAAGCTTTACTTCACAGGGAACACTGGACAAGCTTTACTTCACAGGGAACACTGGACAAGCTTTACTTCACAGGAGCAGTGGAAGATTTGCTGCCGGCAGTGTATGAGGTTTGTAGGCACCAAAGCCTTTGCCCACTTTGCTGGGCAAAGTGAAACAGTGGGTGAAAACTTTCTTACAAGTACAAGGATGAAAACAGTACAAGGATTCTCAGGTCACAAAGGGCACGCAGATGCCTACTCTCCACTTGCCTGCCTTCCAGCAGGGCAACCCAAGTCCTCTCCAAGGTGTGTTTCTGAGTCCTGTCTACAATCTTTTCTTCATTTTGGAAGATTATCCCTCAGCCAAGCTTCTACAAGCATCTTTAGTCCAGAAGGTGARCTGCAAACCCTGGAAGATCAAAGCTACTCTTTAAGATTTGAGTAGCTTGCTTCTTCCTGTGAAATAAAACAGTGGAAAGTAGTTCATTCCTCTTTTTGCTCCTGTGAATTTGCTTCTTCCCATGGAGACAGACGAGGTGGCTGCAGATGGAATTAGACAGTCAAATGTTTTGAATGTGATTTGTGTGGCCAGCTCTGCTCTCAGGAATCCACAGCAGCTAATCWTGAAAGGAAAATGAGCACATCCTTCAGAATCAAATACTTGGCATCAGTTGTGCAGTTTAAGCTATCTGCCATTAGTTCCAGCCTTAATAAACTAATCTAGAAAACAGCTTGCTTCCCCAAACTTGCTGCTTCTCTGTCTTTTTGGTTGAATAGCCACAACACTTAGTGGGAACATAATTGKGGATTCATCATAGATTTGGGAGATGGGAATTTCTAAAACCAGAATTTTAATCATAATTGACACTTTGTGCATTTTTCTASAAAGTATTTAGTCTCATTATGTCTTACAGTTTTATTAATACCACATACCCTACTAAAAAAACCAGAGAGACTCAATGCTTAAGAGGTTGCTTGCTGGTGGTTATCATGTGAGCAACAGACACGTTATTGAATCAATTCCTTTTTGTGCATCAGAACAACAATCATGAGAATATTTAGATATTTTTTTTTTTTGTTGGCTAAAAATCTCTGAGGTATCTAGCTCTCCAGTTGCTGGCCTTTAGTGAAGACGAGTTACTATCTTCTAAAATTTTTATGGGATACAAGCTGTCTCTCAGGACAAATAATTCCTTTTGCAGGTCAGAATCAAAACCTGTTGCATTAAATTTTACTTGCTGTTGCCATGCCAACATGSTCTCTTTGCTCACACTTCATTTTGCACTCTGAATGGCATGCCTAATAAAAAAATCAGGACTTTCCATTTTAGCCATCTCAAATGTACATCTGGACTCCATCCCAGACTGTAGGTTCCTTTAGGAAATATTSTAACTCCAGTTAAAAATACAGTTCTTAACTATTTAAAGGTGGCTAGGCATAAATTCACAGCAGGACTAAATTTTAACACAAAACATTTTGACAGGAAACTAATATTAATATTTGCTGTTATTGTGGAGTTTGGTAAATCACTAGGGCAGAACATGAAGTTGTTTTCCATCATGAAGGGAGGGTATAAAAATTTAAGGAAAATTKTGGGGAAAAAAAGAAAGAGCCCTGCATCCAGTAAAGAATCTAAAGAAAAAGATGAGCTATGCACAGAGCATGGGTGCACTGGGGATACATTTCTTCCACGTGAAAATGTCTGAAGTTTGTTATTAATGAGAGTGTAAAAACTTACCCAGCTAATTTCACCACGCCACCAGGGCAGCATGTGAGGGTGTCTCRCTGCATACACAGCCCGGGTTCTGCTGTTCCCAGGTCATGCTTGGTGCAGGGAGCGGGGCTGAGTCACAGGAATGCTGCCCAGAGCATTCCAGTGGGCAGGGGAGGCACTTTGCTTTGTCCCTCATCAAGCTTTACCCCAACCAAAGAAAACAAAGAGCAGGTTTTGAAGACACTGTAAACTTTGCCCTCACAGCTGGAGGCAGAGCGAAGCAGTGGCAGCCAGCAATAAGGGACAGGCGAGAAGAAAACAAAAAGTGATGGAGGGAGACAGCCGCAGCACAAAGGGTTCATTCTGAGCCTCTATTAAGAAGCCTGAAAGTCCCCTACTGGGGAAAAGAAACCATTAAAATGTTCATTAGAAAGAATATTACCTTGGGCATTTATTATTTATTGCAAGTCTTTATAAGCCGTTACTCTTGAGATGTATTCCAATAAGTCCCGGTGTACTCCCTGTCCTGCCCCAGTCTGTCAGCATCCCACAGCAAGTGCCAGTGATGCTTGGTGGCAGTGGGATGCTCAGTTTACAAGGTTTCATTTACATATGCAGCTATTTGAGCTTTTGCCACTGAGTCCACAGAGTATTTAATTTTAGATTATCTGAAGGAAAAAGTTACAACAATCAAAAATAGAGCTGAATGTACTCCAYGCAGTTTGTTCAGCAGTGCCAGTGGTTTTAGGGAGAATAAAATAACACTGGAAGTGCTGGTCTTGCACACAGTACCCAACCCACAGCTCCAGCCATGCATCTGCAGTAGCTTCTTAGCCCCAAAAAATGAAATCCTCTAYCTGATTTACCTCTAGTGTTTGCTTGTCTTGTTTTTGTCTTCTCCAGAATTTGCCTGCAACACAGTTCTTCATTCACCATTTGAAATACAGAGTAGGTTGAAAATACACAAACTACATATTAAGGTGATATATTTCTACCTGCACAGCATGGAAGGCAAAAACAAAAGACTGCCAGGAGGCTTGGCATGCACCCCTACTTTCTCATTTCTTACTGGAAGTAGGTACCAGCTGACAGTGTACAAAGTTTCCTTTTGTAAATTGATTTGCATGTTGCTTAAGCCACGCACAGCACTGAGCATTCTCCCCATATCCTCCCAGATCCCACTGTARGGCACGTGGCCTGCTGAAGCATGACTTTTCCAGGGGTTCTCCAGYCTCAGTACGTAACCACAGGTCTGCCACTCTGCTACAGCTGCGTCTGCCATGAGCTGGTGAAGAGTCCCTCACTCAGCAAAGGCTGCCAGAGCCTGTCTGAAACGGAACAGGAACAGCTTTAGAAATTTCTCAGCCCTATTTGTTATGTCAGTYTACAATTACAGCAATATTCCTACCAGCTGGCGCTCATTTGAATGACGACTTAAAGTCAAGATAACTCAGAGGTGAAAAATAACTTTATATTCTCCAAAGAAGAGAACCTCCAAAGACTTTTCATTTGGCCATACTATCACTTGTGACCTGCACGTTAGGTTAGAAAGTGAGGTTTAACCAATTACTAGACCCAACAAATAGACTAACTCAACTCTAAAGATATTAGAAGGGCAGCAAACTGCTTGGTGAAATTAAATCCACAGTGCACCTGAATCTAAAGCAATTGTTGGAAAATCCCTATGCATTTGATATCCTGTTTTCCCTAAATTAAGAAGATTGGAGATATCCAATATAGGAGATATCCAATACAAGAAAGGCAATCACTCACATAAATCAAATCTCCCCTACTGATCTAATTCTATTGCTTTCCCAAAAGTTTTCCTGCACTCAGGAATTCTTTTAAATTATGGGAATGAGAACTAGGCTGCCCAGACACATCACATAGCCTTAGTGATACATGGCAAAGGAGCAATAAACAAAAGGTTAAACTCCACTTTCACTCTTGATTAGCCAACAGAGCATTAAACCTAGCAATGATTCTTTTACCAAGCTGGATTCAACASAGTTAACATCAACTAAATTGTGATATAGTAAGATATATTTCTACATGTTCAGTCACTGACAAGATTAGTGTAGGGAATAAAGAAAAGATGTATCACAGTGTGGTATGATGAGATACACACACTGAGCAAGTTGTTGGTATGTTTTTCCTTTACTCAGATGATACATGGTGGATTCTGAGGCAACTTTTTCTCAAAATACTTTGGGAAGAAAATTAAGTGGTTTACAACCACACCATTTTCTACAGTTTATTTTGTACTTAGATCCWCTTAGTCATAACTGTTGACTTGATGAAGTTCATTATTTTCCTTGAAATAAGAAGAACTACTTTTAACATTGAAAAATAGATATTTTTACTGAATTTCCTTTTACAGCACTGAGCATGAGTACCATGTCCTAGGCACACAAACAAAAAGGATTTCAATTTGCTGGCCATATGGCATCAACAAAGACAAAGGAGTAAAATTTATTTTCACTTTAATTATAGAATTGAGTTGTTACGGTTTAGCTTGTGGAGCTGGGGGGAATAAATTGGTTCATCTGTCATAGAATGAATTCTCCAAAGRTGGTTTTCTAGCTTCCTTCTCAATGAATGTATATCTTATAAAAKACAGAAATTCTATTTTTTTTCATGTTCAAAATGCATGAAAATTTAGTCTGGGTTAAGAGCTATAAAAATATTACACTCAACAGACTGGAGAGAAAGTAAATACTTTCCATTAGTTCATCTGCATCACCTGACAGGACACAATTCCTGTTCAATACCTGAATTCTGGTGCTCTGCTCTCCCAGCACATGTAGGTGCTGTCAGTCAGCCAGGTGCAGATGGAGTGTAAGAACTGACATATGTTAATTGATCTCTGTGTCTAARAACCTAAGGATATGATATGATACATGCTTCTGGTACATGGAAACCAGAATCAATGTAATATAACACTGTAATGGGAAAAAAATCAAAGCATTTCTGTTCAGAGTGAGATTCTATAAGTTACTATTTCTAACTTTCCCACTATTAAAATCTGGCCATCTCATGTTTTTTTTTTTTTTTTTAAAAAAGAGCAGTGATTGCACAAAAGTCTCTCACTCTCTGCAATAATCCACAGTATTCACAGGTTTAATCAGTTGTAAAATGTTAGTAGATATCTATCACTTCTGTGTGCCATAGGAATCCTTGGCTAGAGACAGATGTCTTCTCTGTGTGTTTTCAATAGGTTTCCTCTATTACACCTCCTGAAGTGACTTGAAAGAATTTAATAATCTCACTTCCTCCTAGGTAAATCACTTCTGTGTTTTTCCTCCTGGAATTTATTGTCTTTTTCTGTATTGTGTTTAGATGGAGGTCAATGGTTCTGGTCTCTGTTTCCTCCCCAGCCACCCCAGCCCACTGCTTCTTTTCCAGGCAGGAAAACCCAAGTGACAGCCAGTGGCAAAGTGAAGGTCAGAGACGTCCCTGGCTGTCCTTCGACACCTTCCCGCAGCAGCCTGAGTCAGCAGGGCTCCTCACAGATTAGATCTGCCTGGTCTCTTGAGGGCACTCACAAAAAAATTAAACTTCATGACTGATGATTCCTTCATGAGAAATCCAGCCATTTCTAATTCAGTCCTTCACCCCATCTGAATGCTTTTCTCCACAAAGTGTTAAGCCATTTTCTCTTATATCTGATTTGTGTCTTATCCCAGATAGGATAGGATGAGAACCAGCTTAAGTAGGCCTGAACAGAAATTTCCACCCATTTAACTTCCACTCAGTTGAATTCCTATTTGGATAGCAAGCAACTAGAATTTCATGCACTTTTAACAATTTTCTTTCTTTAGTCTTTTAGCATATCCTTAAAAACTCTGAGTCAATCCACATTTCATAATAGTTTCTGTTGCTCTTAAACACAATTTTTAACTAAGACTTTATCCACCAAAAATATTGTTCTGGAATTGGAAAGACTTGTTTTAAAACTGTAAATCTAAGCTTTCAAAAYTGAGTATCGATTCTCATGTCTAACACAAGCCAGTTTAACAGCCTTCAAAAAGTGGGTATTCAGTATTCTCAGCTATTTGATGGAGTTACTGGAGACAGCAGGATGTAAGATTTGACCAATAGAGCAGTCTTAGTCCAAATCCTGTCTTGAAGCAGWTGTTTGATGGTCACCCAGTAATAAATGAGATGCAAACATTGCTCAATCATAGGGGAAGGCTGGCTGACAAGTAAAATGCAATCTTGCTGCAAGGGGTAGGGAATTCTCATGCAAGGTCAGCAGATGGAGAACATGAAGRTCTCTGCAACATTTCTCTGGAATTTTCTTGTTTGTTAACACAAGTTCAGCTGAGACAGACAAAAACATTGTCACTTCAAAGCACCACTTTTCATTTACAGCAACCTGATGTACCCTGGAGCACAGAGTCTCRTGGTCAAGAGACACCTGCCCTCAATGTCCCTGGGTCAGTGCTGCCTGTGTCTCAGTGGGAACCATATGGTGATTTTCTGCTCCCTTCTGCTGCAGGGGCCCCAGCTCCCAGAGCAAGCAGGCAAATCTCAGCCCAGGTGGAAACTCCTGTGTGAGCRCAGAGGTGCAACTCTGTGGGAGTTGAGATGGGATTCCCAGAAGCCAGAGGCTACCTCAGCTGGTCAAGCTGCTGAAGGAAACACTAAATGGAGACGTAGGTCAGGAAATCCTCATTTCTCCATGCCAGAGATCTTTATTAAACTCACTGCTCATCACAGGAGATACTCATTAACCCTTTCTATGTTCAGGCAATCAGAACCTTACATGCACAGCACCCTTAGGATCCCAAACCCATATATACCACACTCAGCAGAAMACCCCAGAGTACTTCAAGGTAAACCTCAGCTGTTCCTACTTGAGGGGAAAGATTCAGCTCTGAACATTTGGATGGCAGCCCTGACACACAGCTCACTGTTGCACCACCAGCACTATCCACAGTCCTCAATGGGAGCAGCCACAGCTGCTCATTTCTGTGCTCAAACCACATCTGTCCCCTCAAACAGAACTACCAATCCTTCAGGAGATGTCAAAACAGAAAAGCCCAATTTGTGACTTCTGATGGTGCTTTCACCATGCCAGAACATTCAGTCTTGCCAAAATGGTATTACTTCTAAGTACTTTAAATAGTATTTTAAAAGAAATTATTTACAAAATTGTGTCTCTGGGCTTTCAGAAGCCACAAAGACTACAGATACAGCCTGACAAACTTACAGCCTGGACTGAAATGTAGGTATCAGTCTTTCTTAAGAGGGTTGAATCTTCCCTTTACCCAGCACAGATGAGTCAGTTTATGGCTAAGAACTGTATGTATCCTTGTGGATTAAACAATGGAGTGGATTAAACAGTGGAGAAAACAAGGTAAAACGTGTTTCCTGTCAAAGTGGTGGAGCAACACTGACACAGTTGTAGAGAGGGTCAGCTAGGATTTKGGAGAGTGCCCGGTTGCATCTAATTCCTAGCCACAGCTCAGAAGTTAGTATAGGGCAGAGAMTGCTTGCAAAAGTTAGTTTGGGGTTTTTGAGTGTGGGAGAGTTCAACAGTACAGACACACGTCCTGCCAGTTGCAAATGTATTTAGAGCTGAACCCTCTAACATGGCAGTGAGGGCCAGACACAGAAACCCTTTTGCATCTCAGGAACTAYGTCCCACAGTCCAAGTCAGCAAGGCAAAGAGAAGAAAGTGTACGTGTATTTATTGCACAAAGAAGGTTTGTCCTACGCTGGGAACTTTCTGTTCATGGAGACAAAAAAATAAAATAATTCTGCTAACGACAGGACATGCCATATTCTTAAGTTATAGAGTTGCACTTGTACAATGGAAACACCAGCTCACAGCTGATAAATAGCCAGAGAGAGCAATCACGAAGCTGATTATAAATATGTGCTCAGATAGCTCAGGGACTCTGAGGATTGAAATCATGAGATACTCTACATGGCAACACGGTTATTTAAATACCTCCCCTTCCACAGGGAGTTCAACCATTATTCAAAGAGAGGAAGCATATTCACTGCTGAGTGCTGCAGACATGGGGCAGTTATGAAAAGCTTTCTGAACAAATGAAGCAAGTGTGGCATCCTGCAGGGAGACTGAACAACAGCTTCAGGACTGACTGTACCTGAATGAACAGGGGCTGGAAGGTGACTGGGTTCAGCATTTGTTGGAGTCTGTCACTCCCTCTCAAGGGTTACTTACGCAGGTTAACAACTTTCTGCAATGGCAATAAATACAGCTGACAGCAAGAAAAAAAAAATCTGATCAACATATAAACTGTTGASGCTATAATGCTACTAAAATGGACGTTCAAGGAAACTGCAACCACTTCTACAACTGTTTTGGAAAGCCTCTCTTTGGCAAAACGTGCTAGATTGTCATTCTGAATGCTGTGCTTCCCATGTTGGTTTCCTGAGGAAGGCTTTGTGGACGGACTTGTTTATTTATTACATTTTTTTCTCCCCTCTAAGCTGTAGCAGTGGCTTCCCCAGCCTTGTGAAAGTAGTCATTATTGCCTTGTTTGGCCAGGAGAAATCAGTAAAGAACCTGGCTCTTGTCCAGACAGTTCCTGGAATTTTCTACCAACCTTGTGTAAGAGCTTAATAAAGTCAAATTTAATTTTATGTAGGATTAGTTGCAAGGCCATAGGTGTTTTGTGAGAACAAAGAGCAAAAAGAYTGAAATTATACTTGCTGTTCTGAAGTAAATCATACTAAATGAAGTTCACATGGAACTTGCTGAGGTGGATCCTCCTCCAGTTAGAGCAAGACCACGGCTATCAGACCCTGTAATCTTAAACGAGAACCRAAGGAAATCAGCATCACCTACATCCACATACCCTGAGGCTATTCTGAAGGCAAGTTCCTTGGCCTTGCCAGCCTAAAGCGGCAATAAACTCCCACAAAAACAATGGGCAATCACAGTGTTTATGACCTTCTGTCCCTCTAGCATTGACCTTTTTGTCTCTGGGAAACAGAAAGCAACCTTTTCTTTTATGTTTTTGAAAACAAACACTTTATGGCAAATGCCTCCCCCTCTGGAGGAAGGCCTACAGAGCAAACACCTAATGGATTTTAGTCACGTTATTTAATATGCTGCAAGAAGAGGAACAKATGCTACAGCAAAAAGCACGTTCTGGAGCCAGCATAACAGCATAAAATGTAGTAAAATACTACCTCTTCAGAAGACAAACATGCACTTGGCACTGAAAACATGAAGCTTAACAAAATACTGCCTTACATAGAGGGCAAGTCTTATCTACAGAAGTTATGTCCCTGACAAAAGTATCCATCATTTTCTGAGGTCTGTTGTTCTGATCACTGATTATGGAGCTGGCCTGMATTATCACATATTTATAATATGAGAGGGGTGACAGCCACACAAAGTGCTATTTCTCATTTCAGTGGGCTGGAAGGACCTGCCCATTCCTGACAATCATCTGCTCTGACTAAATTACAACCCCTCCTCATGCCTCAGGGCAACACAAGCTCGTAAGGTTAGAAAAGCACCGAGGGCTTGCCCACCTCCCCAAAAAACCATAACAACAAGGTGAGGCCAGCCCGGCGTTTTGTGCTGTATGTTCACATGCTGGCCTGTACCAGATTCAATYTGAGATCTCGTTCTTCAGATCAAGGACTGAGCCTCGTATATCTCGTGCACTACCTTGCTTGACAGCTCACCATGACCTAGCATGACAGCTGTGGTCATCGGTAATCACTGCCAAAAGGGAAGATCATAGGAGTGGGTGGAAAGGAAATCAGACATTCCTGGCAGCTGGCCTGCAGCTCTGAAGCTTCCTTTCACCAAGCATCAGACTGAAAACAGATCTCCGCTCGCTGAAKAGAAAAGTATGGGCTTCGACTTTTCGATCACTTTTCCTTAGTGCAACGTACAAATGGTTTCCTTTCTCTGGAAAGGAGAAAAGAGGAAAGGCAAAGGGGAAAAAAAAACATGAGTTCACSCAGCAGAGGGAAAACAAAGGGCCAGAGAAGGCTGTTCCTCCCTGGTTTGTTACAGTCATTTTTGTTAGCAACCGTAGATTAGGCAGGCAGGGAATGATGGCCCTCGGAAAGCAAAACAGAGAAGTGTTTACCATATAAACAGGGTATTAGAGTTACACAAAACAGAAATGTTTTAGCTTGGTTTTTGATGAGCATACTGCATGGAAAAGGGTACATTATAGCAGAATTTAGTATGTGTTTTTACTGTTAAATTTTCACAAATTCAGTAAATACCTACAATGTGGTTCCCCTCAAGGGCTCAGCAGAATTGCCTCTACCTCCGAGGAGAATAAGCAAATTTTTTGTCATAAATAACCCGTCCAAACCCAAGGAAATTCTATGGTGTTTAGTCCTTTAAATACTTCTCTTAGAAATGTGGAAGAGGTTCTGCTTGCTTGGCTAAAATTTCATCTTTTTTAGGGCAGATGGAAGAGAAAGTAAGAAAGAGGAACAACCACTGACAGCGATTGTGAAATCACATGGTCTACCAACCCATTGATTTGAAAACAAATAAGCGAGATTTAGTGGCTATGTCCACCACGGTAAAACCCCAAAATTCAAGAATTTCCCTGGCTTCTGGGCYTGCCAATAATTTTAGAACAGTATTGTGAAATCCTCCGGCTATTTGTTCCAGCTGAGCCTGCCTAATTAGAATTCCTCATCACTTAGACATATTTCCTTAACAGCAAATGATACAAATAATCACTTCAGGAGGCAATTGAATACATAACATGGGCTCTTTTATAAAAAAATTATTGTTATTATAAAAGACAAAAAGCAAGACAGTTCCCCAACAGATTTTTGTCAAACCAAACACAATCAAAACCATCCTAAAGTTTTTGAGGTTGTACACACTGATGGATTTAAAAGCCTTTCTCTAATCCCATCGCCACAACTCTTTCAAGTGAACAAACATGCAAAGACATTTCAAGCACCATGGCAATGTTGACTCGGAGCATTGTTAACTCCTACCAAAAGGCTGTGGGAAGCACAGCAAAATGATAGAAGGTTTTGCTTATTAATCTGTGATGAAAACCAGGCTTCTGTTGATGAAGGGAGCAGGGGGAAGGGTAAAGATAGSCTTGTCTGTTTAATGCTTGGCTTTTTTTTAAAGCAAAAGCAAGCAGCTGAGCACATTGCTTCTGGCTGTGTCTTTCTGTAGGTTGCCAGTTGCCAGCACTCACAAAGCACAAGTTATGTAATGTGCTCCTATCAGGAATCCGAGTTCAAAAACATTTCATGAAGTCCCATGCTGTTYTTGCAGGAGCAATTGTTTCTGATAATGAAAAGTCTGTATCACCCTGATTCAGCTGTCTTGGCCCTCTCCAATGGCAGCACTTTGTGCTTTCCCTCAGCCTCTTCTCCCTCCCTCACAACAAATTCTGCTTACTTCTTAAAGAGACTTTTCACTAAGCCCCTTCACTGACTTTTGGTAGAAGAAAAGAAAAATAGAGGAGGAAACACAGTTTTGCCCCTCCCATACCTCTGAAACAAGCTGTTTTTTCTTCGCTTGTCATTTGGAAAAACCACATTTCTTTGGCAAGTGCAAAAAAACCACTGTGTTTACAATCAAAATATATTCATCACAGGGTGGTATTGATACTCTGACTTAATTTTGAGAGTAAAGACCTAAATTTCAGAGCAATCTTTCTCCCCAAAATGTGGGGTTTTTTTCCTGATGGAATCATTTGAGCCACTTTTCAGGAAAATTCAGCAATTTTTCACAGAAATAATTATTGGATGACTTCCTGCATGAGGAATTTCATTTGCAGCCACTCTGACAATTTTATATCATTAAAATCAATCAAGCACATGGATAAAAGCATGTAAGTAAGGTATCTAAATCAGAGTCCATAAAGAGGAAATAATGAAAGACAGCTCTTWCAATCTGTATTCATTGGAGGGTTTATGCCAGTACATGAATGTATAAATATTAGTCAATATATTTCATCAAGTAAATAACAAAAATTTAATTCCTTGGTTAAATTAAAATAGAAGAAATAAATTTAAATAAAATTGAGTAAGAGTCTGAATTAGTGTAAAATGTCTGTACCAAATATCTTATCAAAATGGAGGCTTGAACTCCAAATACTATTAAACTGTGCTTCCTTATAATTCTGTTTCCAGGGGAGTTGCTAATATAGTTAACAATAGCAATTCTTCTTTAAGAAAGAATGAAATCTTATTCACCTCTTTATGTCTAAGTAGATAYAAAATTTAGGCCAAAGTATTTTTGGGAAGTTTGATCCCTGATAGTCAGTGAAAAGATTCCCATTTCTTTCASCAGACTTCAACACAGACACTTAGAGTCAGATATCTTGCCCAAGATATCTGGGCAAAATGTATCTTATTCTAAAGTAAGGATTTGTAAGGTATTACTGATAGAAACCTTCAAAGCACAATTAGATTGACAGATAAAATATCCATATGTAAATCTCAATGTATTTCACCATGTGCATTGAAATAAAGGAGATGAAAATTGAAGAATATAAAAGCAAAAAAATCAGCAACAGAAAGTTCCATTATCCTATCAGACACAATTAATTTTCAAATAATTATCTTACATTTATGAAGAGCTTTTCCTTTGTTTTACATTAAATTTCAGGGATTTTGTTTGTTTATTTGTCCATTCTAGTTTTCTCAAGTTGATGAATCCTAGAAAGAAGGGAATAGAAAGTTATCAGACACAGTTTGTTTTTAAAAATTCAGTCTTCAATTCTCAGCCAAAAATCACAAGTACTTCTGCTCTATTAATTTGTGGTCTAACAAGCCTCAAGCTGCATACCTGGAGGAAAACTACTCTTTGTTTCATTAAAAAGAACACTTAAGATTATTAATATAAAATGTGGATGGATAAATGATAGTCAAGGTTCTATTCACTTTAGTAACTCCAAACATTAGTTAATTCTTGCTGACATCAATGAATTTATTCCACTTTGAGGCACAGAAACATTGACCATCTTCCAAAGTCAGTGAGAGAATCAGCAACAAGCAGTCAAGTGCTACAGGTTTAAGGCCCTAGTTACAGGAAACAACTTAGAAATTAAACCAAACACAAGAACTGCCTATCATGACTCAGACCTCAAATCCCACTCAAAAACCTCAAAAACCACTTCAAAAACCTCATGAGTCCTGCTTCCATGAGTTCCCAGTGAAAGCCAGGCAACACTGCTTAACTGACTGTAGGCCACAAGGCCATACAAGACCTGTTTCAGTTTTGGTGTCTGTGAAACAGGGCTAGCAGTACCAACCTCTTTCAAAAATGCTTTGCATTTTTTTTCAGATCAAAACAAGACAGAGCTATACTGATTTTGGACCTGTGCCCACAGAAATCAAACATAGCTCACAGATTCAAATACGGTTCATAGGCTATGTCGTTCCAGTCTGCAACTCAGAAAAATGAACAGAAAACATAGCAAGTGTCAGCTTGCTGTTTCATGAAAAAACATTGTGAATGAAACATGTAAAAGCAGCAGCTGCATAAGCAAAGGATAGAAATCTTGATTTGTAACTTACAGTCATTGAACGTCACACCATAAGCAAAAGAAAATATTTTTTGCTCCAAGGTCTTGTATATAATTTGGTTCCTTCTCTCCCTCCAGTATCAAATTTTGAAATCTTAATGACTCATTATGTTGCACATGGTTTGCAAAATAATGCCAATTGCCTATAAATCTACATAAAATAGTCATTTGCTGAAGATTTTGTTGTCTTGGCAAAGCAAAAGAAAACACAAAAACATAGTTACTGTGTATGAACCAACAAATTGTTCAAGTCCTAAATACAAGTTGTGGAGTACATTTCGAACAAACTGTTGACTAACTGCAAGAGTTAGAATACAATATTAGCTAACACTTGAAATCTTGCCTGSTATGCTGGAATTTGCCTGAATTTAAACAAGGCATATAATAATGTTCCTGGGCCTAGTGGTATTGGCACTACTACCAAACAGAAATTATATCAGTATTGATCTGAAGTGAGAAGAAAATGAGACCACTCGTGCTTTTGAAAAAATACTGTTATGGAAAACAGAAATTAACCAAATTAAATGCTCACAGGAGAAAGAAAGCAAGTTATGGCCTTATAAGCAAGAGTGAAAAATAAAGTTCTGAAACACACCCTTTGCACGAAGTCGCTTTCTGACTTGTACCATGGACTTCAGCAGCAGTCATAGAGAAGAACCTGGACATTTGTGAAATTGTTGCTGCAGGAAGATAATTTATTTCTGTACCTACTCATCAAAACATGGTTAGAACACCTTCATAACATCTAACTTCAACTTCAGAAAACACTATTTACCCTACAGCCAAAAAAGACAATGGATTTTGGAAAGCTGGGTGACTGGTGAAAGGMACTGTGGATCCACTCAGTTTCTCAACTCCACCATTTAAGGTTCACTGAGAGGATTTTCATCAAGACAGATCTCTGAAAACTCTCATTTCCTGGTAAAGTTTGCCTYGTTTTCTAAAGCAGAAGATTATCCCTGGAATGTCTTCTAAACTGAAACTTCTGCACATTTAGAAAGTAGCAATATAAGAACTATCACCAGATTTGTGGCACTACCTTATTCTACATTCCAAGTCAATCACATTAATTTTGTGCAACTACTCAGTGAGTGTTTGTACTTCTGTTGAATCAAGAAAACTTCTTTTTCATTCAGGACCATAGCTTTAATTAAAACATTCTGCATTCCTCAGAAATGTGTTAAAAAGCATGTCAACAGTATATGTCAGTTCATTCCTCTGTAAGTCTCACTCCAGGACAGAGCACTCAAAGGTTTTTSGGTAGTAGAGTTGATATTTGTTTGAATGCTATGGCTGCCTTGGTTGGAAAGATTCACCCCATGTGCTTTTATCTACGTAAAATCTGGGTATAGACTCTAAATCTCATTTGGGATTCCCATACCCTATTCATCAGAAAAAAATTAGGGGCTACCAGAGATGAACTATCTCATCCTAATTTTAGGTAGTTTACATAGTTCAGATGACTCACTCCCTGGACACAGGCCTTCTCTATCAATGAAAAAAAAAAAAAAAGCTAAGAAAGCAAATGACTCATGGGTATTTCAAGTCAAATTTCAACCATTAAGTGTAGTTGAAATGCATTTTACCTTTACTAATTGGGACTCCACTTACGATTGGGCTGTCTTAGATTTACACAATGAACCTTCCTAGGCCATGGCAAGAAAACCCACACTAAATCTCCACCCATTAGTCAGAAAAAAACTTATGGATACCAGTGACTTCATTAAAAACATTACCTGTACCAATCCCTATGGCATAGTGATTCATGACATTACATTATTTATGGCATCTCAAATAAAGGAAAATCTGCAGACTACAAAATAAACACTGCAGAAGTGCAATATTAGAGAATTTTATAGGAATCCAAGCAGTTAATAATAAACAGGACCAAAAAAACATGTCCATATGCTGGCAGAACACCACCTCATGAATCATGCACCTACTGTGAGCAAATATTTGTTGGAGGGCTTCACTGGGGTTTTTTTGATGTGTCATACTGCATTCATAGGATGACATCTGAGAAGAGAGGATGAGCAATGAAAGAATAAATGTTTTGGGTTATAGTAATAKCCATTTTTAAACCTTTGGCTAGATCTTCTCCAAGACCTTCCAGCAGTGTTCCTAGTATTTCAGTGGAGCACTTTTTCCACTAGTACTCCTACATACAAAAAGTATCAGTCSCATCACAGAGCCATCCAAAAAATAAGAGAATGAACTCAAAGAAGAATAATTATGCATCCCATTGAACTGGCAGTTCAAACTCATTATGTAGGAATCCACAAATACACCATGATCTCAACACATGACAGAAAATTTTGTGGCCAGTATCAGCCTCACTAATTGTCTTCAAAGATAATCTAATGACCTTGTGATCAGCACAGGAGAGGCACAAGYATTGCCAGATGAAAGATTTGAGGCGACTCTCTGACTGTTGTCCAAAATCTCACCCTCCTCTTTCCCTCCCCACAGCATTCAAAGTCTTCTAACTTTCTGCAGTGACAGAACATGATCTCAAAGAGAGCTGGCAGAAATGAGACAGCCATCTCAGACAATGGACACATCAGACCTCCCAAATACTTCTTTTGCCCACCCTATTCCAKGTTACTATTAGCAGCAAGCTGCTACAGAAGGCACGTGAATTTTAAATAAAAATAAAATAAAATTTAAAATACCATATAAAATTAAATATTTAATGAAACAATAAAACAAAAAAATAACTTTAAACACAATGATGATGCTGCAAATACTATTGCAACTTGGTCTGAAAATGCTGGATATGCTACAACAAAATCAGTAGCAAAAGAAATCTTTCACTCAACCCTATGTCTGCAACAGAAATGGTTATAACCATGGGAATTCAGGGAAGAAAAGGCTGCTACAGATATGGCCTGAGGAGACTGTGCATACCCAACACTAGGAAAGGAATCTTTCTCTCAGGATTCTTTCTGGCCCTTCCTCACTGTGTTCTTCTCCAAATACAGAATTAGCTGCCTGTAAAGCCAGTGAACAGGCATCGTATTGCAGGGAAATGGAGAGGACAGCACAAAGCACAGAGTACGTTCTGAGTAGGAATTACTTTACCTTCAGAATGAAGAAAGGAAATAGTTACTCAGGTGGCTGAGAAAATCATGAATGCTGCAGGAGGAGACTCATTTAAGACAAAGGCTATCAATTCCCTGCTTGTGTTGTGGACTCTGCCTTCCAGGGTGCACCTACATTGAGGCACGCAGGTCTGGCAACCAGTGAATGATCTGAATCTCCTTGCCAGGTATTTTGCTAAACCCTCACTGAAAGTATAGAGAGAAAGAGAGCCAGATTCATTCTGTGACAGCTCTTCCCAAAGGATGTGGTGAAATGGAAATATGCTTTCCATGGATACTACTGAACAAAACAGAAGCACAGCCGCTGCAAGACTGCACAAAGGTTGACTCCATCTGGAAGAAAGTCCTCACGTATGTCCACAGTCAGATGAAAAACTCATGGAATGAAGAACAAAGGACACCTAGGAGGGATTGCAGRCAGCCAATAAACAACAGCTTGCAGCACAGCTGCAAAGATCAATACAACCCTGTGCTGAATGCACACATGCATCTGGAGATAKTGCAGAATGGACATTTTAACAGTTAATACAGTTCCCATATGATCCCACATGGAATACTACAGTCAGCTGAGCATCAGATTACCAGAACCAGATGATGAAAACTAGAGAAGTTTGAGCCGAGCAATGCTTTCTAATAGATTACTATTTAATTTTCTGTATAAACACATTTATAGCAYATCTAAGAGCTCTCAGAGAAAGCACTGTAAAGAGCAGTCTGGTAGTATTTGCAATGTAAATACCAAGAATGAAGGGAAATAATTACAACCACAGGCACAAAAAAGTAATGCATCTWTRGAGAAAAAAGTTATTGAACACAAAATATCAGGCTTTGGGAAAACGTCTTAAAAAATATGAGGGGAGTTTTCATGYAATGAAAGAACAGAAGACCAGATGACTTAATAGGTCATTTCAATAATACATTTTTCAGATTCTACCCTGTACTACTTTTCTAACTATTGATTGGAATGAGGTGAAACCGAAAGATATTTAGGACACTCACAAACACATTCAAGAGAGTAATGAGGAACACGTCTGCAATTTTCTGTATGGACTCCTTTGGGGRCCTGCTTGCCAGAAGAGTGCAGAGACACTGAACCCATGGTAAAACATTCAGGGTTAACTCAAGAACTCCACAATAAAGCCACATTTTAAAGTTATTCTGCAGTTTCTTCAGGCAATCACGGTACTCCCCAGCTTTAGGATTTAAATTTTGTTATATTTTGAATTAAAATTTGTCATTGTTTTGCATCTTGAGGGTAAGAATTCCTCCAAGAGCTGTTCCTTTCCCTATCTGAGGTGGATACAGCCTTAAGAAACACAGAGAGTCTCACAGAGACGTCAGAAGCAGCGGGTAGAAATCAGTCACGCAGTCCTTGCCTTCAGCACATCAGCTGACTGACTGTACCTGAAGAGCTGATTTACCCAGAGCAGAGATTTATAGACTCTGTGTTAGAATTTAACTGTTGGCACAGCAAAATGTGCTGTATTAACCACTCTATCTTCTGCAAAGACATGTTTCTGCAAAAAGATGCATTTACCTCTTGTCCATCTGCAAGGCTCTAATGCTTGCAGCAATTACTGCTTGCCTGCAGACTTCTCTAATCACTGAGCAGAGAAAAGAATTCTAATTGCTGAGGGCTTTTAGTTTCCCAAAATAGTTGACCTTCTTCCTTTTTGAAGAAAAAACTTTCCTCTGYCTCTCTGCCTGCCTCTCCACCCCCTTCCTGCTGGCAGACATGAGAAGAGAACTGTGTTTGTTTTCACAGTAAATGGGAGGCCAGAGCAGTGACAAGGCTGATCTCACAGTTTCCAGCTGTAATATTTGATTTCTTTGCAACTGCACATATGCAGAACTCAGAAACTAAACTAGTCCAGTAAGATCAAAATGCATAAAAAACTCTCAGCTAAAAAAAAAAATAAATATATAAATAAAAGAAAGAAAAAGGAAAGAAAAGGAGAAAAAAAAAAACCTGAAAATTTGAGTGGTGGCAGGATAGCTCTTGACATGAAAGCAAATACTCCAGCTAAGACATGAGGATTATTGGGCCAAAACTACAGAACATCGCAGAGCCTCTGCTTCCACACATAGGGATATGTCAGYTTTTCAAGTGTTGAAGATCCTATATTTTACAGTAAAAGTAGAAAAAAGTTGACATTTTTAGATCACCTTAAACTGTCCCTGTAGGGCCCAGGAAAATAACTATAAGGCCCACTTAGAAAGAAGAGGGAAAAAATAACTGTGATTAAAAACTTTCCTTATCTCCCACTAACAGAGACAACTGTGTATMAGTCATCATGACAATGCTGGTTTGCTGCTTTTAAGTTTGTGTAATTTTAATGTACAGAATTCTTGRCTTCAGCTTTATAGTAACATTACTGATATTAAGGATTTACCTTGGTCATTTTCAGACATTAAAGGAGTTTTTCTACTTAGTGGTTTTTTTTTCACTGGACAATGAGAAGAATGACAGAAAAATATCTGAACAGAAATTCTAACTAGATAARCAAGATTTTCAAAAGTAAACAGTTCATTTTCTTAAGTAATACTTTTATTAACCCTAAAACATGTCTGATCTTCTGCTGGAAAACCTCAAAACTTCTCCAAAAGTGTAAGAGCTGAAGTCTGAGGGGGAACAGATTTAAGTAAATTAAATATAATCACTTGAGAAATTTTGCCAGGATTGTTCAGAATGTTCAAATAATGGAGATCCAAAGATGAAAAGCTGACACTGTACTCCTAGCCCTGGCATTAACTCCATTATCTTTCCAGTTTGGATCAACGCTCAGTTCAAGGGAGAAGGATTCATACACTTACTTTTATTTTATTGTAATGAAAATGCTTCTCTCATGTATGGATATTCACATTGAGATTCACCAAGCAACACACTGTTCTGGAAGACTGTAAAATCCTTTATTTTGGTCTCATCCCAGCGGCTAAAGAAGGCCCCAGGAAGTTAAGCCCAAGCCTGCAGACTCACCARCAGAGACCTGGAAGCCCTGAGACCTCCTGGCTCCAAGTGAGGCTCCCAGATTTTTCCCCAGAGCAGCTCCCAAGCAGACTGGCATGAGGTAGGCTGTGTTGAAGCCAATTAGAAGGTTTTCCTTAGAAAGAGGAAAATTTCCTAAGCAAGCCTTTTCCACCTCTGTTGGCAGATCAAAGCTGACACTTTGCTGTACATTTTGTTTCGTTCTCTTCAGCTTTATAAGAAGATGTTTTGTTGGGAAAGGCTCTGGACAGGTCTAGCTGTCCATGTAYCCTTACCTTAGAAAGAACTGTTTTTATTGCAAGATTTCTCGCAGACAGCACTGTAACTAGTGTGCTGAGCCCTACAGTTACTCTGCAAGTTACCAGGTAAACCTGACTTTTGTTCATGTTTCTAGAGACCACCTGGATAGAATTGGTCCAAAACCTGTGATGGGAAGGTTCAAATGGCAGATATTTAGAGCTARACCACTGCTGCAGACCAGGGGACCTGGGTATTTCCAGCCTTGCCACTACCTTCCTTGAAGCATTTTTTCACCAAGCACTTCAAGTCAGTGGGAGCTATTTCCATCCTTCCCTGGCATGGATTCTTGAAAATGAAATGACAGTAGGAAACACTTACATTTCTTTCAAATCGCAGAAACCTCATTTCAATCGGAGTTTTGAAAAAAGCTTGCAAAGTTCTTATTACTCCACGTGGTTCATTCCAGGACAAGCAAAGAGAGAAGAAAAACAAGGCTCTTTGGCTTTTGTTACAAAAGGGCAAGGCAGACCCAAAGCAGCAGCAAGGAGAAGCAGAGGTACAAGGTAAACTCCTTGGATGTACCTTTGTGAGGCATTGCAGTGCACTTCCCTCTCTCAACCAGCCCCATTGTGACCCCACAAAGCAGAGCTGCTAGAGGTGACTCTGGATGAGGCCAAGTGGAGGCAGCTTCTCCATAAGTGCTGCCTTGTAAGTTCCACCCCAGCTGGGAATGCCCTTACACGGTGCCCTCTTCAAGGCAAACCACAGGATACCATTGCCAAAGGGTGCCCATTCCTCCACTCCCTGCCATTAGCAACGGATTTTGGTCAACACAGCTCTTCATTAACTCTTTGCAMCTCTAGAGAAGCAACATGGGGACAATCTAGGATGAATCATGTGCCTGAAATACTGACCAAACACATTATTATTTTTTGTTATTGTGTGCTTGCTCTGTAAAAATGCTTCTTCTGCATAATATTTGTAACAAATCGCTACCACACTAAGCTTCCACTTACAGATTTTCTAGTGTGATCCAGCAAATTATTTACTTGGCCCCAAAACAATGCTATCCTTCTAAGTATGYATTTGGCTATCTCGTTGGATGTTTACAGTCTGTAATCTTTAAATAAAATTATTGAACTGCAGAGTTCATTCTGGTAGAGCTATTTCTCAGCATGATAGTCCATACATGGGAATTCAAGGAAATGATAAAAAGGAAAACAATCAGTTTATTTTGCTCACACTCCATCCATCCCATTTGGTTCTTATCTGAGAGTACTATGGTTTTCTACAGTAAGAGGTTTCATGGCTAACCTTTTCCTTATCCCTCTTTTGGCCCCAGTCCTCTATCAAAACACAATCTCCCACCCTGACAGAAAGTGCCCTTATGAATACAAATGCCTGTGGACAACTTTTTATTTGGCCCCTGTATAGCATTATGGACTCATTATCCATGAAAGAGTTTTACTTTCCTCAAACTGGAATTAAAGTGCATTAGAAAACCAAGAAAAATGTTWTTATTGCACATCGTACTGGGTCAGGCAGCTTTAGAAAATCCCCAGAAGTAAAGGAGAAAACCATGCTTTTTTCCTGTACCATCAGTATCATCTGACCAACTGCTAATTGTACTGCTGAGGTTTTAAAGACCTCTATTCAGGTAAGTACTGGCCAAAAAAAAAAAAAAAAAACCAAAAAAAAACCTCTCATTCATCAAAGCACAAGTACTTTCAAGAGTAGCCTAGTAACACAGAAAAGACTTGAAAATCCTCAAAGTCCAACCACCTATGGAGCGATCATGTGAAAAAATGTCAAAGAATCACTTTTGTAAACGCTTAAGACWATTGCTACTGAGTGGTAAATACAAAATACTGTTTAATTGCAATTTTCAAAAATTCTTCCTGCTTTCAGTCATTATATGTCTGTCCCTCTGATAGAAATGGGAATTCTTTCAGTTTTCAAGCCTGTACTCTCCTTTCATTGCAATGAGGACCTAATTCAGAGCTTTAAACTGTGTTCTGCAATGCATAATTAATCTGGCTTCATAGAGACCTGGACAAAAGACCCCATTCAATCTTCAGCTCCTTCCCCCTGAGATATTGTTATTTCTAAAAACTCCTGCCAGYTGGGCTGGAGGGAAATCTCAGCACTGTGGGAGAATGAACAAACTACAGGCCTCCAAGGGATTTGAAGTAACTATCTGACTAAATTGGATTAGAAAGTAAGGAAGGGGAGGGGAAGCCGGGCTTATTCTGAAGTCTACAAAAGCTCATAAAAAATTCTTAGAAGATTTTCATATGGTGAAGGGGAGCGAAATATGCAAGTTTTTATAACAAAACTGAGAAAGAATTTTAAAACATGCATGAGCCAATACACTTGGGGATATTTGAAGGGATTACTGCTGGTATTATTTCAGGAAAACTGTTGTGTCTGCCTTGGAGCTTTGAAATGGCATTTCTATGCAAAATCTGAGCTGCCCTGCAATCCAAAATAGTCATACTTTCCTTCCAGGTATTTGATACGTATCCTGTTTGAACCTATAATGTAACCTCACCATAAGTTGCTTTAAATTTCCTCCTGGGCACATCGCAATTAAAAGCCTCTGCCCAGAAGGATTTCAAAGGGCTATGGCGAAACAAATTCAGCCTTGTTAAAAGAGCCAGCACCCTGCTTTCAGTCCCRCCAAGCTCACTCTCCAAAGTGTGTCAGTGACGCTGCCCAGATCACCTGGCCATCTCTCACATTTTCACAATATTTTTAGCAGGCACATACTCAGGAATATTGCCCCATTTACAAGCAGGCTTTTTGGAAGACAAAGTGGAAAATCTCACAGCTCCGTTGGGAGAGTGGGTGMCTGGAGGAAAAGTTGCTCAGAGCTCTCTGTCTGCTCTGGTGTCCCCCAGACAGGGACTGGCTGCTTGCAGCCTCTCTGCTCCTGCAGCACTAATGCTCTGAAGTTATGTGGGTTTAGCCRGGACAAAACTTGGCTCACTAGCCTCAGAAATATTTTCAGAAGTCAGACCTTTTAACCATCCTAACCAACACTCCCCATATTTAAATGGGCAGCCCTTACTCTCAACAGCAGTGACTCCTCCATGGTCAAAACAAAAAAAAAATATTCCCTAAAAGAAGATCTACTTAGAACTCACATGTTGTTATGGAGTAAAAACTGTGGTATTTTTCAGAGGTCTGGCATGCACTGGAGAGATCAGCATGCACAATGAAAAATGCACCCTGCTGGATGATGCATCTGTGTAAAGATTGGTGCACAAAAATTACAACACATCAGAGAAATCCTAATCAGTCCTAACCAAAAGCAAACATTTGTGTTTTTCCATTATCATCGTTTGCTATTTCTAGACTTATTGTCACAGAATAATTTTCTATAATCTCCCTTTGCCCTGGGGAGGAAGTACAGGGAGGAAAGAGGGGAGCAGGATTAAAATAAAAAAAAAAAATTGAAAAGGAGAAAACAAGATTCAGCAAAATCTTTCAAAACAGTGGAGGCTTTTTTTTAAGGGTGTCACTTCATAAAGAAACACTTGTGTGTAGCTTAGCAACAGAAACAACAAAAGTACTGGTAGCTCATATTCCAGACAAACAGAGAAATGTTTAAAACATTAACTTGTTATATAAAATCCATACAGCCCCTTTCCAGTTYCTTTAATTCCTGGAGTGCAGGAAAATCATGGCAACACCACCATTCTTTCTTTCCCAGCCAACATAATGAGCCRCTTTGGATTGTGTGCAACAGTTATCACAAGTTGCTGGATGTTGTCAAATCCATGTTTAGGCATCCCATCAAAAATCCTAACTCACAACAGTAATCTAACAACTCTGATTAACACTGTGCAATTTCTTGAAAGGGGCAACTAAA
>NW_026623314.1:658090-694255 GCF_030028575.1 Malurus melanocephalus | reverse complement strand
AAAAACAACAACAACAAAAAAAAATATATAAACCACCCCCCAAAAAAACAGTATCATTCAGCTAAACACATCCTGAGTAGTACTCACACAAAAGTAAAAGATCTACCTACATCAGCCCTGACTTTTCTCAACTGACAAAAAATCTCAAGGTCTCAAAATTGGCAGTGAAGACCACAAGGAGCAAGGGACAGACAGTCCAAGCCAGGGCAGTAAAAGCCAGTGMTAAACCCCATCCTCACACTCTGGACTCTGCATTGCACTGCTCTGAGAGTCTGCTGGCAGACGACCCTTCCCCACTGGGGCTTTACCCACCATGGCCAGCACCTTTCCCAGCAATGCACCTCCTCACTCCCACACTGACCCAGCTTCTCCAGGCCACCCGTGGAACTGGCACTACATGGAGAGCCTGTAAGAATCCTGAAGTGCACCCAGGACAGGAGCAGAGCCAGAGCAACCTTCCTGGGTGTGTAGGCAAAACCCAAATCTGCTGCTTCAGTGAAAAAAAAAAAAAAAAATTGTTCTCTCTGCAAGGATGACAGAAGTTTGGCAGCAGAACTGAGCGGGTGATGGAGGGAGGAAGAAGGGAGCCTGGCAAGGCTGCACATTTCTGCAGAGGGGCTGAGGCCTGTCCCTCCTGCAAGAAAGGGAAAAGGGTGTGGCTGGAAAGGGAAGCAGAAGAGACTGGGATTTGCTATTTGTACTCCTGTGTTAAAGGTGGAGAGGACAGAGAGCAGAGGAAGGTCCTTGCCCCCAGGACCATGCCACTTCACAGAGAAGCAGTGGGTCATGGACTGAGCCTTTCATTCAAACACCTCCATGAGTATTTCTTCCTTAGGGAAGAAAACCAAGGCATGACAAGAAGCAGTATTTCAGAGTCCTGCCTCTTGCAGAAAGGGCTAGAGGAACCTGAGTGCTTTGGACAAAATTTCTGCATCCCCAGGCAGTTGTGCAATTCTGGGAGGCTGAACAGACTCCCTGAAGCTCACCAAGCATCCCACACRTAGGTGATGCTCACCACACAGAGGTGGTGGTGTCTCCACAGCCCCATTCCCATGGGCAGTTACCAGCTGCCCATTCCCAAGGGCTCTCATCCAGCCACCTCTGCCCCCACAGCCCTGACATGCTGCGGGTTCATCCTACATAAACACGAGGGGAAATTTTAACTCAGTTTTGTTAACTCTGTGTCAGCTACCACATWGAAAACCCATCCAAAAAAAAATCTCTTAAAATGGGATGTCAGTATCAAAAGAGGAAGCAGGGCTCYTCAGCAATAACTTTGCCTGCCATGGGGCACTTCAGCTCCACTCCTCAAAAATCTACTGTCTGCCTCATCTCACAAAAATAAGTCATTAACTTCCTTTCTCGTAGTGCTTACTCCATGTTTTGAAAGTGTACTCAAATAACTCAGAGATAATTCAGTTCCTTCTTTCCTTCCACCCCTCTTCTTCCAAACCTTGGGCTTTAACTGACAGTAATACCCACTACAAAATAAAAGTACAACTCAAAAGGCCCTGAGACTAAGGAAAAATTGAGGAATGAAAGGCCATATTTTCCCATCACTTACTCTGATATCACCTTGGGTTTACAGAAAAAAAAAAAAAMAAACTGAGAAATTGGACTGCTAGATGCTTAGTAAGAGGCAGCAGTTTGTCCTCTATATGTAGCCCAAGAGATTTCCACACAGGGACTGCCACAGCATGAAATACAGGCACAGAAATATTTCAGGACACAGCTGGTTCCAGTCCCATGTCCATCCTCAGGAGCACAGCACTGAGCATGCACCCACTGTTACCCCTCTTGTTTTCAGCTGTCTCCTTCATAAATTACAATCTGCASTGACCCACCTATACCACCTTATCCTAATCTCCCTGTTGAAATGGAATCCTCCAAAATCTCGAGTCTAGTAAATGCTGTTTCTTAATGTCATCCAGAGGGTTTAAACTGGGCATCAAAACTTAAAAAAATTGCTTAAATGGCATACAAAAAAAAAAAAAAATTAAAAAAAGTTTCTCACTCAGCTATAACAATTAGTTGTAGATAGGAAATAACTCAGGATAGAAATTTCTAACTTTAAAGCTCAACAGATACTGCTGAAATCAGTGATATACAGAGTGATATACAATATTCATTCTAAGTAGAAAAAATTTAAGTTCTTTAGAAAACAAACCAAGAAGATGGTGGTTTAAATATAACACTGACTCAAATTTTGGGCAAAARCATTCTTAAAATTTGTCCATTTTACAAGTGTTCAGTGTTATAGTAATAGCAATTAAATCCAGAAGAAATATTTTGGCTTGTCAGCTCTAATAAGGATGACATAGCAGAGACTCTCAGGAGAGCAGACCCAAGCCCAGGCTCAGACACACCACGCTGAGGTCAGGAGATTTCCATTTGCTTGGCTCCATTAGCCTAGGCAGAACAATCTGCTGCAGGACTGCTTTGTGCCCAGTCCAGGATGCCCCATGCAACTCCTGCCACACCAAAACCAAAGTAAAATAAAAACTCTATTATCAGAAATGCTGGTAACAAACCCTTTAAAAACTCTATAGGAAGCATTTTAAATGAAACAAGGAGAAGAGGTGGAGTCAATGGCAAGCTAATCTGATCAAACATTGCAAAATATTATCAACATCCAAATTCCTTTTTATCCCAGGACACGTTCTTCAGATTTCATAAAGGCATTACATATCCCAATGTTTTGGCATGGGTTATTGATGGTTCACAGCCCTAAAATGCAGCATGGACCTCTTGTGCTTATGCTGTAAAACTACTCTGTGGTCTTGCTTAATAACAGTTGTGGAGAGCTCCAAAATAGTCTGGGGAAGGAGCTGGGAGCAGGATGTACTGTCTCCTGGCGTCCTGCTCACTACACGTTSCTCCAGACTGCAGCTCGGGGAGCGAACGGGCCATGACACAAACATGCACGTGCGCTCYCCCTCCTACCCAGGTGGTATTTTTATTTCCAACCTCCTTTTGCTTAGGTTTCAGGGAATTTGGACAGAGCCAGCGAGTGTCACATGGGATGATTAGGAGCTGGCCTGAATTTTACCCACTGACCACAAAGAACAAAGCAGTTTAAAGCTTAGGAYGAAGTTTTTGTTAATGAGRTGTCATTATGGACAGGGACATGAGRCTGGGAGCGTGTGATGAAGCCAAGCCATACTTCCTCTGACATGATGAGCCTAAGGCAGACCCGACAGCAATAACATTCTACAAGAGAAAGGTTTGGTCAGCAGACCCATCCCCTGCCCTAGTGCCATCCAAGCACCGTGCAGTCACTACAACAGTCTTGGTGACCAGCTGGTTCAAAGACCACTCCAGTTCAAACAGCCTTTGTGGGCTGCTCAATGCACCAAAGCTCTGTAAGAACCCGTGGTTTCATGGCTGCTGCTCTGCAGGCATCACCCTTTCTCCTGTCAAACCATCACCCTCTCTCCAGTCAAACCATCACCATTTCTCCAGTCAAACCATCACCCTATCTCCAGTCAAACCACCACCATTTCTCCAGTCCAGCCATCACCCTTTCTCCAGTCAAATCATGGTATCAAATCATGGCTCTTACTGCCACAGCAACAACATCCAAAACACTTAAARGAAAGTTGTAATCTAAGCTGTGCTACCACATATTGTTCCAGAGACATAGAAACTGACTAAATGGCAAGTTCAAAAAAGCCTTTTTCTTGTAGCTATTTGTTTCATCCAGATAATGGGTTTTATTTCAAAAATCTGTGCTAAAGGCATACAAGTACCCCATTCCTTCACCAAATCAGAGAAGAGTTGCTAGCACTCTAAGAAACACTACCAAAACAGAAGCTATTTTGTCCTAAGGAGTTAAGAAGCCACAGCATGAACCTCCTCCTGTGTATACCAGCACCAGCTTCACGGATGCCACACTCTTGTAACTCACACTGAAAAAGAACTGAAGAAAAAAAAAAAAAAAAAGCTGTAGTGGAAGGGAGGTGGCTGTGCTTTCTCTTCTTACACATTTTAAAGGAAAAAAACTCAAAATGGGTGGGGGGAGAAAGAAAACAGCCTCTCATATCCCCAAGTTTCTGWAGATTACTGGGATCAGAAAGTTGGATAGTGAATGACATTTTAAAATTAAAATCCTACATGGTATTTTGAGTGCCCTGGTAGATTTCATTCCCTTTTCAAGCATCCTTGAAAAGTGAATTGGGAAATGGAGATTAGGTCAAAATTGGTATGGGAAGAAACAAGAAAACAAAACAAAATCAACCACTCATCTGCTATTGAAACGTTTAATCTAAACCTTTTTCTGGTTTAAAAATAGAAACTATTTATAAGACAATGTGGGCTTTAATCAGAATGCGAGAAACGAGCCAATAATTAAAAGTTCAAAATAAAGGTTTAAACTCAAACATAGTTTTGCAACTACAGTTACAGCCAGATTACAAAATTCCTTTCACACAATGCACATAGCACCCTTTGAGACTTAATGACATTCTGCAGCTGGGGTAGTATGAATCTGAGTCCTTTCTGTTCTGACTTATTTACTTCTGCAAGAAAATTCCCCATGGCAACTGGCCAAAGGGGCTTGTCTCCTTAGTGTGTGAAATGTGAGCAGATACAAACTCGACACCATATTTCATCCCCTCGCCTTCCCTCGTGTCTGCATTCCAAACTGTAAATTAAGGGGTGGCACCGACCGTTCTGGGGTAGCAGGAAGCAGCTTATTCAGAAAGATAGGAAGTGACAAAGGAGGAAAAWTAAAACACACTGCCATGCTTCAAGGCAGTTTCTGAAACTACAGTGACATTCTTCAAACCCGTAATCGTCAAGCTGAAATTGTGCAACAGCTGATTCCCTTCTAAAAATGTGACAGTTTTTCCTTTTAGAGATGCATTTATCTCTGAATCTAAACAGAAATCTGTAGAAATTTGTCAATACTTGAGAATTCATGTCCATWCTTGCTGCAGCACCCCTCTCAATTATGGTCTCTTTTCAGGAATGCAAGTCAGGTTTTTCCTGTGTGGAGGGTCCACTGAAACACAGAATACTTTTGCAGTACAGTCTGCCAAAACTGATTATGAAAGAGGCAATTTGGAACATGGAGCCTCAAGCTGGACTTTAGAAAACAAGAGGCACCTGGGAAATGATGTGCAACTCTCAGACACTCTAAATACACTCTGGCAAAACCACAATTCCCCTAAGGACCTCAGTCAGCCAAGGGTGAAACCGTGACCTTGGACACATGTTTACCCTTCTTGGAGCTGATATGCATAATGCATCTGCTATTTTAGCTAAGGGATGCCATCATCCTGGTTTTCCCTCCAATTCCTGACTGCATAGTTATACTTAGTAGTGACACCAGTAAAACTGACAAAAAAGAYCTTTAGTTAACAAGGTACATTTGCTGAGAAAGCCTGAAAGAGTCTCAAAATATTGCTATCAACTTCTAAACACACTCTGCACATGCCATAGTTATGGGTCTACGTCTAGCTCTTGTGTCCTGTGTGCTATCTAAAGACTTTCAGGCTTCAGGCTGCCCTGCAGAGAATCATGTGATTCCTTCTGGCAAATGGGGACAGTTTTCTAAATTTATTTGTAGCCCCAAAAAATGTCAGTGCTATGCGTGTGACAATATTTTTATTCATTTCACTCSAAATGAGGGTTTCTTGCTAGAAGCTTAAAGGAACAAGACCAAAACCAGACGTGCTTTGTTTCTCTTTTAAATTTAGAAACAAACACAAACAAAGACTTTTGTTTAGTTCTGTGTGCTCTCTGTGGACTGCAGGGGATGCAGCCATTGGTGTYGAGGGGAGCTCTCAGCAGTAGCTGTGCTCACGCCCCAGTTCCCCACAGGGGCTGGGATCTTGTTCAGACTGGCTGCCTTGAAGAGCATTCCAGGGCAGGGGAGCYGAGCCAGGTGAGTCCAATCCACATCCACTCATCCCAACCTGCACAGCACTCACCGTGTTAATCCAAGCAAGTGAGAACAGATTCATCTGAGCAGTGAGTTCTACTCAAAATGTGTGCAAAGTTTAGYGATTCCATTCTCATTTAAAGAAATTGAAAACGAGGTTGAAAGTTTTGAAGAAAAACCCAGGAAGCTGTTCCCAGCAGAAGGAATCAACAGGCCARAATTTGAAGATTTTTTCCTCTGCTTATGCTAAGGCCTGCTGCAGAAAKCCTCCCATTAACATCTGTGTAACAGCTACTGGATCTGTGAGATGTAGCAATCAAACATGAATGTGATCAGCCAGGGTTTACAACAGAAACAGAAATGCAAATGTGAAATAGTGGATGGCAAATTAGAGCTCCCAGATTTTTTTATAGTTTCAGTAGTTCCGTTAAAAACACAAAAACCAGTGATGTAAGCAGTTTAAGAGGCTCAAACTGTAAATTCTCTTTGCACTGCCAGAGAAGTGTTAGACACAGTCCCTCATGCTTCTAGGAGAATACTGCCAAAGTAACTGCTCACTACRCAGAGGAAGAGTCAACTATCAGCTAACAAATGGGAGGATGAGAAAGAGAAACCTCGTCAGAAAAGCAAGAAAGCTTCAAGTGCAATTTCATTCCTGAGMGGGAATGGAGGCAGGTGAAGGAGAGGGCCTTCACAACACCATCTAAAATCAGCAACAAGGAGAAAGGCAGAATGATTTTCCCTTTTCTCTGGGAAGCAAAGCAGCAATGCTGAGATTTGAGATCCTAGGAACGAAATGAAAGCAGAGGGGTACATGCTCAGAGAAGTCCCGTGTCAGTGTCCAAGCAGCATCTCTTGAAGGAACAGCACAATGCAACTCTTCAGAAAAGGACAGGCTTGTAGGAATGTACATGTTCTCAAAAGCTGCAATAATAAAAGAACATTCTGAAAGAAATCATAAAAAAAGAAGGAATTAGGGGTGAACAAATTGTTCATCAGCTCTAAAACAAGAATTTAGCAATACTAAGTCAGCTGTTTCATATCATTTCAAAATAGATGGGTTTGGGTTACTTTCCTCTTTTCAAAGGTTTTTTYCTCCCTCCCAAGCACCATTACTCAAGTTCACATAAGAGGTCAAAACAACTAACAAATGGAAAAAAAAAATCACAAATGTTAGCTGAGGTTCAAAAGGCAATTACTCTATCAGAACATGATTTTGACTTTCTGTTAAAGAGACCTGCTTTACACAGATCCTAGGACAGCACAAGTTGGCACTAACATATTTCTGTCAGGAGGGCCACTTCAATTCACAGTACCTGAAGATCTCTTCCAGCTACTCTTAGATTCAGGCTCGGTGAGGCCTGAGTCTGTAGAGCTGGGATGAACCAGACACTTTTTTAAATGCTGAGATTTTGAGAAAACAGATCAGTAGTCAWTTTTTTCAAAACAGCTTTCATATTTTAAAGAGTTTTTTGTTTGGGGATGTGGGCCTGTTGTTTTTTGGCTTTGGGGCTTTTTTTAACACAGCGAATTTTCTAAAGGAGCTGGCCCTTGGAGAGCAGGGAGCATGGGCTGACTGAAAAGTGKTCCCTGTAGATGCAGAGTCTGAAGGAAGCATCAGGCACCATAGCATATATTCTCAAATTTACTTAATACACAAGTTCACTCGAGTTCACCGCAATTTTGCACCCAGACCCCCACTTTAGCATGAATTAAGCCCATCTAGACAAACAGGTTCACTGGTTCTTACAACCTCCTTGGCTAACAGATCCAGCAAAGATAAAAAGGTGAAGGTCCTTTGAGGAGCTTTCACTTCCATTCATTAACCACAAGGGTCTTAATGAGTAAGGAATTTTGCCTTCAGTATGTTTTGGTTCTGAGTTATAAGGAAAAAAAAACAAACCTCAGGTCTTTTGCTCCTGGGGAAAAGAAGGTGGAATACATTTTATGTAATTTTCACTCTTGTTGATATTATCAGAAGACATTTATACCATTGAGACCCCTCTCATCATCATGAGCTTGGCACCTCAAGCAACCCACCACAGCTGAGCAAGCAGCMAACCAGAGCTGAGGCTCCTGTCCCAGCAACATCCCACCAAAGAGCTCTCAGATGGCAGAAATTTAGAGCCAGAAGAGCRAGATCAGTGACATTCTCCCAGAATGATCTTGAGAAATGCACTGGAGTTTACGAATTCCCCCACTATTGCTGTCCTCTGCTGGACTTTTTCCRAATTAGTCTGCTAAATTTCACCCTGAGAAGGACACTATTACCGACATGAGATCCCAAGAAACATCATATTGCTGAGGAATCAGCGGAGATGTCTGCATGCAAGTGAGAGCTTCCTTTCTCACTCCTGGTGTTGCAGTCTAAAAATGCACTCAGCTGTAGCAGGATTTCAGAGTATTTCAATTTCCATTGCGACATGCAGCACAACAGCGCCTATGGAGCCAAAAGAATTTGGGCCAAACCACTAAGAGTTTTCATCTTTACTAACATGCACTTGACCACACACTGCTGGGCAAGGCATGCAGTCAGCATTGCTTATATCAGCTTACCGTAAAGACCACAAACTTRTAAATTGTGAAGTTTCATCTCACACAGAACTGGGAAGGAAAGGAACTTCTGCTGATGTTGTGCTGAGTAGCATTTTTTTCCCCAAAAAAGGAAGTGTCCTCATAATAGTAACATTGTTGGATGTATTTACTATTAAGCTCACCAAGGCACTTGCTTTTCCTTTTTATGTTATTTGTATCTTTCACCACAATCATATTAGCAGCTGAGCAAACACCATCCCAGCTTTGAGGGAGGAGGTTAAAAATACTGTCTCCTGCTCAAAAAAAAAAGTTCTGCTCATTTGGAACAAGTCTATGCTACAGCTCCTCAGCACTTCACACCCCCTGATCTCAGAGGACTTCACTCTCAGAATGAGAGCATATGCAAACTCACAACTTCCCTTCTGAATAGATAACCACTGCTGGAAATGAGGAAATAACTACCAATTATTTTTAAAACTGGAAGGCTAGGGTTAGAATTCTGGGCTTATTGTTTGCTTTTCCAGAGACAGAAAACTTCCATTACACATTTTCAAAAATGGATGTTTAGCATCTCTGAGTTTTAGTACTTTTTTAGGTATTAAAGGCTTATTTTWAAAATATTGACACTCATATATTTTTTACAGAGTCATCCAGCTAAATTAAAAGGTAATTTTGGGCACAAGTTCTTTATTTAGACATCAATATTAACCAAATATTTGTTCCTGTCAGCAAATACGTATGTACTGGTTTGAACTGATAATAGGGAGACTAAATATCACGCCATASAGCTGAATCTGTGACACAAAGCATAAAAAGAAATGTTCTTCAAAAGACTCAAGATGATCCACAGACAAAAATGCACACTTGTGCACATACATTTTTAGGAGAGGGAACMAGGACAATGATACCTACTTCCACTGCTCCCTCCATCCAGACAATCCCATTTTGTTCTCCCTAACAAAGCCCTTTAATGAAGCTAGTAATTTTCTAACACTTGAAAGATTATACAGCATAATGATCTCATTCTGYGGTTGTTCTTATTCTGGATAATAGGAATTTCATCTAAATAAAGTCTAGCTTAAAATTCCCTTACCAGGGATGATTTCAAATGATTTATCAAAATTCTGCTTCAGATATCAGAATACCAACAGCACTGTTACAATCCCAATCCAACAAATTATAAATATCAGGTCAATCTACAAACCCAGGCTTTCATACTATTGTCCTCATACAGCTTGACCCAGCTTGGCTGCTTCCTGAGCTTCAAGATTTGGAAGAAGTAAAGACTGGAACCCAGCCTGAGCACATGCAGTGTTCCTCATTTTGCCTCATAAACACCGAGCTCTTTAGCATTAGTCAAGTTGCATTTGAATGCAACACTGTGGGATAAGCAAACGCAAGGAAGCATTCCCATATGTAATAATCAATCTCACAGCAATATTAAAGCACATACCTCCTAGCACCAGGAGAAGGCAGAGCTATAGCCCATTCCAGACCAGCTGGATACTGTGGTTTGACACTCTTGATGGGCATATCCAGATCTAGGACTTAGCTCAACAGATAGCAAAAGGAACAGGATAGGGAAATTGTTTGTTTGCAAAAATGCAAATCAATTTTCTCTCAAGACCACAGCTTCTAATTCAGGTTTTGAGATGAGACAGTATCCACAGTAAATAGAGAAAAGTAATATTTTTTTTCATGTGATAAAGATCAGAAATTGCTGTCTTCATAGAAGCATTCATTGCCCCTTGAAAGACCAGGAAGGATGGGAACTGCCAAATCTTGGGAAAAAGGTCAGCCTTCTATCATGACCCTGCAATGATACAGATCCACACTTGCCTTCTGCAAGGAGTCCACGTCTAAATGCATTGGTCCACTGGACTTTTGTGAGCACAAGGAACAGTTTTCCTTTGTCTACYTGCTTACTTAAATTCTAGACTATAAAAATAAAAGATAAGTAAGAGGAATTCAAGACTTGCACTTGTTTTCTCCTTTCAAAGGAAAATTCTTAAATAATTTGCAACCTTAATTAGTACACGAGGGTATAGTAAAGTACAAGGAAATAAAAATGTTACAGCACAACAAAAGCAGGATGTGTGGAAAATATAAACAACTTGATTCAGTAAGCATGCGAGGAATTGAGGCCTGTTTGTCACCAGATCTCCCCAAACTTCCCCCTGGACTGAAACTCAAGAAGCRTACATGGACAAAAGCATGTTGGGGCTTGGTGGGGAAGCCAATACAAGAATAGCTGCAGTAGTAACAGTGTTCCACATTCATGAAGATCTTGGGTTACCGAGATAAATTCAGCTACAAGACTCACCCTTGTGCATTCTTAACCCTTTCACTGCAGGATGCCTTCACACTGGGCGGTATGGGGAGTGCACAGGGGGAATGCTAGAAACCTCAGAAAAGGCTGTTTCTTCTGGCTGGCAGTGATACATCTGCTGTCACTCAGATTTAATCTTTCCAGAAAATTTAAGTTTTGTTTAAGAGGTAATGTATAYTGCTGTGGTTAATAAAGTACTTTGCCATTAAACCATACTGATATGATTGAGTCGGTTATTTTACTCATATACTGAGGCATAAGTCTGCTAATCCCAGTCTCCACAAATGCAAAATTAAAATAATAATTTTTTWAAAGGCCTATTCACACTTCCTCCAGGCCGCTTTTTGAAATATTTCATTTCCTTCAACTAATAAAGGGCATCATTCGAGCTAATAGCTTTCTTTTCCAGTTTCCAGATGCTCTACTAGCTGCAGTGTTAACAGGCGGCAGCTACAATTTTCTTATCTTTCTGAATCATAATATTACAAAACAATTATTTCAAATTTTTCAGTTTTACACTAGCTGGAGCCTCTGATCTTCACTTTCAACAGTACATTAGTGAAGACAATACAGATGAAAGAACATTCCATCACCAAGACATCTCATTAAATTTCTTATTTTAAAACTATATTAAATAAGATATCTTAATAAATGCTTTATTGTGTGCTTGGCTGGGTTTTTTTTTAAAAAAATCCTTGTTGTACCTGTTGTGCAAGAAGTAGATATAGTGTGATATTTGAAAAAAAAAAAAAAAAACCCCAAAAAAACCCCTTGTTTCTTTTTCCTCATGAAACTCATCACAAGAAATAGAAAAAAAAATATTGCAAGAAAGCCTAGTGATATGGTTGACAGATTCAAAACTATCAGTGGGTCAAATTTCAGCTATGTTTCTATCAACAGAGGCTTGCTCCATTCTTGTTCTTCCAGAATTTTATTTTGTGACCACTCTGTCAGCCTCAATGCCTCATCTRTAACATGGGGATCCATAAATAGCTCCCTCCATGACAAGAGAACTGTAGGAATAGAGCCATGAATTTTGGGCTAAGTGGCAAACAAGCATTGAAAGGGGACATGAAATTACCAAGACAGAAAAACTCCCAGTAAATGTAAAGACTGAGTAAGATACAGGATTAAGAGCCAGGTTTGTGCCAGATAACCCTCCAGAACAGAGAACACTGACAGCTCCTTGTGCCTTCTCAGCAAAAGGGTGGTGTTGGTGTTGGTGTGCCCTTCTCCTTCCAAAGCGCTTTTCTAAGGCTGCAGTGGAGAAAGCCCCGATAACGGAGTAAAACCAGCACCACGTACAGGAGCTGRGCAGGCCAGCTCAATCCTAGCAGCAGCCAGTCCTTCCTCACTCGGATCCAAGCAGTCAGGTGGAATCCCACCCTGAACTCTTCACCTCCTCTCCAGCATGCTTCCCTCTAAATATAAACTGCACTGCTGACATGATTGCAGCTGGCACTAATCTTTTCAGATGTTTTCCATGTTGTCCTTGGTTTTGTTTGCTATGTTAAATCAGGAAAAAATTTGGTTTAAGCAACACAAAAGTAGCAAAAATGTATGTAGGTGAAACAAACAAACAAAAAAAAAAAAAGAAAGTAAAAAAACATCGTAACCAACAGATGGGTGTAGGAAGGGAGGAACAGATTCATAGAAAGCAAGTGGTTTGATGAGCCTGAATTAAATTAAGCTAATAATACTAATCTGAAACATTTAATATCTTGCAAGTGTTAGGGCCTCTTCCATCTGTAACTCTAACAGAAATAAAGCTGTACACTGTGAAAAAACTTGTTTGCACCAGAGATCTTTGAACTCTATTACACATTAACAAACTAGTCAGACCAAGGTTCCCCTGGTATTTGAGCAGCTAGAGGAAAATCGTACAGGAGAAAAATTTCAGACAGCAACTGCCTGCAGCTTGTGTCAGTGGAAGTACACAAACTTCAGCTAGTCTGTGTACACAGCTGTGGGACTATGTAAAAATTTTAAAATTACAAGCCTTTTTAAGAACTCAAGGCAAAAGGCAAACTAGGATGAATAAAAGCAGGAAAGTGTTAGGTACCCTAACAGAGGAACTCTCATATGCTTTTACATCTCCAGCTTCTTCATGAAAACACACCTAAAGTGACTGATAGCAATAAGAGGCTGCATCTTTCCCTGTTGCAGAATGGTGAACACTGCTAGGATATGCAGACAATCCAGGGGTGCTTCAGCAATCATCCAGACTTGATTCCTGATGTTTCCATTGCCATGAAATGGTGGAAGTGTGAGTTTGGGAGGTGAGGCAGCAGGAACAGGGTTCAGAGTTCTGAGCCAAAGAAAGGGAAGGGGGAAAGGCCTGCTAAAAAGCTATACCAACCCAAAACGCACATGGGAAAAGATGCCAATATTAGCTGAGCAACAAACGGACCAAAGAGAGCTGAAAAATGCCAGAGCYCTGTTTTGCCAATATCACCAGCTGTCACTCAACCTTGCAAAGAGACCAAGGTTCCACACTTGAAGAAAATTTTAGGAGGCACAGTTCTTGCAATGGCATCCCTGCACTTTACAGTTCCTCCCATGCCTGCAGGGCCAGGCTGGAGGGCAAATGGATAAAAAAGGCACAATCAAGGTCTCATTAAACAGCTACAGTCCAAGCACCTACATGCTCTAGATGCATTTAGCTGTCATATGGTGGGCTGCTGTGCTTTTCACCACGACTACCAACAAATAAGCTTTTTCATTAATGTTTTACAGAATTTTCTTACATCTCCCTCTTCTTTTAGCATTGCATGCCACTTAATCCAACCAAACACTTGCATAAACATACAGCGAGAGGATGGAAGGGGGCTGTTGCTGTTTGATGAACTAGTATACAGCATAAAACATTTTGTCAAAAGCTAGTGTGCAAAATCATGTACCCATAGCAAGCTGTAATACACATAAATTTATGTATTTGAGTGCTTTTATGCATTTGTTGCATGCTGAAAAGGAACTTCAAACTTGTATCTTTATCGCTGCATTATCTTCTCCTCTTTCTACAGATGGACATTTGTCTCAAAGACTGACCCTCTACCCGTGAAAGGTCATTCAGCTGTAAAGACAAGTGAGGAAGAGGGATGAGGTAACAAAATAATACCAGCAAAACAAGAGGATTTGGTTGTTATGCACTGGAAAACAATAATAGTGTCCCTACATTTGTAAAGGGCCCTGCCCTGTGAGCTTTGCTTTGCTCCCAGTCCAAACAGCCCCATTTCTGACTCCAGGAGCGTGAGGATCACCAGCAAAATCCCCACTGAGGGTTACTGTGCACATGCTTGAATGAATGAGAACTCTTTAATGCATTCAAGAGTTCATAACATTATGTATGTTAAAAATAAAAAGAATAGGACAGTTTTGTGCCTGAAAAAAGTCTCTAAATACTCTGCTTTGGGACACAAACAGATTCCCTTCAGTGGTCAGTCTAATTTACATCCTCCATCCCACATCATGCAATGACCAGTTGCTCATAAAGAGCCTTTCTTGCTGAAAAGGACCAGATATTCATTGCCACTTGGGAACTCGAATGCTAAGTGCCAGATCTGGAAAACCACAGCACCTGTCTTTCTTCTGTATGTCCTTAGCTAGCAAGTGATAAAATAATTCAGAGACTAATGTGCTATCAACTGTGCTGTTAAATAATTAATACTACACCAGTAACTTCAGTAAACTATTTTTTACTGGGTCCAGAAAAAAAAAAAAAAAAAAAAAAAACAGCCTCACAGCATATCCACTTGCACAAGGTTACTCCCTCACCATAGCAAGATCTGTAAAAGAAAACTGCACTTCTCTCATTTTATTGCAAACGCCAGTGTTTGGCTGCAAACACACCACTTCTGCTGGAAACTGAAGATAACAGATCTGACTATGTCTGGAAATCACTGAGGACACACACAGCTTTCCTCAAACCCTGCTGAGAAGAGAAAGCATGAGGCAAGAACAGTCACAGCTTCTGCAGCTTTGGAACTGCTGCAAACTTTCCTGCTCTCTTTTCTGTTCAAAGCTGTGACATCTGTGGTTGCAAACTAGCACCAACAAGAATTTCTAATTTGCTTCTAATCACATGCAGGCGAAGGTATCCCAGCTCAATAAATCAAGATTACTGACTCATGCACTAGCTTAGAAGTATTCCTTTTTGTGCTTATGAAGGGAGAGAGGGAGGGAGGAAAGGAGGGAAGAGGGGGAAAGGTGCAAGATTTCCCGTAGGCTGTTAATATGCATAAGCAATTAACTTCCCTTAACTGGCTGAAAAATGAATTGAAATGGAGCAGAAAACCAAAATCTATTAAAAAYAAACAGAAAACATGAAGAACAACCCACACCTTGCATGTTACACGCATTGTACAGCCAGGGAATTTTAGGTATAACTCCTGATAACGATTGCTGGTGGCAGGAATTTGGTCAGCACAGCTCAGAGCTGGCAGGGCTCCTGCTCCAAGGGCAGGTTTGTGCGGAACGTGAAGCACAGCACCCAACGCTCTGAGCGTGCTGTCACGGGGTGGAAGGGCTCAGTGGGTTCACACTGCCTGCCAGCCTAGCAAAACAACAGCCATCCACCACCCCAGCCCAAGCAGAAAATAAAATCTGGCAGAAGGGTACTAGACATTCACACTGATCTGCCAGCCTGCTGTTTCAAATGACACGTGCTGGTAAACAAAACAAACAAACAAAAGTACATTTGGGGTTTCAGACCATGGCAAGAAGAAAAAGGAGACTTTTCTTTAATCCTTGGGCTRAAATCTTAATATGCAAACCATCAGTCAAACTCTAATTGCCTAAATTACTAAAAATGCCTTGCAAAATTAGRGCAAACACTCTACCTAATGGCTAACATGAAGATATTAATCTGCAAATTAATGACAACTCTGCTATGTCATTAACATGGGAGACTTGAGAAAAATGAAAAATTAGATCATTCCAGAGAGCAGACAGGAAAATGCACAGCTTTCATGCATTGCCTACATGCAATGAAAACCACACAAAATTTGCCTGAGTTCAGATTTCATTGCAAACATGAAACTTAGCTCAAGGGAAAATTCGCTAATGTTTGCATAACTATTCAGTCAACTGGGGCCCAGCCTCAAGCAAAGCTTTGTGATCTAAAGAACTATAAGAAATGTGCAGTTTCACAGCAAAACTAGGTGAAATGGGGAAAAACTTGACAGTTTCATTTTGAATTATGATGACATTTTAAATGAAAYTTCAGAGGCAAATGTAATAACAACACAGACTGCATGAGCCCAAGTGAAGTCTGAGGACGTTGTGCTGCCTAAAATAATCATAACAATTTTAAAAGCTTTAATCTTGCTCCAACAAGGCCTGTCAGAATAAAAGCTGTTCTCACCCTCACAATACACCTTGAGGGACAGGGTGGGGGGCACTCTCAGTYTCAAATTACAGGTGAGAAATTGAGGCGCAGTGGTTACACGTGAGCAATAAAGCTTGACTGGGAACTTAACTTCTCATCTTAACATCCTTCCTTTCACTGAGATTTGCTCCTGCATGCAAAGCCCATCACATGACTGTGAACTTGATTTCTCATCTAAACATCCTTCCTTTCACTCAGGTTTGCTTCTGCGAGCAAAGCCAATCACACACACACACACACACACACACACAGACACACGCCTGTTTCAAGCAGTCCATTCACTCCAAAGCCAAATGGAGTCTCACCAGATGCACCCTGCACATTGCTCAGGCAGGCTCCACATGCAGTTACCCATTTGGGTACCCTTACATCTTCCTGTCCACATCTGCTGCCCTCTATTTTCGTGCAGTGCTTTCTAAAGCAGCTTGCTTCCATGTTCTGCTTCTGCCTTATTGAGTCATTCTGGGATTTGACATCACCACAGTTGAATTCAGCCTGCCGGGGATATTCAATGATGGAAACTCTAATGCACAATCAGGCTGGCCTACAAAATAGTTGGCAATCCTATAGCTTCCAAAAAAAAAACTGTATTGACTGTGTCTCTCCATACAGAGTCACTAAAACACCCTCCCACAAACTGCACAACCAGAGGGTCTCCTTAAGTGAAGAGAATAATAACAGTAAAATGTGTGTTTTGTGTGTCAAAGTGGGATTTTACGTTGAGATAAGTAACAGAAGAAGCATGGCTTATTTTTATCTCAGTATGTATAATTACAGTCAGACATACAAACTGTCAACACACCACTGGGGAGGAAGGGGAGAGAAGGGGAACTTTTTTGGCAGACGGAAAGGAATRATTTTCTGGTTTGCTTTGGTTTTACAGCTAGTTATCTCAAGATCCATATTCCTATGTGAAAAAAAAATAATTTAAATGTCCCCATTTTATGGTGAAAACATAGCTTTTAACCTTCACCATATGAAGGCAATGATGGAAACATTAACAGTCACCCTCCTTTGAGAGTAATTTATTCCTGGAATAGAGTAGCCTCTGCCAGCAAGATTACATTCAAAAGTGAACAATATTAGAAAATCCCAGTGACAAGGACTATTTAGCAAATTACACAGCCAAGAAGAATTTTCTGACTAATTTTGGTCCCCAAGTTAAAACATGCTAAAAGGTTGAATTCCCCAAATGGAAAGATCACTTGGCCCAGATTATAAAATACACAACAGCTCCTTCTGACAGTACTTCAACCAGAACAAAGGTCTAAACCACATAAGAGAGGGACATTATTATTCAGAAGCATTTTGGAAAACTGGAGTAGCAGTCACATGGCAGCTCAAAACATCTGAGGTACCATGGGCTCAAAGCAGGCCTCCCTGCATGCTGGCTCTGCAGAGTCACACCAGGAACCAGCACTGCTGCATCCCTTCAGCAGCTTAGCAAGTCCTGGGAGACCCCTATAGCATCATTCCAACCCAGCAATGTATTTTCCATTTCCAGCCCCATCTCTGCTGACACGAGCATCTTTCAGCCCCCCCATCCTGTCCCCTTCAGCGTGGTGTGGACGTGTGCTGTGCACCCAGGATAAATCAGCTCCAGCACCAGACAGAGCCTGGAGTCATTTGGGTCTCACAACTTTAAATGATGCCTAAATTTCATTTTAAACCYGAGCCAGGGTCACCGCCTGTCCTGATTCACTTCTCCATTGTATCACCCCAGCAACAGCTGGTAGATGTGCTCTGAGCTCTGTCTCTTGGCACCTAGGGGGAAACTCTCTTTTTCCTTGTGTGAGGAATKGCTCTCATTCTTCCCTTCTCTTTATTCTGTGCAGGATGTTAGGTGAGCCTCAGAAATACCACCTGAACCAGCCAGGACATTGTTAATACCCAAAGAACAGAAATTCTGGTTCTGAAATAAAACCACGCCTCAGGGYGACCTGCTGTAAACCCATTTATATCACACCCTGAATCGAAGGCACGTGATTTTGTCAAATGAGGTATCAAGTAAAGGGGTGCTGTCAGMAGCTGCTGCTTTTCTAAACTGTTTCAATAAATCTGCAGAGTGTTTCCTGAAACATCTAAGCCTCTGAAAACCCCTGTGTGATTTTCTTTTTCTCCATTCATGGCGTGTCATAGCGACAATCAAAAATAAATAATTCTTCCTTGAGATGATGGCCACTTGGCAATGACAGCTAGAGTTTCTCGAGACAAATYCAAGAGCAGACAGGCTAAACAGGCTGTTTGAGACTCATGAGCTAGAGACAAATGTAAACTGGCCAAAGGGAGCTAAAGCCTGGATACAGGGAGTATATCCAAATTTTAATGAACTAGYTCAATGAGCAAGTACTGGAAATTCAGGATTCATCTAATAAGTTCAGACTTTATCCCCCAGACATCCATTCACTGATGAGACATTTTACAAGGCCTTAGTAAAGCCTTCTTGCGAAGCCTGGCCGCTTTTTCCTTTTTTTTTTTTTTTTTTTTTGGGAATGAGTAAGTCACCAAGCACTGTAGGCCAACCAGAGCCACATATGTTTAATGTACATAAATGATCATAAGAAACAAAACCCAGGGCACCATTTCACATTATTGTAATTGCAGCTGATAGACTCCAGAAGAGCAAGCTATGTGACACATCAAGAGAAAGATGAATATGCAAGTTTAAACTATGCACTTGATGTGMGCTTCGTAATTTTGCACTCTGAGTCTCTCAGAGCTACAGACCATCAGCCAAGAGCTACAWAACTCATTTGGCAGCAAACAGGTACCAAAAAGCCCACCAAAATCCATCATCAGTTTTTTTCCTTTATTTCCAAGGAATGGTTTCAGGGTACTTGGGAAACATCTTTAAGTCCCCTGGCTGCCAYAGCTAAGTTGTCTCGCAGCCTTGACCACTGTTTGTAAAACAAGAAGCATCTAGAATAAATCTTTTCTGCCCTGTTGAGCAGGCATGTTTCTGACTTCACCTCATAAAAGTCTGCTCTTCACCCCCTCACTAGTTCCTCACCACAGTACCAAGTAATTCTATTTTTAGCAGAGAAGGAAGTGTCAAGAGAGACTGTCAAGGGTGGTGTACCACAGAGCTGACCCTCCACAATGTTACATACCTTTAATAAAACAATTAYCTTCAAAGCTCTTTGTTTTCTCAAAATAGAAGACTTCAGGAAGCACAATGAATAAAGGGGGAAAATGTAGTTACTGGTGAGARAGAAGAAAGTAGGTTTGCTGCTGCCAGGATGGGAAAACATAAATGCTGGAAAACTGAGGGGTTTCTTTTTGCTATTATTTCTATGAACTTTAAGTGAGAAATTCTCGTTCACTATTTTTTTTTGACAGACCACAGCAACTTGTCAAAGCTGCTGCTAAATGTTTCAAAACCCATTTGAATAAAGTAATGCAGGTCTAAATTAAGCCTTTGGTTGTTTTGATCCTGTCAACCTTTTTTGTTGCAAATGTTTCTCTAGCATCATTCAGGTCTGCATCTGTGTCTCTGCTAATTTATCTTGCTTTGAAACAAAAAAAAAAAAAAAAAACAATTTTTGGATAACAAGCAACCAAAACTTTGGAGTTCTGATCTTGTAAAGAATCACAGAGACACAAAAGTTTTCAGTATTGCATTGCTCATGTCCATGAGTCAAAAACAGAGGGACAGACTGTGACCCCACATACAAGAACTGAATAAAAGAAACAGAGCAAGGAAGGTCTTGTCAAAGCAACTCCTCTCCACASCACCCTTGCAGGACAAGGGCCTGTATTACAGAAAGCCTCATAACCTTTACCAGCTGTAATCCCTATTGTCAAAATTCCCAGCAAAAAGCACAAGAACTGGGCTGAATCCTTGGGATCCACAGAATTCAGTCACCTGTCATTAACAGAGTCCTGTAGGCATCTTGATGATGTCATGTTCAAATAAACATGTTCCACAAACATCATTATTACCTGATCTCTTGCAGTTTTCCTAAAACACACAATTTACAAATACTCCACATGGAGTTTTCATATGTATATCTCACAGTTTATATAAAAAACCTATAAAAAGCAAAGCATGTTTCTGCAGGAGCACAGCACTTCYCATGTTTGCCAGAGGCACAGGAGGGAAATGTATCCCTAAGCTCCCAGTCTTTTGGTCCCCAATAGTCCYTGCTCTCTCCTCACTATGCCAAAGGCTCTTCTGCTCCTAATTTTCCACTGCACTGTCATTGTCCAGACATTGGGAAGAGGAAATCAGATGCAGGGCTTGTTTTCAATTGCTGCTGAAGGGCTGAGATTTGAGAGAGGTGCACAAAAGCCACGTTTCCATACTTGTGTTACACAAGAGCAGATGCAGCCCATGTTCATGTGCAGCGGAGGAGCAGCTGCCACCACGCCCCATGGCAAAGGGACACGCCACCACTCCAGCTGGAACACAGGAAGCTGACAGAAACCCAGCAAATCAACCCCTTCACAGAGGAGGCAGAGACTTATCAAAATTACTTTAATACTGTGAAGTTCATAACATGCACGATGGCATGGCATACCTTTCCCAACAGGACAATGTCATCATTGTCACATATCAGGATCTTTCTAAAGAAGGATAGGAAAGACTGGCTTTCCACTCCAGAAAAATATTTGACTTTAACCAGCTGTGCAGTTTCTTAGTCTTTAGTCTTCCTTTGGGCAACATTTGAAAGTGAAAGGATCAGAACTATAAACCCAGATGTCACAACAAAGAGTTCATCTGTAAAYAGTCACCTGACAAATCTAACAGACTAGTCTGCTAACTATGACAAAATAAGAAATTAAATCTCCATGCAGGTATTTGCAGAACTGGATCCATGAAACTTGTCTCAATGGTGTCATTATATGTTTACGTGCACATACATACATATATAAAATCACTTATCAACAAGTTTTTCAACTTTATTCTCAGCCACAAGAATCCAGTGAATTATATCCTTTTAGACAAGCCACCAGCAATGCAAAGAAAAGTAACTTAAGCATAAATAAAGTGAAAATCTTGCTCAGACTTTTCTTTATGCTTCTCCAAATTTGGAGATAATTACTACCAGCAAGAGAAGAGTTTATTTCTTGCACTCTCCTTGTAATAAATAGAAAAGCCTAGATGACAGATTGCATTGAAATATCATTATATRCACTCAAACATCTTTTTTGCATGCTCTGAGCATACAGTCTGAACCGTGCAGCCTCAGAAGTGCTCTCTCTTGCCAGATTCTGGGGTGCAAATCGCAACCCTGGTGCTGTGCTGCCCTGTAGTACTGATGGCAGGGGTGGCTCTAGCACTGGCTGTTTCCTGTGTCAAACCACAGCAACATCCACTCGTACCTACTGCTAGTAATAAAAGCTTGAAAAGCATCACTCACCACTGCAGACGCACAGCCAGAGGTGCTCCAATCTGCTACATTGAATCTAAAAAGGCACTTTAAAAATTTATGTTGGCAAATTTCTAAGCTTCAGAAGCTCCTTCTGCCCTTCTGATTTTCCAGGAATGATTAAAATCACTTTCCAAATGAACAAATTTGTAACTACTGGACCAAAAATACAGCACAGGGTGATCTCCCATGGAGATCGATGAACTACCCAAATGCATCAAATTTAGCAGGAATGGTGCCATTTGAACGTTCATTTGCCTTCACATTGATCARCTAGAATTCTCATAAGGTCTTGAAGGGCACATTTCCTTTTCACAGAAAATATCTCTAATTTTTTGCTTTTTAGGGCCTGAGGGTAAAAGAAAGAAGGATAGTCTGTATGCGAGGAGATGCTTTTAATTTTGTCCAACTGAACATCCAGGATTCACAGTGGGAGATTAAAATGCATCTATGATTTGGATTYGGTTGTTTCCAAACAGTTATCAGTTGTACCTGACTATTGGCATCTAAAGAAAAATTTTTCATCTTTCAAAAGCCACAATTTGCATAAATTATCTGTGATATGGTCTGGCACATCTCAAAATCTGATCTCCATTTAGACTTCTAGAGTGCTTTGCATCAAATACCTACTAAACAAGTTACAAAACTGTTTTTCTCTTTTCTAATTCAATATTAGATGYGCATATCAGCTATGCACTGCTGCGCGGATATCATCAGAAATATGTTCCCAGTTCATGTCCCCATTTCACAGCAGGGCACACAAACTTGCACTGGTTTCTAGTTCATCTGCCAAAGGCTCAGAATGAAACAGATCTCTAAATCAGAAAACATGTGCTGTGCATTTAAAAGCTTGCTCAGCTCTATTTGTTATTGCAAGATTAATGAATAATAGTACCTCATTTGTGTGTTTCAATATGAAATATAATATGCCCACACAGACCTAATCACACAGTCCATCGAGTAAGCAAAATTCAGAGAAAGACAAAAGGGCTGATATTAGARAATGACAAGAGCATAAGAATCACAGGGGACTTCCCCCTGAATTTCAGACCTTTTTGGTAACTTCCCTAGTACTGAAGATGGATATAATCGAGACCACAAACCTCTGAAGARCAGATTTGCAAAACCCTACCCAGCCTCAATAGTTACAAGATCTTCCATTCATTGGAGGAGCATCTAAATAATTCCAGCAATACCAAGTGTACTGCTCTGTTTGAGGACAAGTGTCCAGTTCTCACCCACAAAGCTTTCATCCACGTGTGTGAGAAGGTAACATCTTGTACGATGAAGGTAGAAAGGGCAGGAAGAACAGAACTGTTGGTGAGATCCATGGATCAAGGTCAGCTGAAAAGATTGCACACTAAGCTTCATTAAATCATGGCACAGGCAGCCACAGCCYGTAGCTTCCCAGCAGCTCAAGGAGGAACTCTGTGTAGAGCCAACACCWTCCCCATGCACAGGCTGTAGCACAACCTCAGTACCTGGCTTTGGGAGACCCAAAGCCACCCCTGCCCAGCCATGCTGTGACTCCAGGACATCTGAGCACACTCTGTGGCAGCTTTGGGCCCTGCTGYCTCCCACGTGTCAAATGCTGCTGGCTCCCTAATGATGGTTCGGGTCTTGTGTTTTTCATCAAATAAAAAACCACTGCTCACAGGGTCAGACAGGTGGGTCACCCCTGAGGCAGAGCCTCTTACTGTTCTTCATGGAAATTGTGCTCAATGGCAAATTTTATTACATCAATTCAAGAAGAAAGAAAAATAATAATAATAAAAARAAGTATTATTACAAAAACTGATTCTTCTTCTGTTTAGAGCCTCTCAATTGTTTATGATRGCTAAAGACCCAGTCTTTTAACACTTTTGTCTGACCAGTACTGTCCTCCTGAAGGCAGTCATCAGCTCTGATGGCTTTGGTGTGGATGATGCTGCAGGGCTACTTTATGGCTATTTGCAAGTGTCATTTCTCATCCCCACGGCCTGTATTCCACACCAAATGCTTTGGCTCAGTGCAAGGCAGGCGAGAGCACGTGCTTCAGCCTGCACTGAGCACACAGCCTGTCCTGTGGAGCTTCCTACACCATCACTGTGTGCCCCAAACCATAGTTTCCTGCCAGGAAAATTTCTTTCCACCATCTTGCAACAGGCAGGAGCAAACTGAGGCTCTCTTCAGAGACTAGCTGAAGAAATGAAGAAAGCCTCTCCACAGTTTCCTGCAGATGTCATTGCAAGAATTGACATGCCTCATAAAGCCAGCATGGTAACTATCATTTTCTTTTGAGGTCTAGTGCTAGCAGCTTTCCCGTGTAACATTTTCAGATTCCTGCACCAGCCATATCAGGCATCTTTGCTATTTCAACAGCATCAACATAAACAGTTTCCTCTGCAGTCCTATCTGCCAGCTCAAAAAGATGGATTTGTTTGCTCATTCAGATTCATTAAACTAGCTAAATGTTGGCATTGCCTTAGAAAACACCCTATAACTATTAGGCAACCACAAGAAAAATGAGCATTACTTCTCCCCAAATCTACCTTTAATTTGAAAAGACCCTGTGGTTTCTCAGGTAAGGCTGGGGGGATCAGTGATATGCAGCTTTCAAGCTTGGGATACATGTAATAAGCAATCTATTGAGCCTATACAATTTGGTCCTTCTTCTTAAATGTAAGGACCTCAGACAGAGGGAAGAAATGACAGCATATCTGAAACAAGTAAAATGTCCTTCATTCTTCTCTAAATCTGCAGATATTTAAAAGAAGTCAAGAGATGAGCGTCCCTAAAACATTATGYGAGAGTCCATGTAGGAACAACCATGTTCCAGAATACCATCTCTCACAGCACAAACACCACCACAAACACCAGKTTTAGTACAAACCCTTTTCCTTCCAGCACTCGATGCCTTCATGAGCTGGAATACTACAGGGAGCCATACTCATAATTTGGTATAGCAACTCTACCTTTATCCTGAATACAAAGCTGTGCACCAAACAGTGACAGAATTTTGCTGCAGGCAGTATAACTTGGCAACTTTGCTCTGCTTGAATAAGAAATGTGGACAAAATGGAAGAAGCTCATGGTTTGGCTTGTGAAAGATTTTTTGGCTTGTGAAAGATTTATTTAGTGCCCATACAAATTCCTTATATAGCATTCCCGAGTCTTTCTATCTTGATGTTTTGTGCCTCTTCATTTCAAGACAGAACCAGGACATATGCACTGATTTTYACCACTAGCCATTCCATCATCCCCCATTCCATTTCCCTGGAAACAATAGTACAGAGAACACCAGCCTTGGCATCAATAAAGCTCCAGGTTCAACAACAAATACTGCATGTGTCCTTGCATCCTATTTTTATTCAAATCAGCATCTGGTCTCCWCATGGATAATCATAAATAGTTCCCACAAACAGGTGCTTAGCAAAGGCATAACATATATACAATGAARGAACAGTGGTCAGACAATCCTACAAATTACATTTGTTTGGCCCAGGTCAGAAACCAAATATTTGTGATAATTCTCAGTCTGTTTAACACCTTTTATCTCAAATTTAAGCAGGATTACAGCTGGCTTGACATTTTATTAGCTTTATAAAGTGGCAACACATAAATGACAAAGTAAACAGGTATATGAATGCATATATTTTTCTCAAGCTGACACCCAAAGCCAAATGATGCTTTTAATAAGCAATTTAAGCAACAAAGTAATTTTCATAGTAATCCATTTGTCCTTGAAAAAAAAGCATCATATTTGCATTTTGCTTGTATAATGTGCTCTCTGGTTCTCCCTGTAAGCAATGCCATTTATTTTCTCAACTGCAAACATGGTGCCAGTGGGCACAGCTCCTGGACGTGGCSAGTGAATCAGGTATCACCATCAGCTGTAACTTGCAAAGAGTAGCAGATTATGTCTAGAGCAAAGTTAACATGCAGATGCACTTTTTGTAGAGTTTGGCCATGTTACACTACTGCTCAAAACAAGGATGGGCAACTGGTTATAGATTAATAGAAAAATTACTCTGCAATAGTCTTCAAAAAGTCATTGAGGTTTTTCCACCAACTTGCCGTTGCCCCAAGGCAAGATGAATTCCACCTATCTTTCCTGTCTGATGGTGATCTAACCTACTGGAATTTCTATTACTGGGTCCTTTACAGAATCCCAAGAGACTTTTTACCAGTTCTTTATCACCTCCCTGTCTTTCCCAGAAGAAAAACTGACCTGAGCCGTTCTTGAGCCCATTCCTCTCCTGYCTGCCAGGGCCATGGTTACCAGATTGACCCCTTCCTCTTTGAAGCTCCTTGATATATATTGCAAATCTATGATTTCCATTTTCATGTGGGTTAAGAAAATCTGATTTCAATAATCCATGCAGATGTTTCTTCAGCCCCTTAAACCTCTATTTTAGTTCTTCTACCCAACTGATTACACCTGCAATAAAAACTTAAACTCGGGAGGGTAATGTGAGATCAGAAGGTTCACTTTATGCAGCTTGAAAGGCTGTGACCTTTTAGAACCTTTGAATATATCTGCCTTTTTCCTCCTTGCAATCACAAATCACTGCTGATTCCTGTACAGCTGCTTAGCCATTACTGTACCAAACTCTTTTTTATTAAACAACTACCTTAATTATTCTCTGTATTGCATCTGTACTGCTGCCTATTCACATCACCCTCCTCTGCACCTACTCCTACTGAAATATATCCCATTTCTTCAGAATGTATCTTCAGTTTCTCTTCACATTTTAGATGTTCTTCAGCAGTTTCAGTTTGGGTGTTATCTACAAACTTAAAATGTATTATCATCCACATTTTGCAGATTTTCAACAGAACTGAGCTCCAGAGACACCTCCACAGAGCCCTGCTCAGGGGGACACCATTATRACAAAGGATTGTTGACAACAGCCTCTTCATAATTAGTTTGTCACTGCCTGCAGGAATCTCATCTTTTGTTTCTCTCACTTCATTATGAGAGTGTCATAGAAACCAAAGTCATAACCCCAGCAAACACAAGACATAAAGCATTTTAAGGCTTGTAATACCTTTTAGCTGGTTTTTGCCTTCCCTCCCATTGTCACCACCCAAGGAGAAACCAGAGACTCTGAAATTGGACTTGTTACCAGCAGCAGCAAGAAGCTTGAGTTTGTGGTTACACTTTCAGCAAAAATATTGCACAAGTAATCTTAAGCCATCTCTGCTCTCGGCTGCTCTTTCACACCTTTGTGCTGCTTAGAACCAATTGCTCACATCACACTTGTGTGTGGCAAACAGAATCTGAAAACCAAACAACCCAAAGGCCTGTGCAAACACAGCGGAGAGGCAGTGTTATGGTTAGTGCTGAAAAACAGAAGTTTCCTAAATTACACCAGTATTTTAATGAAAACATGAAAGCCAGACTTGAATGTCTGAGACTGAATTTCTCATGATCCAGMTAGTTACAGATTGCAAAGAGAAATCCAGAGCTGCTTAAGCTGTACAAAGGTATTGATTTTGTCAAGAGCCAGGCGAGATAAAAGTGGAAGCATCTTGTGGTGTTCACCACCATCTGCATGCTGGCAGAARCTGACCTAAGACTCACAAGAGCAGAGTTGCAAGCCAAACCAGACAGTTCCTTTCCATGTGCCAGTGAAGAGCTATGCATGCTGCAGGTTGCAACCAGTGGGCCATTCTGAAGCTTTAGGGACCTGTCTTCAGATGACATAGTTGAATCCTAGACTGAAAAAAATACAAYCTTTTTACAGTCATAGTGATTCTAATTAATCTGATCTCATAGCAAGACAGCAGCTTCATATATGCCTCAATTTTAAAGAAAGATGGAATCTGAAGTTTATAATGTGCAAACAATTCTTCCCTACAYTAATGTGTGTTGGATTTCTGCAGAGATAAGTTTGCATATGTGCTCCAGAACACAATGCATCCTTCCACATACCTCGTTACTTCTATAGCATGTACGTAGAACGCAATTCAGAATGCCACCTTCACAGTCAATGCAAGCACATTCCYTTTCAAGCCATGGGACAAATCCACAACTGAGTTTAAAGTCAATGCCTGAAAGAGAATGACACTTCTTGCTTCTTGTTAATGTGGCTGTCCACTCTGTCACTGGATTAAACAGTAGATCTTTAAATGTGCTGTCACATCAAACAGCAGACACAGAAACTATAATTTGCCTTCTGCAATTCTGGACATGACAGCAAACATTTTTTAATCAAGTTTCCATTCATAATCGGGGTTCCAACATGTGAGTTCAATGTTTTCTATTTGATTATTTTCATGATCCCTTACACAAGCCAGCCAAGGCTATCATTACTTTTATTTCTGGGTGTAAAAAGGCAAAGTGTAATGAAATAGCTTACATTCCTWAAGTCTGTTGCCATTGGGCAGGAGCGCTCTGGATCATCAACACTGTCAACAATAGACAGTGCTGTAAAAATAGCATGCACACATGCAGCAAAACAGAGCAGCTGCCCATCTTAGGACGGGGGAAATGCAGCTCTCACCACCTCGGCAGCAGTCGCCTGTGCCAGCCGGAATCTCCGGCAGAGGGATTTAAATGAATGTTGATGACTGCCCAAATAGATTCTACCTTCAGTAATGCAATGATTTCTTAGTATTATTGCCAGTTCTGTCTATAATAAAGATGGAAGGTCTTTTTAGTAACATATGGAAAATCATTATAGCCACAATCCAAAGCAATTGCTCGTGGGCAGTGTGCTGTTGACTCCCTTCAGTCTGTTGCTTCATCACTTCACCCATGACCTGGAGGAATAATTTCTCCCTCGCCAACATAGCAGCAGTTTACTTTCCATATCCACTAATGTCTGGTGCATCTTAAAATTATGGTTCTCAGCAAATCCAAAAGTCATAGAACATCTTAATGTCCATKAAATTCTACGTCTACCATGACCATGTGGTACTGAATTCTCAATTTATGTTAGATTTACTAAATTAAATGATACACCGGATTTGGCTTTTGAAAACAAATTTGGAAGTTGGAATATTCCATTTGCCATGAAAAAGCCCAGAGACAAAAATCATGCTGTATTGGCAGAGAAAKATGTGGACAACATGATTAGCGAGAGCACAATATACATAATCCAAATTTAAACTTCCCAAAGACAATCATGATTACACCCTCCATGAATGGGAGCCCGCTGCCAATTTCACAGCCCTCATAAAGTAGAAACTTAGAGAAAATCTGAATCTGTGGGGTCAATTCAAGGCCATAATTAGAACTATAACAGCTTTCACTCTTCCAGATCTCAAGATTTTGCCAGGTGCCAGATAGAGATGGGAGGAAAAGGGGCTTAGCCGTGACCATCACCAACCTGGCTGCTCCCTGCTGCCTGCACTCCTCCCCAGTCAGCTTGGAACTGACTGGGCATTTTCAAGTTTAGACACTGGACAGAAATCTCGAAGTTTTTTTAACAAAAAACTGTGGCTAAGATATTTCATTTAGTGCTCTCTACTTGAGGAAAAGCAGGCAGAAATCAGCAGCAGCAAGTCCACTTGGCATGTGAGCAGTCAACACATGCACCCTTTGGAATTAGCATGGCACAGCAGTGCCTGTCTCAGATGGATTATCCAGAAGTACCTAGAGAGGAGAGGAGAGCCAAAGGCTGTGAAAGGTTACACAGCCATAGCAAATACTGACTCTCCTAATCCTATTTCACGTTAATCAAATTTGCTAGCAAGTTTATAATTTTAAAATATGAAAATTAGAACAATTCAAACTTAAATGCCTTAAAATGCTATGGATTGAATGACTATCTGAAACACAACAAGTCAAAGTAACTTATTTTTATTTTTAATAAAGGAAATCTCTACTTAAAATCAAGACTGGAAGATTTTTTACTTTTGTTTTTGAAAGACTTCCTCTAGTTCCAGACAGAAATAATTCAAGGAAGTCTTACATAAGAAGAGATCTGATTAGGTGATCCCAACAGTCCTCTCTGTCTTCAAGACCAATAAATCTGTTTTCAGACACAGCATAAAAACCAAGAAACTAAGTCTCATAAAAATTATCTTGACGATTCTTATCAAAGTAAAACTAGTTTGCATATTTCTAAAAAAGCACATGCAGGGGGGAAAAAAAGTGTAAAAATGAAACAACTGAGAGATGTCAATAAAAAAATTAAAATTAAGAGTGAAGATAAGTTCACATTCTGAGAGGACACATGTATAGGCCTCCAACTTTTTCTGATAACTCTCTTGGTTATCTTTTCTTCAAACCAGGCTACCACTCCCTTATGCGAACATCTCCCCACACTTTTACCTGTCCCTTGCAGTGAACTTCATGTTCGCTTACAGTCTGATCTCTTGGGCAGGACCTAAGAGGGCCCGCTGTGACCTGTGTGTCAGTATTCACACTCCATCTGTTCTTTCAAAGGAGGAATAAATCCTTTCCTCCCTATGAACTCAGAAATCTGCCCAGAACACAGAGTTACAGCAGCCACTTGCGCTGAGAGGTGCAAGGTCAGGGAGAGCGTGACCCCCACCCTTTGCTGATAGCGGTGCAGTGGCTCAGGGTATCCACACCCTGTTGCTTTACATGGAAGGAAAACACATTCCAAATGAGCATGGATGTTAGTGATGCATGGGAAAACATGAGACAGATGAGCCTTGTGCTTAATATGCCTACTTGAGGAAAGGACAAGGCTACTGTAAATAAAGAYCTGAAGATGCCGTTTCAGTAAAAAGTCCAGGAATTTTTCTTGGCAAAAACTTCCTATACCCYTCATATAGATGCAATTATACACACCCCCATTTTTTTTCTTATTTTCAAAAAATTTTTCCTGTCAAGCCATCTGACCTGCTTAGAACAGGAAAAAAAGGCTAAATAGAGCAAGATATTTTTAGCATTCCTGAAGGAGCTTCTTCCAAATGTCATTCATTATAGAGCTACGTGAAATCATCTCTCTGGACACTCACGCCAGAATCTAGGACAAAGTGAACGACTTCAGCCACAGCCCACCCCAGAGAAATGCTGGATTCCCTGCTCCAGCATAATGCATTCAATTCAAATTGGTTTGTTCCTCAGCCAAGGGACATAGCAACATAATTTACTATTTCCCTTTTGAATATYCAATGCCGAATAAATCTGATCTGCTGGGGAAGTGTTTTGACAGTCTAGCCTGAAAGCACATCATCTGTTTCCTGGAGCTTCCTTCCAAAGCTTCAACAGCTAATTTTACACTGTTGCACCCATGAGGTCTTAGGAAAAGGCAGGTGGAAGGGAATTAAATGGTTTACAAAGAATGAACAACAACAACAAAAGGTTCTGAAAACTAAGTCAACAGTTTATATCCATTACCCTTTTGTTGCAAAGCACCTGCAGTATGGCACAGCAAAAGGTTGTTAGATTGCAAATAACATTCTAATAATTATTTTCTTATATAACATCTCCCTGTAATCTCTCACAGCACTTTTTGAGTTTTGAACCATATCTCCACTTGGTAATGAGAGGAAATACAAACCAAATAATATCACCAAGCATCACTCATCTTTCTCTATAATCCTCTGTTTCTTTCAGGGTGGCAGTTTTTCTGCCTACCAAAYATTTTACAGGCACTGCTAAATGATGAAGCACACACAAGGAAAAGTAATATTTGGGTTTGTATTGCCTACCTATGGTGTTTCTCAACTCCTTCCAGCCAGCTGCACACAAATAACACTTAATGGCATCACATCACAGCCTTTCATGATTATTCAGAATGATGACAGGTCAGCATTCACTGATGCTGCTCCTCTAGCCTCAGTGAAATTTATATRAGTAGAAGCTGGGTGTGTGGCACATTTTAGGATCTGCAACTAAGCTTTTGGTCTACTTGTAGCTTTCCCTGCCGTAAAAGTTTGGGTGATTTACAGAAAGGGACCAATTTTCAACACAATTAACTGGGCAGACTTAGACAGGAATAGTTGTGCAAGGAAAAACTCTCRTATGTGTTAACAAAAACAGCTGTGATAGGACACACTAACAATGGCAGGTCAACTGCACTTCCGTTTTATTCCCTATGATTCAGCTGCCCACATCTGACACTCTCAGCACAGAGATCTCACATCGATAAAAACTGGACAGGAAAAAAAAGAACAAAAGCAGATACTTTATTCAGAGTCACACTAAAACTGTATTTCACTGCTTTTTCCTTGTGAGGTGAAGGAGGAGAAAGCCAAGAGAAATTATAATATTTAACTAGCATGTAACACCAGAGGAGGGTGCAGTACTCGAGGAATCCCTTCGTTTGTTGTGTTAAATACCAATGTGGACTTTTCTCAACCATCATTTTTTTCAATCTTTAATATTATTCCTCTTCCATTGTAATTTATCCTTCATTTTCTTTGCCATTTTCTATTTTTTCCTTCTTTTCTTTCTTCAGTTCTTGAATCTTCCTTTATTTATTTCTCATATTTTAGAAGGGTTGAGAAACTGAACCATTTTGACACAGTTTAAAAAGTCTCACACTTCTTATGTTTTCAGTACATACCTCTGTATTTAATGACAAGCAGAGGAGCAAGGAAGCCTGATGCCAACATCAGTCCACCTCCAAAATCCTTGAAGCTACAATAAAAGTCAAGAAACTGATTTTTGCCCCTTTTCTGTACTAACATGCTCYTGCTTTCCATTGTGTTTGCTTGTGGAAACGAGCCTGTCCCTTGGCATGTTGGATCCCATGCAGTTCTGTCATTTCATAATCAGACCCAGAATGTACAGCCATGGATGGAAGGAGGAGGCTGTTTTCAACCATGTTAGTAGACCCATTTTGAAGCCCAGCATAATCCACAATTCACATGCAGCTGGTTTAATCAGATCTCCTATCTGTCTGCTATCAAATACCTCAAGTGGAGGAAAACCTGTTAAATYGGCCCTTTCTGTGCATTTATCACYGCTTAACAAAGTAAACCATAGTTGCAAAAAGGCTTTTTAACCACCATCTCTTAATCTAAGTTTACCTAGCACACTTCCTGGATTATTTTTCTTTTTTTTTTAATTGTTGTTTTTGTTATGTTTTTAAAGCTCTCAGCCAGTGTTGGTAAAGTTTGTAAACATGAACAAGACCTCAGTAAAACTTCGTGAGAAGATATTGTCAGGAAAAGTAAACCCAGTCTAGCCCAAAGTAATTATTTGTTAAATAAATAGAGTGCTTTATCATCCTGTAGTTGGGTAAGAGTAATTTTTTTTTCTTGAGGAGTCATGAGGTTTTGCCAGTTTAAGCACAAACATAGTGGGAAGTACAATGATTGTATCATTTGCAAAACTGCCTGACTCAAAAGTAAGTGAGCTCTGTGCTTAAAAATTGATCAGTGCCCAGTGAAATCCAAAATCCTCTATTCKATCCCAATACCCACTGTAGAGCATATCAGAAGAAATTAGTTTCAAAGATGACAGTTTAGATAGAAAGTGAAGCAATAAACCATCCAAGCTAGTCAAGAGGAACTGCTGAAAAAGAAGAGATGCTGAAAAAGATTATCATCTTTAAACGGGATTCACAGTCCTGAAATAGCTCCAGCCAATAGAAAACTACACCTGCTTTCTATCACAGCTACAGCTGATCCCACTATTACCACAGCCTAACAAAGATGAAGCTTTCTTCCTCCTGCCACAAAGGGTTAACAGGGAAAATATGTTTAAACCTTTTGCGGTACTTAAGGGAAAAGAAATAGCAGACAGAACACCTTAAAATATTTAGACAAGRTTTAATTATAGTTAGCAGGGACTGATGGAGTTTTATGGAGAAAGCTTCAGCGATTCAAAWGTCTTCAAAAGAGAACAAAGAGTACAAAGCCTCCAGGTGAGAAAACAGATCCAGGGAGTAAAAAAGTAACAGCATTGAAAGACACCAGGAACTTTGGCCTGTTAGGATCTGTGCATCATTTAGGTCATGAAACAATTTGCAAGGAGATATACAACAGTCAAATCTCAAGCCTTGAACTAAAAAGGCCATCAGGAACCCTCAAAGTAATATAACCATACATATCAGACTATTTCCAAATGTTGTGTTTTCACTTGTTAAGGTAGGAGGAGAGCTGTGGACCACTTGGAMACTCTTACTTCAAACACCAGGCAGTACCACAACCTGGAAATGTGCAATGGGGTAAAAAATATTGGCACAGACTGCCAAGAAAAAAATAAGAAATATTAATCTAAATTCTTCTGCTGATTAACAGTATATCCCTAAGAAAATTATAGCATATGAACCTTATGTACCCACACTCAAACACTGGATTTTGTGACATCTTACTTAAGCCCACTAATGTTCTCCTAAAGAGACTGGGGAAATAATTGTGAGACAGACACAAAACTAGTTGGGAATAAAAGAAGCTACTACTACTAAAAATGTGATTCAGGCCAAGAGAGAGGCWGCYCCACTGAGGSCCTAACATCCCCTTACCTGAAACTGGACTAATTCAACAGCAGCACTTGTCCTATCCTAGACTGTACAGCATCTGCCACATATTTGTAGGGACCTTTATCTATGTGATATCTCCAAGGTGAGCAGAAAGGTTGTGAGGTTCTACATTTGGGCATTTGCAAAATGTTCAAAACAGAAACATTCCAAATCCTGCCCAAATTCTCTATGCTGAGTCTTTAGTCATTCTCTTCTATCTCAGGGGCTGAATCATCCAGCTTGATTACAGTTTATCCTAGGTGATTTTGTTGATTTTTGTATTTTGTGGGTTTGGGGTTTTTTTTAAGTCCCCTTAAATATTTCTTGGATTCAGGACTATACCAGATGTGCTTTTAAATGACTGAACCATTGTTTGTAAWCAAATCAAGCTTTATTTTAAGAACAGATGCTCAGGTGATGATCCTGAAGCAGCTTCTGCAACAACTTAGGGTGAACCAGTTTTAGGGAGATAAAAATTATYCTGCAATCAGGTACTCCTTTTTACTTTATTTCAAAGAACCACAGAAAGCTTACATACTTATTTCCAAGTTAACATTTTAAATCATGCTTTGCTGTTCCATGTCCTCAAAATTATGTAAGTATGAAACAAAGTAAAAAAGAAAAAACAAAGTTTTGTAATCTGCATTATATTTAAACYCTAGATATCCTAAGTAAAGCTACAGATCTAACTTGATGGCTAAGCAGTACTATATAAGTTATTATGGCAACTMAGGAGTTTTGGACACAGCATTAGTATCTATCAGCTGTCAGAGCTTCTGCAGATCCTGCTAAAATCCAGGAGTGCTTTCAGTTCCCTCAGCTTTGCAAAAGAGAGAACACGCATCTGGCGTMGTGAGTGCTGCATATACGAAGTTCATGGCCAAGCCCAGCATTTTTTAAACAGGAAATTCCTAGGGGCCAAATCTCAAAGCTGTTATTCAGCTCTGTGTTGTGCCAAGAGCCTTTTCAATTCCAGCACAGTCCTACAAATCAAAACAAGAGTTGTCTCTCACGAAATTCAGGGTTCAGCTCAATTCAGATTCCTTATTTTCCTTAAGTGATGGCCACTCCTGGATTCGATCCTCTACTGCTGAGACAAAGAGGTTTAGCCATTTGGGACTAGCACAGCCAACAAGAATGAGTTACTTACAGTCTTTGTCTTTCCCTATTTCCCCATGAGGTCTCAAGCAATCTGGTGGGGCACAGCTTCRAGCACAAAGCAAAGCAGAGCAATATACCAGGTGGGATAGGAATCAAGGAATTATCAAGGAATATATCTTGGGGTGAAATCTTTTAATCCTGCTATACCAAAAAGCTGACAATCAACTTAAACATACATTGCAAACAACTCTGGTGTTGACCATAGTCCAGTGTGCTGTCCTACACCTCCTCTATCAGAGCTATCTTTTTTCTATAACAATTTTACAGATTACTCACCAATCTGGAGTGGTGAGAATTGTGGCTTTCAAAACAGACTTTGATCTCCTAGCTGACAGACTCTTGTAGCACTGATGGTAATCCATGAGGTATTACTGTAGCAACAATGACATGCTGATAGCAGAACAAAATTTGTACTGAAGGGGCACAAACCATGAATGCTATTTGCTTGAAAACAAATGTTTCCATAGGAAACATTTCACTAACTTTGAAACATAAGGGAGCCAATGCTACAATTACATTACGATCTAACCTCTTTACATAAAAGACAGATTTTGAATAAATCTTACAGTTTTTCCTGTCTCCAGAAAAAAAGAGAAAGCAACTCACTACTCATTCATTATTCTATTTACTGTGCTTAGAAAACAAGAGATAGTGACATTTCTAGTGTAAGTAGTTGCACGGAAGCTCCTAGACAGTAAAATGACAGAGCCAATCTCTCTTCCAGTGTGCACTTTATACAGATACATAGACCTGCACGAGGTATAATRCGGCAAAGATATGAGCAGCCACCTTAGATCCAGAATGAGCTGCAAACAAAGTAATATTCAAAGACTTAACAGAGCTTGTAGAGAAATTTTTAAAAAGTACTATTACTGACAGGAGAATTAGCCATTTTCACTCCTTCTGTCTTCCAAGGGTGATTTTATGTAGAATTTAGAGAGCATTTATTGTTGTACCTGCCTGAGTGGGTTTGTGTTTAGCCGTTAATCTCCAAAGGCCTGGAGCAAAGTGTTAGGGAACTGAATATTAGCAACTGCATCCAATGCAGCAAACCTTATCTGTACTCCATTCACATAACCTGGGGTGGCACCCAGGTTAAACACGCTCAGAGAACAGCAAGGCAA
>NW_026623314.1:642923-658083 GCF_030028575.1 Malurus melanocephalus | reverse complement strand
AAGCCACGGTTGTTCAGGCAGCGTGTTGGGTCAACTTTCTGGAATTACGGTTTCTGGCATTGAAGAGGAGGAGGGGGATGAGATGGCAGATCCCAGGAAAAAAAAAAAAAAAAAAAAAAAAAAAAAAAAAAAAAAAAAAAAAAAAAAAAAAAAAAAAAAAAAAAAAAAAAAAAAAAAAAAATTGGAAATTCAGTAACAATTACACACAGAGGGAAATTTTGACTCTCTGAGCTCTGAAACAACGCAATGGACCACTGGGGTCTGTCACAGCTGTGTGCTACGTGCACATTCTCATACAGTCCTTATCAGCTACTTCCATTTGCAGGTAGCAGGAGGCCAAATACCCTCAGGTGTGAAGACAGCACAGAAACTGAGCTGGTGGAAAAAAGGCCTTGACATCCATCACTCAGGAAAGAAAAAAAAGCAAGACTCTGCAGCTTTTGTTTTTCTGCAGTCCATCTACACTGAATATTGCAAAGGCTTGACGCTCAAATTTCAGGGTCTTCTCTAGGTCTCTTCTGTTCCAGCTCTCTTTTATTCTACTCCATTTCCACCACGGCTGTGGTTCTGAGTAAAAGGCAAACAATTCCTATTCTTGTTTTCTTGTTCTGCATTCTCCTAGTACAGTACATTCACCTTCTCAATCCTTGATCGAACTCTGATTTATTGGAGGAGCAGCAATTCTTTACTGCTTGTATTAAACAGAAAACAATAAGGTCTCCACTTCTAAGCACAAGGTTCAAAGAATCCACTTCTGCCATTAATCTTCAAATTTTATGCATCAGGGTCCATGATACAAATGTAACTCTATATCAGTGCAGTTATTTATCTTACATCTTTCAAAAACCCCTTTCAAATATCCCCGTACAAATAGGTGAGTACTAAAATCAGTTCCCTCTAAAGGATGCCTTACAGTGACRGTGACTGGACTTGAGACACCAATTTCATTTCAAAGCTTACCAAAATTAGACCACTTTTAAACTTTACACTGAAGATACCCTCCAAATCAGAGGAGTTCATTTAGATATTTTTATCTATTAGATACATAGCTACAGCCTAAGAGTGTGTAGCAGAGTTCACTGGATTTCCAACAGAAAAAACTTCTTGTATAGGAACAGAGGTATACAAAGACTTCAAAAAGCACCAAGTGTAGCTTTTTGCTTTCCATCATGTCCTCTAAACTGTGCTACAATATCACCTTTGCCATGGAATTGCATGTTTTTTCCTTATCTGTTATGTTGTAATTGATGGTTCCATAAAATCATAATGCAATTGCTATTGGGAAAAGATTTTCTGTGAATGTAATGAAAGATTGTAATCACAGCTTTACTTGCAGTTTTTGGACTTCTTGGCACACATTAAGGGAAATRCTTGGAAGCTTGAAGCAAGATTGCATATTGTTGCCAGTCAGATTAGAAGTGGCAGGGAAGTTTCCATTACATTTTTGAAGAAAGTATAAGAGCACATCAGACTTAGGAGTCAGTATACACATATTGCAGCCAAGTATTTTWTCAGTTTGCAACATCAGATTAGATTCATATTTTAATTGCAGAGACACCTAATTCATCTCAGTCTGAATTGAAGCAGCCTTCTGCCTGTTCAAGGAACTAATAGTCCAGTGAATCTGCATAGAAGAGAAAAAAAAAATCCAATAGACCCTGACAATCAAAGGAGATTTGACCTAAAAGCTGACAGTCTTAGCCCCAAACATGTCTACAAGAAAACATGAACCAGATCCCTGAAAATGTAATGCTGCTCAAAGAATGTGCCCTGTCTAAATCCCCTCTTTTACTGTGGTTTAGTCTCCTGTGCTTCGGAGAAAGACCAGAGAACCCAAAACACACACATCAAATTATGACTTACTGTGGGGAAGTTTTTCTTTCATGACCCCATAGATGACAAGTGAAATCCCCAAAGCATGGCATTATTAACCAAGCATACTTTTCTTCTTTTTTCCTTCTTTAATAAGCACCAGCAGGAGACATCTTTGCATTGGGCGTGATAGGAAGTTGAGGTTCAAAGTCAGACCACTCAGGAACAGATGTTTCCTAGTGGAAAGCTATGCAGGAGGATTGGGATTCTCAAAAGAAGCCAAATAATCGTTGGGTGCCCTTCCATGATAAACTGTAACACTGCAATCATCATTAGTAATGCTACAAACCCAGAGTCCTAATTGTATAAACTTGAGTTAAAGCTGTCTTTGTTCCAGGGTCCTTAAGCCTGAACTCCATCATTACAAAAAATCATGAAACTCTGAAGAGGGTAACTTCTCAGGTGGAAAGCACCCTGCCGACATGTTCCAGTCTGATAAGTAATGGTAACAAGTCATCCTTTTTCTAAAAAGGTTTCTTCAAATGTGGCCTGCCCCTGAGTGTTTTAATTTTGACCATGGTAAAATATTTTAACTGCTATTCTTTTGGAGATCCTGAGTTCTCYGAAAAGTAGTGCATGGTGATGAAATTTCTGATTAAGATCTGTTCAATAAATGACTTAATTTATAACAAGGTTATTTCTAGACTCTCAAATCTATCCCCTATTCAAAGAGTGGATACAGCATTTTGGAGTTAGATTTTATAAATAAATATTCAATCCCTACATGAAGTACAAAATTGACATCAACATTGACCACAGATCTGAGATCAGCTCTCAGCACACAACAGCTGCAGGCTGTGGTTATCRTCATGTCCTCTAGAGTATTTTTGCAGATGCTTCTTTGCAACAAACTGGAAAATTTGATTTTTTGTTAATTGTACTTTCAATTTTAGAGAATGTTATGGAAAGTAATTTCTTACTACAATTTAACAATAACAAAATAGCAATTCRAAAACAGGCAGTTCCTGCATTTCAAACATTAGCAATTACTTGGAAAAGTCATAATAGCCAGGCATGCAGATCTTCAGCATTTTTCCTTTGCACAACTTAATTAGCGCAACAGACACTTAAATCTGTCCTAAAGCTGACAATGCCTCAAGCATTTCCTTAAGAGAGGGCAGTGCAAGTTCAGCTGTGTCGGGCCACACCAGCTGCCTGGCACGCCAGTCTGGGCACGGAGCAAAAGAAAGGAAAAACACAGTGACCCCCAGCCTTCACCAACAGGGAGTCTCAGCTGTGCTGGGTCAGGATAACCTGGCAGCTTCTGCGACTGAGTGGGGTGGAAAGCAGACAGAAAGGCAGGAAAACAAGTGATYCCACTGAACAGCGCTGCACGACACCCGGCCTGACGTCTTTTCTCTGGGAATGCTGATATTGTGACTGTGCACTCTGCATCGGTGCCARCAAGCTTTAAACTTGCTACCAAAGACACCCTATACCTTTAATGGGAAAAGCAACTCTTCTCTTTTTCCCCCCATGGAAACACACCCCCCTCCTAGAGCAAAGAAACATCAAAAGAAGCAGACTAGATGCCCTACAGCCCTTTGTTAAATGGAAGGCTGGTCAGAAATCAGAATTTGCTTCCTAAACAAAAGACATCCCAMGTGACAGCTAGAGTTTGAAACTTTCTAGAAACATTCAAATAAAGTTAATTTATAGCCATAAAAATAGGTAACACTGCTAAATGCATGTTTGCACTTTTAAAACAGGAAGGCATTTAAAATATTCTCTAGCATTTTAAAGTCTACATTATGACACCTCAAAGGATAGAAAGGAATACGTGTTTCCCAGTAAAAAAAAAAACAGCAAATGTTACAACCTTCATGTTCCTATGAAACACAGGAAGTTCAACGAAACCACATTTCATTAAAAATCGAATATTTGAATAGTTTTATATTACTAGCTCCAATAASCCATTACAATTATGGATGATTATGGAGTTCCAGATGAGGGTTCTCCACAAAGATCACTGTACAGCAGAAGAGGTGCCGGCCCTGAAAACACTCACAAGTTTCCATGAGTTTTGCCAAAATGCTCTGATAACCTCACATTTTACACACAGTACAATTTGGCTGCTTCCATCATAACCACTTCTGAGGTCAGAGTTCTCTCCATTACCTTAAACTGAACTTGGCCAAACCAGATGAATATGTGGCACCAAAGCTGGTGTTGCCATCACCAAAGCTGGTGTTTCCATCACCTCTTTCACCTAGGCTTGTCTGAAACAAGGAGCACAAACRCGCCAAACATTCTACTGCTTGCAGCAATTACTGTTCTGTCCTTCTGCTGTACTTTGGCATAAGCTATTCTTCAACTCCTGCAGCTSCAACAGGAATTAATTATCTGCAGTTGTGTGTTCATTTGATCGGAGGCTTTAGTGCACCCATTCATATAATATAAAACACAGAGAGTCTCAGCTAACAGCTCAGGGCTCTGCAGGACGAGGCGAGACCCAAGCACTATGGACAGAAAGTCTTGTTTGTCTTCAGCATCTGAACTAATCTGTTGCTGGATTTGCTTCACTTTTTAGTTTTCGGTTGCTCTATGCCTKTGGAAGACCAGGGCTCCCCGAGTCACTCAGCAGTGTTACATCAACCAACACATCAGTGTGGTGGATGTCATCACCGCCACACTCCTGGAGCACAGCCAGCACTGGGCAAAGCATCCAAAAAGTGAGGGGGACCACTTTCCTCTCCTTGGAAGGGTTCATTTTAATGTTCTTTGAGGATGTTGATAATAAAGCTAAGATATCACTGCAGAAATGAAGTTCATTCTCAAATTCAAGCTTGTCAAACAGATGGATCCAAGTCCCAAAACTTAAACAGTGACTCAAATTTGTACAAAATTAAGGAGACAGATTCTATTACGTATTTTAATTTTCTCATTATTAAAGCAAGGAAGCTAGCTGAATTTCAGCAGGCAGAGAGGAAGCAATTCCAGTGTCATCTATTAACTCCCATCTCAGTTTGAAACCATCTTACTGATTCCACTGAAATCATTCCTGTGCAAGATCTGGACCTGCAGAGAATCAGGCTCTGGCATTTTGCTTTGGGACATTTTGGATGTAAGAGTAAAGTGTGGAGCTCAAATCCAAGAATTCTGTTTGCATCTGCATTGGTTTCACATCTCTCTGGTTACTTCTTAAAGCTATAAGAAAGGACTCTAATATGTACCATAAGCAAGCAAGTCTCAAGACAGACTAATTATATCATTCCTGCCTTTTGCTTATAGCAGTTTTAACTCATCTCTAAATTCCAGTCATCTGGTTCTAATTGGAGCACATTTCAATTTCCTCACTTGATATGAGAAGCAGCAGCACTGGTGTTCACCAGAGGCCCTCACCAAGGGCAAACAAGAGTCAGGAGAAAGCCTGGTGCCTGCAAAGCAAGTTGGTCTGGCAGCCCTCAGTCTGGGCTTTCTGCAGCACCTCTTGGATCCARCGGCTCAGTAAGCACAGGGCAAGTAGCCCATATGGGTGCTGTGGCTAGTGAATACAATTTTAGTTTTTTAAGTGAGTGTCCAGCACTTCAGAAGAGATACCATATTTCCCCTCTTTTTTTCTGTTAGTACTCACTAGAAAAATAGTGACAGCTGCCTTCTGCATCAGTTGTTCTCCTGCTCTGAGGAATCTTTACAAGTAGAATATTTTTCCATCTTTACGATGGAATCCTGTAAGATGTTCTGCCTAAGTGTCTGTGCATGAAACCCAGGGAGATGAGCACCCATACAGGAGGCTGTGAGACTGACAGGGGGAGGAGCACAGCTGTATGGCTATCCATCTATATTACTCTATAGCTCATATTGCACAAGCCTCTTATTCTCAGGATGATAAGAGAAAAGGTGATGACCTCCAAAGGGGTTGTGTGAGTTGTTTTCTCCTTAATGGGGCAAAAGAATAAATGTCTGTATTTCTATTGTTTATTTACAAGATGAAGCTGTTCTTAACAGTATTTCCCATTTCTAGTGTGTGTTACTCACAATAGGCTTTTGAATTTTCTTCAAGAAGAATAAGTTCACAAATAGAAAATATGATGCAGGTGAGGGAAAACTAATGTTTCCCAGACTTACCCTACTGACTATAGAGTTGAGAGGAGTCTGTCCCACATTTGAGCCTGGGATGGGCTTTCCTGATAGGATATGTGGCTGCAAGAACAAAAAGTACAATGTCCTCATCACAGMGGGAAACTTTGAACAATATAGAGAGAAGGAAAACTACTAATCTACTCCAAATAATATTATTTATAGTTGTTAGAAATTTCACTGTTTAAAATAAATATCCCCAAATATCATTAGGGGAAGTTTTGATTGATTTTGCTCATTTATTTACTATTTTGCATTCAAGAGTAAATTAAGAAGAAATAATTAATTGCGTAAGGGCTTCTCTGAATTGGAGTCCCCGAAGATTTTTTCTTTTTTTTTTTCAAAACAGTTGATCATAGAAACATCTGCAGCAAAAAGGGAAGAAAGATAYGCTTTTTGCATACTTCAACAGTTCTGAGATTTCCAGACAACCTATGAGAATTAGACATTTAGCAGAAGCTAAATTTTACTAAAATATTGCTGCAGAGTTCTAATAAGGAAATCTTCAACAAAACAATTCAAGTCCAGCACCCACAGTTATTAATATCACATATCTTATCTAGCTACTTTCTCAATCCACTGTAAACAGCTAAATCTCAAGCATTATTCCTAACTACAATTCTCACAGAGGTACTGAAATTCTAAATTGAAATCCTATTAATTTTTTTTTTTTGGTAGATTAGCACAACCTCTACAGCACATACCTAAAATCAACTTCACACAAAATCAGAACCATGTGCAAAAGCTGCCAAGGCCAGAATGAAGAGGGATACTCTCAGCTTCTCTGAGTAGTAGCAGATGTGAAGTCCTGTCAGTATAGCCTCCAGTCAAAAGATTAAAAGGGGTCTTAACTCACATTTGCTGGCAGATTTAGGTGAGTGGGGCTACAGAAACACCTCCAGTTGACTGCTACCTCCCATCCACCCCCCACTGCAACTTCCCTGCTGACAGCAGGCCCAGCTGAGTGGCAAACAGGCACACTARATCACTCTTTGCTTCTGGTACAGTTATGTAAAAAGAAATTGGTGGGTACCCTATTAGAGAGGCTCGTTGGACACTCTGTGTGCAGTTATCAGCATTCAAGTAACCTCCCCATTGAGAAAGGGGCTGGAAAGCTCCTGTGGCTGTCCTGAGCTCCCACTGAACAAGACAGATCTCCACAGAACAAGGCACACCTCTTCCAAAGGCTGGACAATGCCCATACACACGGATTTGTAAGAGTACAGGTAATGTTGCCATCTAGTGACTCCTGCCATAGCAATATTGGCAAGATTTTTATTGGTCTGCACAAGCATCCCCAGCAACTACACGGCTCTCACCAATCTGAAGGTCCCCAGCCCATAAGTCTRAGGACTGCAACCTTTTCCACATCATAGCCTGTTATAACAATCAAATCATTTTGGGGTCTGTCTTTGACTCTCGCTTCTAGAAAAGCAATTACAACCCTTCTTCAGCCTGCTCAGGATCAAGCTGATGACCCTCAGAAGCCTGCAGCTCAACAGATTTGTTCCGTAAGTTCAGTGATTTTGCTGGCACTAGGCTATTATCTTGCATCATCTACTTGGACTTCAATGAAAAAATTAACGATGGAACTTTTGTTAAATTCAGCTTGCAAGGTGCAAATAGAGTGAAAGAACATTTCTCGTAGCATGCAAGCAAAAATATCCTGAAGCTGTGCTACATCTCCAGTGCATTAGCCAAACTTTGATGGAGACACGCTGAAAACATTATTGTTAGGATGACACAAAAAGCTCCATCTGTCATCTCACTTATTGCAGACACAGCAAGTCAGAACTGTGACTGTCCTAATGCAGTTTTGGTAGAGCTGTGATCTAGTCTGAAGCATTTAGCAATCATCAACTTTTTCTATACTCCATATTCAACGTTTTCTATGCTATAGAATAGACTTCCCTCTTTCAGGGAGTTTGGTACAGATCTGAGGGAGATGCCATTTCAAGACATTCGGGTTGTTTAATGTGGTTTTTCTCCATTCAGGGTTTTCAAATTGGAAGAATGGTGGCAGYTTCCCTTTGACAGACACATACTGCAAGCTTCAGATTGGGGGAGGGAGGAGAGGACAATATCAGGAAATAGTTCAGTAGGCACTCATGACCACCAGATACAGGTAAAGGGCTACACGTAGAAGCACGAAGGCTGGCTGTAAAAGAGGAGGTTGGGTTTGGTTGGTTACTAAGAAGTGAGGGGAGAGCAGAAACAGAAGTGAACAAAGTTTGAGGGAGCTTTAACAAAGAGAAACTGGTAATGCAGGGAAGGTACTAAAGAGAAAGAATGTGCATGCTTGGACAACAAGAGGAAAAGCCTGAGTAGCCAGGAGACAAGCACGGCAATAGTCCAAGTTAAAATGGGGTCAGACCAGATAAACACCTCTGACACTAATGGAATTCGTTAATGYCCCACTATTCAAAGTAAAACTGAAGGATTTGAATGATGCTGCTTCATTGTGTGTTCCTCACCCCAACAGCCAGGGCTCACAGGTCTGTCTCTTGGGTTAGACAATGGTGCAGGCACTGCAGACACAGCTTGTGCTAGGTATGACTTTAACATAAAATAGTTTGGAACAGCCCCAGKGCTTTGCTTTCATATCATTCTCACACTTGAATAATCTCAGGAGCAGCAGCTGCATAACACAGAAAATTGAGAAACCCTAACAACGCCTCTGTTGCAGTTGGTCTGGCTGAAACAACTTGGTGCCAAGGGAAATTGGTCTGGCCTTTTGTGTCACCCAGTGTTGCCACTGGCCTCCAGCTTCATTGGCTTTTCTCATGCATACCAAAATTTACTCTGTCATTCTCTGTGAAGTTTGTTCCACAGTCTGTGAGCACACCAGTGCTCTCACTCATATGCACACAAGCCTGGAAAGGTCAGAACTCAACAGATGTTTTGCAAAAAACACAGAACCCATGACTTGCATGAGAGCTGTGTCTTAGTCAGAGAGAAGGATATATATCCTGCATATGGAAAGCATCACATTTTACTCATTTAAGACATAAGCCACATTTCTCATTCTTGCACAGCTCATCCCAGCTATATAATGGCTGCTTATCACACTGTTAACATCCAGCTTTAAAAAATAAAAAAAAAATAAAGATGCTTGTCACTATGAAGTACTATTCCCCATGGATGGAACCTTGAAGGCATGACCAATGAAGAATGTACCATTTCAAAACAGAAAAAGATTGAACAATGCAGAACACTCATTCAACACTTGTATATACACATATAGCARCCTGCCTAGATCTCATTTATGGGCTGCCACCCATATTGATGTTTATATAGTKCAGAGTCAAAGAATTGCTGCCTCAGAAGACCTACAGCTTAATTCTCCTACCAATCCTTAGGTCAACTCAGCCATAGCAAGTAACAATGACACATTCTGAAAGCAGAAATGAACTTCCCTAAGACATAAGAGTATGTTAAAATGCACTGAACCCAAGCTCAGGGGGAGTTAGGAATGCCTTATGAATGCTCTAACTTAGCTGGAAGTTTTCTAGAAGCTTTTTATTCCCTATATATATAATATAAATAATTATTTATATTATTAAATAATAATAATTTAAATAATTATTTATTATTTATATAACCCTTTCCAGTTACAGCTTAGAAGTACAGAGCCATCACATCCTGTTTTGTCTTAGAGATACTGTCAGTACAAAGGGAATGCCTCCACATCTGATTATGTCATTTTTTGCAGGTTTTATTTATAAAGGGCTAGTAACACCAGAGATCTGTCTGCACTAGAGCAAAGCTTTAGGCTTGCTTGTAAGACAAAATTTTTTTAGTTGGAATTTGAATTTTAGAGCCCGTTTCATCAATGAAGCCTGAAGCCCTATAGAATGGGTGTGGGTTTAGCTCCTTTTTTTTATTTTTTTGAACATACAGAGCATATTGTGTACTAAAAAATATATCAGTCTTTACATGGAATTAATAACCACATTGGATGTCAAAAAAATYCACCTATTCTGAGGAAGTCTGACATACTCAACTTTTACAAGAGTGGTTTCYTATCCATAGATTGCCCACACTGACATCTAAATAGGCAAGACAGAAAGGCACTCTAGGACAACAGTTTGCAGAAAAAGCCACAACAGCTCTTAATAATGTTTTGGTTTGGGCTTTTTTTCTCCCTCCTTGGTGAGGATTTAATGGAATAGATAGAAAGGCTGTATGGAGACGTGGAAACAGCCACAAAAGAGAAAAGCAAACAGGACAAAGATGAAGATACAATCTTGGGGACAAACCACAGCTGATAGGAAAGTAAAGGAGTTGAAGCACCTCCAATAGATTAGATAAGATTCAATCAAATCCACACAAAATCCTCCAGCAGTTTACTTGGTCCAGGGCACTGCTTTAAAACAAAAATATTTGTTTGGCCTTGCTCCAGAGGGCCTGGCAAGGTGTCTTTAGAGGTCCTCAGTGTCACTTACTGAGGCACTGAGGGTGGGACCAGAGCACCTTTCCTGCTCTCCAGATAACCACTGTGGCCTCACTGGGCAGATCACAGGTATGCTTCAGTGGCAGATGCAGTTTCCTCCTTTTACTGCAACGCAGCACACACAGAGGGCCCAGGAACCCATAGGCACAGCAAAAGGTTATGAACCTGAGCTGTAGGAAATATTCCAGCAGAAAAGCAGAGGAAATGTTGTTTGAAGCTGACTTTGTCCACCCAATACCAGCAAAAACTGCACAAGGTGACACGCAGCACCTTCAGCATGTGGGAGACTTACTCCTCCAGGTGTCTCTCCATGCCATGAAGTCATCCTTGCAGCCACACTGGGACTTGATTTTGGGGGGGAAAAATGTTCGGTGTGAGCACAGGGCACTACAGGAGTACAGAGGAGAGGTAAGAATTCATTCAGGTAAGCTGAAACATAGGACACTGCAGGTGAGGAGGAAAGAACAGCCAGTGAGGGATGGTCAGAGGCAGATGCCACAAGACTTTAAATGCCATTTCAGTCTGAAGCTATGAAAAGCTGGTCTTTCCTTTGATATGAGGGAGAGGGGCACAGCCAAATCTSCAAGAAACCAGGCTACAAAATTAGTTCTCCAGATAAAATTAGCCTGAGTTTTTAAAYTTCGGGTATATAGCAAGAGAGGCGTCTAAGACTGCTGGAGAAACTCTAGAATTTCCCTCTTGATTATGAGGGAACTCTGATGAGGYATTTGACATTCTGAGCTGCTGTAGCAGACATGCAAAGTAGCAGTCACACATCAGAATGACTAGGTAAGAAACTTCAGCTTCTAAATATATTTGTAAAGGTTAAAATTAATTAGGATACAGAAATGAGCAATATTTTACTGGAAAAAGGAAAAAATTCTCCCAACACTATAGGAAAATAGCAAGGCCTCCATTAGAGCAAATCCAAGTTTAAAATTCAGTCTTGTAAACACATGTGCAGAATTTACATGGGGACGGAAGGGCTTTTGCAGTGGTGCTAGGAGCAACACATCACACTAAAGAGTAGGAAAAAAAACCAATACTGGGTAATAGGAAAAGTTCTTTCCTTGTCAGATCTGTGACTGTACAGGATGGTCTAAAGTAAGTGTTCTGAAACACTGCTAAACAAGGAAGGTCTGTAGAAATTCATGCCTAAGTGATGACATTTGTAAGCCTTCCACTGCTGAAGGTGAGTGCAGAAGAAGGGATCTTCACTAAAGCAAGAAAAAGCTGGCTTTTCCCCCCAGCCCTTCTGCTCAGTGACCAAGATAAGGGGTCAGGAAATGCAGATGCCCATGCATGTGTCTTGCAGGGACCTACATACCAGACCCATCATCCTAAACAGCACTCTTTCTGTTTAAGCATTTTTTTTCCCTTTGCAGTTCCTGTAAGTTTCATAAGTCTTGTTTTGAGTTTGTTGAGGTTTGGGTTTTGCTTTTTTTTTTAAAGTAAAAAGCTCAAGTAAGCTGTGCATGTTTTATAGTCAATATATCCATAAACACACCAAATACTAGAACAGTTTGCTAAGAGTCATTCAGGCAAGCCCTAATTAAAAAGAAAAGAAGCCCTTGCAAACAGCATGTCTCCAAGGGGTGAAAGGTCCCCGTGCTGCTCGGTGAGGAAACACCAGGGCCACCTTTAAACTTTAGAGTTTTATTAGTGCCTTTGTCAGCAGCATGTATCTGTGTGTTGTGTTTTAATCGAGGCTCTGAATGCGGCTGTGACAGACTCAAAACAGGAAATTAACACCCTGCGGTGCGGCGGCAGAGCCTCAGAGGAAGCAGCAGTGGGGTACATGAGGCCGAGGATGAACAAAGACCCATAAACATAACGTCACCCATAAAAGTCACACTTTAAGGCACAGGAAGGATACTAAACAACACTTGGCTGCCTTACACRCTTGCAGTAAAAAGAAAGCCTCAGGTTGAGAGGCAGAACGTTTGCAAGGCGCTTAGTTTTCGAAATATTTGCTGTGGCTTTTCTTATGAGCAAAGTAGTTGGAAGTTAGGGGCAGGAAATGCCCGAGGAGCTCGCAAAAGCTGCGTTTCCACTCGACGCGTGGCTCGGGGCTGAGATATCGCTTTTTATCTGTCTCCCTGTTTATTTGGGTTGTTTCCTCTTCGTAACGGGCTCAACTTTTCTGCAGGAGGCTGGATGGATTTCCAGTGTTACCATGGCATTGCTGACCTTTAACATGGGGCTGTCAACATGACCTTTGCTTCTTTCCATTCCTACAAGGATGTTTCAGGGTAAATAATTTGGAAGCCAAACAGCACTGGGAGATTCCTCCTCTGGGAGATGGGAATGCATCTAGCTCAGCTAGGAGAGGAGCAGGGCAAGAGCTGCAAGCTGATAGCTGACAGCTAATAGCAACATAAAACTGAAGTGCTGTCTGGAAAAGAACTCTTCTGCAGCTGAGAGATGCCTGGCAATGACTTTTACAACATTTAACGTTACCTGTGAACTGCCCTATCTTGAAAGCAAATATAGGGCAGACCATAGCCAGCTGCAGGGGCCCAAAGGCTGACTCTAGGGCAAAACAGTTGTGTTGAGCGGGGTAACAGAGGCTGAGGATGAGGAAATATTGGCAATATTGCTTAAGATAGCTATTGTGACTCCCAGGATTTTTAAAGCTTGAAGGGTTCTCACAAAAAGGGAGGATGTTCACTTGGTAAGAAAAACATACGTTTTACAGAATGTCAATTAAAACAACACCAGAAACCACCCAATTCACTATTAAAAAAAAAAAAAAAGGAAAACCCACTGTTGTAGCCTTTATCTAATATATGCTTTGCCTCAAGCAACTCTTTATATAGTTATATAAATTCTGTTAACTTAAATGAAAGGCAAATCCRAAGTTTCATGGGGCAATAGAAATTGCTGCCGTAAATTAGACCAGTCTGCAGCCCACTGTACTAAGGGGAACTTTAAAAGATTTCTGCCAGACTCCTCAGGCATGAAGTGGTATTTTGAACACTGTAACAGTGGCTAGAAGCTTCAGGAAAAGGTGTGCATTATTGGGAAAGTTTTGTTCACAGTGGGAGTTTCCTGTAATCCTGCACAGATTTAGAATTAATTTTTCAAGAGAGACCAAATAATACCCTAAATTCCACTAAAATTCGATGGGATTTATGTGCCTAACATCCTAAGTCCTAAGCTTTTATGTTGGGCTTATGCAGCAGAGCATGAGAGGGAGATATTTCTTATATAACTCAAACAGTTCAGATTATACTCAAGTAATCCAAACCACCTGTGGATCACTGCAGTCAAAAATTCGTGGAGGGAGGGGTTTTCCCCCTTTTCTGATTTTTAAAGCCGGATTTCCAGCACATTTAGGAATGGACCAGACCCTGAAAAGCAGAATCCCTAAGTAGGTGTGAGAGCAGCCCCGGAGCTGTGCTGGTGTTCCCCCGGGGGYTGGCCCTGGAGCACTGCAGCACCAGCTCAGGCAGCACCAGCTATGCAGAGACAGCACCAGCTGCACATTTCCCTCTGCCTGGGGAATTCCCAGCCAGGAAAATCTGTCGAGTTCTTTGAGCTGTTAGGGCAACACTTGGGTGCTAGRTCTGCTTTGGGTACAGTGTCCCAGAGTTTCCACTCGTTACTAATGCAAAATATGCTGCAGAGTTGGAATAACTGTACTGACTGGGTATGGATTGTCTAGAAGTGACTTAAGATGGTAAAAAAGGATAAAATCAAATTACTAATAAAATCAATAGCATTTTAAGAGGGTATTTCTTGTGGATTCCTACTTACTTTTTTTAAAAAAATAAAAACCACACAGGATTAAAACAGTAAAGTTCAGTTGAAATGTCATCTCAACTCTGGCAGCTTGAACATGTGGCTTCTCAAATAGAGGTTTCAGATGAAACTCTGCCATGTCAGGTACTGATGCAAAAAGTCTGCAAGAGGAAAGAACCAAAATAAATGTAAAAGCCTTCCACTAGCAAACAGGAAGCAAAGCAGCACCAAGAAGTTGTGCTGCTCACTGGGGATCCACTCAAATCASATGTTATTGAAGAGATCCAACCCAAATGAGGATGCTGCAAAGACAAATTTAAATAATGTCACAGATTCAARTGGAACCTAAAATTAGTACAATGTTTTGTCTCTCCACCCTATATTCCTGTCCTATATAATGAGATCATTTTGTTGTTAGAGCCAAATGCTCTCTCTCACTGCTGTTGCTACGAGAGGCTGACAGAAGCTGCCAAGACCTCTCGTGAGGCATTTCAAATAAAAATCTATATAATTTTTTAACTGTCTTTTTTATCACCATAGAATGTCTTACAGAGTTAAGATTCTGATATGGTAATTATTTACCCAGCCAAACCAGTTAAGCTATGCCTAATTTCATAACATATAGCTGGTAGGTGGGTACCTATAATGTTAGAAATATTTTGTTTAGTAGAAAACCCAAGATGGGAGTCGGCTGCTCTGGGCTTTTGGGGCACTTACATAAAAAWTAAAATTGGAATAGACGCAAAGGCCTTATTTGTCTTTCATTTTTACAAGTGAAAATCCAAATGAACCCCCAAATGCCAAACTAGCAGTCCTAGAGTAAAATCTAGTGTGACAGGAGGCCAATTAGGCCACCTTAAAAAGTTAATTTTTCATAGAAGTAGGAACTTCAGAAGAAGCCTTTTTTCAGCAAAATACATTTTTTGTAATAATGTTTTGTTTCAAAACCCAGTAACATTCATCCTAGGATAAATATGCTGTAAATATGTTCACAGAACTGAAAAAAAAAAA
>NW_026623314.1:516593-642892 GCF_030028575.1 Malurus melanocephalus | reverse complement strand
AAAAAAAAAAAAAAAACTTGAGAGTATATTGTGAAAATGGTGTTTCTAAACAGTTGACACTTGTCAAGAGGCAGATCTACAGTGAAACCACAAGCAGTCCTACTTCTTAGGCATGCAGAGAGACCAGAGTGCAGACCCATCTCCTCCGAGCTGTGACACAATCCTCACTGGCACACGGAACTCTACTGTTCCTTTGGATTCTCAGTTTGATGTTTCCACAACAGAGTTGCTCAGACACTCCAGAGGTCCAGCAGGATCTGGTGGTGCCAGCCAAGCTCCCTGTGCTGCTCATCTCCAGCAAGGAGAAAAGGCTCAAGGTAAATCAGCACGGCCCACAGAGGCAAGGCCAGGTGAGACTGAGGRTGTGTTGCAAAAGAACTGCATGCTTTTTGGTTCAGATCATCATTGCTGGCCATAATAGGCACAGTGATCCTGCTCTTGATTTTCTGAGCTCTTTCTCAGTTGGCTCAATATAAAATTCAGAGGGCAGACAGATTTATACCCAGAAGACCAAACTGTAGAAATCCCAAGATAACCCTCCTCCTTCAGAGGAAAGTTGTAGCAATTCAAGGGGCAATATCAAGGCTTCATCCCAGCTTTACCTTTCTTTTGCTGACACATTTAGTGAAAAAAGTGAGAAGGAATAAGAGAAAACAGAAAGAAAACATTTACCAAATGAAGGCTAGATAGATTAAAAGAGATTTAGTGCATTTTCACATGGTTTGCAGATTTTGTTTAGAATTGTTTCATTCCTTAGGTACATCTAGGTCAGTCTTAGGAACAAGGCTGATGTATGCACGCCAGTTAGAAGACAGGAAAGGGGTAAGAGTTGAAATCTATCACCCAAGATCAGAGATGATCACTATCACTGTTGCAACTAGAACTCAGGTTTGCATTATCTTGGTTTTACAGTTACATTTCTGAAGCACAGTGTGCCCAAATGAGCCTTTTTGACTTTGCATTTACTATCGGAACAGACTTTTTCCATCTGCAAGGCAATCTGATTACCCTACATTTTAAAGAAAAATAAAGATCACATTTGCTGAATTAGAGGGACATCCACTGATAGCAAGTGTTAGGAAAACCAAGTTTAGAATTTTTTTTTTTCTCTTGGGGAGTCATTCCACAAGACAATCTTCTAAAGCTTACTCCTGAGCATTCTTTTTGATCTTCTAGAGATTAAACTTTGTAGGAGTAATTTAGAACAAAAGAGGATGGGGGAATGTGTTCTAGACTGCCTATTAAAATAGAATAGTACTTCGGTTCAACAGCTAATTAATAACTTCAGCAATCACAGTTGTTCAGCATGAGGCTTCATAAGTTTTTAAGCAAAGCTCCTCCAAGATCTAGAGGAGACAGCTAAGGAAACACTGCTTTTGAATGGATTACAGAACACTTTATAAACCTTTTTCTTAACTGGCATCTTTGCCAAATAACACCTCACTGTACGTCTTCAACATCACAATAAAAATACGAAGAACCTGTCAGGCCACGAAGAGCATTCACATGAGGAGAACTTCAGTCTTGTTATATATAAGCATCCTCTAAGAGGTTTAAATCACAAACTTTTACTGCATTATAAGAAAGGGAGTGTGCAGGACTTTGCAAAAACATTTCTGTAAAGATATGAATAGATGCCTTGGGGAAACTCCTCCATATTAATAGAAATAGYTGTTACTGCCCACACCGAGCAATGGCTCAGAGGGAATCTTCACAAATATKCTTGCAACTTATTCCATTTGAATGCAGCAGATTTCAGGAAGACATCTCAATAAACAGGGAAGTCAGAAAAAGAGCTGATAAAACAAAAAKCAGCAGTGTTCACCAGCACAAACACCAACAGCAAAGACTGCCTTCCACCAACACACAAATTTCTGCCAAGGGGTTACTAGCATTCTACATTCTGCTCCATGAGATCAAATTGCCCCTTTCCCTAGAACTTGTAATTGAAGCAAGACCATTTCTCAGTTTCATGGACTGTACTCTAATTAGCAAGATATAAACCCAGACCTTAAGGATGTCTAAAAAATTTAGAGCTGGGATAAAGAGGGGGGAAATGTAGACACCAACGTAAACCTATGGACTCTGATATTAACACATGCCATTCCTTAACTTCCATCAGTTACAGCAGAGACTGCAACAGAAACCTTGTACTCCCTGAAGGCATCAGCTACAGCATCTTCTCTTGTACCCTTGTCCCCAGGGGCTTCAGCCATAATGTCTTTTCTTGTCCTATTAGTTGCTCCAAAATAAGGGGCAGAAGTCACAAATGACTGACAGCCAACCCATCTTTATAATAGGTCTCCAAAGTCCAGGTGTAAGAATGGCCACTTAACAGGGAGGAATATTTAAATTTGCTGTTATTTGTGCTTATAGGAAGTTAYAGCTGTTATCAAATTTTCCCCAGTATTTCCTGGACACACTTTTTCTAGAAATTTGATAAAAGTTATGAACACTAATGAAGGAAGCAGCACGAGAAAACCTGAAACAGCAGAGATTATGAAATATAATCTATTTAATTTCTGAGAGATACATTTAACAACAAAATCTAATGCTGAGCTACAACTGTGTGTAATTAAATCTCTTAACAGTAAAACCTTTACACTTTTCAGGACTTCTCATATGCAGTGTGGGCTGCTTGGGGAAGAGAAATCCATCTAACTGGTTTTGACATTTCAAAATTTTACTGAGGTATCTGGTTAAATCTTGTACAGCAGCAAAAAAAAAATCCTAACAAAGAAAAAACATTCTATTGCATGCCTATCACCAAAAAAAATCAGGGACCTGCCACAAAGTCTCCACTTTTTTTTTTTAATATAGAAGTTGGCCAAGGAAAGAGCCTTTAAAGTGATTAGAAGTATGCTGGGTGCCCAGCCTGAGATTAGGGTCTCATGAAGCTCAGTGTTCCATTATTTAAAAAAAATAAATCAAGAAACTTGAACATGACTCTGACTCTATGACACAGATTGTTAAATATAAATCTAGAATTTTCAAATTGTTTTGGGGAAGAAAAAAGCTGGACTTAAAAGATGATTGCTTTTAAGAGCTCATGATCCCAAATTGATAATCTGAGTATATAAACACATACATGTTCCCCTATCCATTCAATCARTAACCAAAAGCAAGACACTGGGAAGCAAGCAACACAGTTTTTGTTCTTTTCTTTTTCTAGATTAACTTAACTTGGAAGATCAGAAAATGTATTTATGGCAGTGGAGAACATATTCCTACCTCTAACTGTCTCCAGAGACTTCTCTTTAYAATGAATTGAAAACAAATTTCTAATTTTGCAAGACTAACCAGGCTGAAGTTTTCCTATGCCATGTGTTTGATTAAACCAAATTTGGAGGGGAAGAAAGGGAAGAAGAATTTCAGTTAACAGCTTAGCTGCTCCTAAGAGTGAGGGGTGTCAAAAGTAAACTGGTTTTTCCAAACTCCAATTCTATCAATCTTTTCTTTGTGCATCCCTAACTCTTCTGGACCTTGGAATGAGAACATGACATTTCACAGGAAAGCCCTTTGCACCAAACATGGACTTTTGTGGCTCATGAGTACCTGGATCCCCTCCAGTCTGCCATGCTAAGCTTTTGCAAATGAAAATTAAAATAGCCTCACTTGTACATTTTAGCAGGTAAATTTTCCTAGGCCCTCTTCAACCTAGGATGTCTTGTCAGTTCAAGCCATGCACACTCTTCAAACAAGAAAACTTTAATATGCTCCACACATTCACAACTTCTGCCTGCAACAGCCACAGGATATCCTAAATCATTGCAGCTTGAAAAGAAGCAGATTAATCTGGATTTGGTTTTTTTTCATTTCTTAATGTAATACCTCTTTCTATTTTCTTTCCTTGGAAAACTGATAACAGGGACCTGGTGTCTGTTCCTGGTAACCCAGTGAATCCCTGAAGGGCTTCAATATGTCTAAAAAACATTCCTTTAAACTGAAAACAAAGGATTGCTTGWGGGAAGAGAGGGGGACTTAACCAAAGGATGAGGTTTTGGTCTGGAGAAATGGAATCTCGGGCATCCACATTTTCCCTTGCTTCYGTATCATCGGTACTGGTGGATCTCACTTGCAAGGTTTGGATTTCATTCCTCACTTGTCTGCAGAGAACAACAACCTGCTGTGAGTACTGGCTGGCCTAAGCTAACTCCAAAGTCCTGCTGGTGAGCCACTCAAACTGTCTGCAGAAAAAGGATAAAAACAATGCCAAAAAATAAAATAAAATAAAATAATAATTAAAAAAAAAAAAGGAAAAAAACACCACCAAACAGTTAAGAAATGCAGGAAAGTCTCTATAAGTCTCTATTCACTACAGATCTGGTGTCTGGAACAGAGATAGCCYTCCCCTTTCAGAGAATTGGTGGCTGCACAGCAACATCAAACAACACGGAATAGTCCTGTAGGGAAAGGCTCCATCAACCTGCCTGCAGAACAGGCACTGAATATCATATGTAAAATAATGATCATTTTAGTTTTAAGGACTAGCTCATAATGCTTTTGAATGGATATAATTCCTCCTTTGTGGATTCTCTCATTTACCAGGCACTGAATGCTTCCCTCAGCCAACTTGATTGCCCCTAATTTTGCTAAATTATTTGGCAGCAAGTTTATCCATATGACTCCTGAATACATACCATSTCCTGTTATCCATGCCTGAAATTCAAAGGCAGTTACACAAGAAGCAGAAACAAAGAAACCTATGACAACTTGGGCTGATGTGTGGAGTTTTAGGCAATAAACTGGGAAGAAATTTACCCAGCAAGTCCACAACATCWGAAAAAGCCAAGCTTATTTTTCAGCAAGCTATCCAGTGTGGAAGTCAAGATTTCAACTGATGGCCTATATCGTTATATAAGTTGTTTTTAAACTGAATTTTTAATTACAATTTTGCACTCAATATTTTAGTACTAATTAATCCAACTTGGTTTTTTTTCAGGCCAAAGTTCACCAATACCAATACAAATACAAAGCCAGAGATGGTAGAAATCTCTGCAGTGAATGTGCAGGTGAATGTACCATGTATTATTTAAAATAGTTTATGTCCTAGTAACAAATATTTCCCAAAGGGCTGTTCATATATGACCCAACAGACCTTAGATGAGCCCACTGGCCTGGCCTAATTCTACTTTTAACTACATGAAATACATAAATTACTCAGTAAGTTTTTTGGGTTTGTTTTTTGTTTGGTTAGGGTTTTTTAGTTACTTTCTGCTTTATTGCATGATTTCTTGGATATTAAGAGTTTAATAAAATTAAAATTCATTTTACAGTATCCTAGAAAGACAATAAATTATATTCTTTAAGTATTCATTGGAAGTAAAAAAAAGCTGAACCTACATTCTTCTATTGAAGCAAAACTTGAGGCCAGTCAATTTTGCTCAGCAAAGAGCTTGAGGCTGGCCTACAGATTTTAAGGATGGAAGGCATTATATTTACAGCGGCGCTCAAGAGAAAAAGTCCCACTTCTCTGCAGCTGGTTTCACAGAGAAGGCTGCCCCAGAGACATGTATGCAAAAGGAACAAAAACAAAGGTCTGTTTACACTCTGAGCTCGAGTCAGAAAGCTGCAGAAAAACAGGAAGGCACACTGTGAAGCGGGTACCCGTCTGGTGGTTTCCGTGTGCGGTTTCACAACGGTGAGGTAATGTGGCGTCGTGGAAACGCCGCGTGCTCGCACCTCGCTGCRCAGGGCACCGCCACCCCAGGGCTGAGCAGCTCCTCAACAGATCCCCCAGAACYGGCATGGAAACGAGACCTGGGGAGCTGGGGGCAACGTTGGGTGTGAGTGGAGAATGTAGGAGCAATAAAAGTTTCATATAAAYGTTCACACGCACAGACAGAAATGGAAAGTGATGGAAATTTWAAAAAAAWATATATACATATAYATATATATAAACTCATTGACTCAATGAGAAGCTTGCATGTTTCATGCTCTACCTTAGCAGTGGAACTGTAGTTCATTCAGTGCTACTGCAGGAGACTCCTTTTTTTGAAAATAATCACCAAATATGATCCAAAATTATCAGTTGCTCCAGTCTTTTAAATCTTTAAATCTTTTTAGAAAAGAGAAGAACAAAATTGGAAGGGGAGGGGAGCTTGGGAGTACCTGCTGTCCTCAACTTATCCACTTGTCAAATAACTGCTGAAATTCTGAGCTGCCTGGGGTACAATCTTGCTTTTATGCATTTGCTTTTACAGCGAACCCACTTGGGGATTTCTAGAAGTAGGTGATAATAGATTCAGAAAATATAATTAAAACAAGTATATAATTAAGACAAATATATTCCATTAAGCAAATCAATTTTTCCATCAGCTTCAGTGGAACAGGTCTATTAGATGTAAACAAATTAAAGAGGACACCAGAGCACGTGGACTCATTTTTTACTTCCTGTTCCCATTTCACTTCAGCTGAGCTTTTGAGATATCCTCATTTTGTCTAACAGTGAGAGATCACAAATTTGCAGCTGAGTGCTTACAGATTGCAAAGCATCTGCYGATAAGCTCAGTATTGTCCATGTAAATATGAATGACAACAGCAGGGGACCATACCCAAAGATCTGCTTGGATGGGAATCCCGAGACCATCAAGATAACAATTCTTTCGCTTATCATTCTTCAGTGTGCCGGTTTAGAAAGGGGATAAAACACTTGACAYTCTAATATAAATAGTCAGCACAGTACATAACCACATACTGAATAAGCAGAACTCTTACACCAAAGAAAAAAAAGTAACCAGTCACCACATTCACACACCTTCTTTTTCCTGGCAGAGTGGGGTTAACTCCACTGGATTCAAAGACATTATTTATAAAATTAAGGGTTCAAAAGCCTTTTTCAAAGCCCTGTAGGTTTCTTGATATCTTTCCAGCCAGTGCTTCRGATGAGCAATTGGGATAGAATTTGGCCTCCAGCAGGTCATGAAGTTTCCTGTCAAAGCTTGAGAACTATTTTCCTCAGATTAATCCTTGGGCAGCTTCCTCTACTATGTCCATAGGCAYGGAAAATACAGATCATTCTGGAGCACCAATGATCATGATGCAAGAACACACRCAATAAAAGCATAGAGTCAAGGGAGCAGGTAAGTTTGCAGAGCCAACATGATTTTCTGAGACAAACAATAGCCAAGTGGGAGGCTAAGCAGCAGGCACAAAAAAGGATTGCATAGTTTGAAGAAGACCAAGTACCTTTAATAATTCCTTCCTGAAGAAAGTCCAGCCTTCCTGGACTTGTTTGCCCTTCAGGATTGCCTCCCAAGGAGCTCTGTCAACCAGAGTCCCAAATAGGCCCAGGTCAGTCCTCCAGAAGTCCAGGGTGACAGTTCTGCTGACCCCTCAGCTTACTTCTCCAAGAATTGTCATTGCCATGACCAAATCAGCCTCCAGCCTCCCATCATGCCCAARTCCTTCTCTGTTCACAAATAGGTCCAGCTGGGACCTTCCCTGGTTGGCTCACTCACCAGCTGTGTCAGGCAGTTATCTTCCRCACACTCCAGGAACCCCCTGCATTGCTTCCTTTCTGCTGTACTGCATTTCTAGCAGACATTCAGTTAGCTGAAGAGCCCCATGAGAACAAGGGCTGTTGATATAGAATATATAAATGAAAATTAGAAACAGCAGTACATTTTTGTACTTGAAGTTAGGAATCCCTAAAGGACATCTATTTGTCCACACATTGGGCCAGTCATTATAAGAAATTATTGAAGGTCTTCAGCCTCATCTTCTAARTAGTTAATGAAGCCTAGACCTTTCCTCTGCTGTTTAGAACAYTTAAATGTTCTAAAGTTTTCTACACGTTACCCTTTCAAAAACACTATCTACAAATTTATACAGTAGAAGTATCTTGGCATCATTTTCCTACCCAAATCCATTTACAGAGACCAAACTRTCTCTCTRGTCCAGCCAAAGRAGCTCYTTGAAACAATGTGGGTTAAAACCCACACACATATTTATCCTATGACACAGACTTCTACAGAAAAGCTTTAGCATCCTTGACTAAGCCTGATTGACATTTTTATTGCCCAAATCACTAGGAAGAATTATATTTTCCAGTGTACTGYTTCTGCTGGATCTGGAGTTTTAGGCAATACACCAATTACCCATCAGGAAGTGAAAAATAAGGAGCACAGGTTATTTATGTATGTTAGGAATCCTGTCACAAGTACAAGCAGTGATTTTATGGATATCAAGGGACCACAAACCACCACAAAATATTCAAGCATGCCACATAACCCAACATATGTAACCCCTACATTAGTCAGACCCTGCAGTGAAGTATTCTGTTCTAAAATGGCTTTCTTAGTGTAAGTAGAACTCAAAATACAGTTAGAGGAATTGAAGTAATGTAGCATTTAAACATCCTATTGACTAATTTTACTTCAAATTATTCCAGAGCGAGCATTATAACCAAAAAATTACCTCAGTAGGATGAGAAAAAGCAAACTGTATTCAATATAACACTGTCATTACAGAGATGAGTCAAGGCCCTGGAAGAGTTGAGAGGCAACCTCTTAAATTACTTTTAAGTCTCTTCCTTTAAATTGAGSTCAGTGATATAAAGTGCCAACTTGCAAGATTTGGAGACAGGATAGCATATATTCAGGTATTCAGAACTTAGCAACACAACAGAAAGCATATAGATTTCTGCACCTTTAGTCTCAGTAAGTGACAGCTAAGGACAGAAAACTCAGCTCAAAGAACTACAGCATACTGAAACACCCTCACGAAATTGAGACCAGTCCCTAAAGTTGTCACTATGACCAAGTCATTGCATCATCTCCATCTCAGCTCAAAGTACTGAGCAGGACAATAATGCCCAGCCCATGGTTTTCCCCACCTCTCCTTCCAGGCAGCCAGTAAGTGCCATATGGATTTTCCTAGAAGCATCATCTTGTGCATTTCCACTSTCTGTCAGCTGCAATCAGCACATTCAGCTTCTATCTTTGGCTGATTCATCTCCTCTTTACAAATAATCCCTCCATGTCTTTTAAGGGTGGGGGGCAATACTAGCAGAATGGCTTCTTACTTGCAAAGGCTTCCTTTCCCTTCCATCAACCCAAGTCCTTCTTGCAAAGTTCTCTACCTTTTATCCCACTCAAGATCCCTGCTCTTCAGTTCTCCTCTGCTAATAAAAGGGTGAGAGACAACCATGGCTGGGGCACTTGCCCAGCAAGGAGAGGCCAAGAAACCCAAACTTTCTCACCGTGGAGAGGGGYTGGTTTTGGGGAACTCCTCAATTCCTGTGTTGAGGTTGCTGAGGGGATAGAATGTTGGAATGATGAGACAATGGGCATAAAATGAAGCAAGAGGAGTTTACTCCAGATGTTAGGAGAAGCTTTCTGCCCCAAGAGAAAGTGAAGTGGATTGCCCAAAGTGTCTGTGCAGTCTCTATCCATAGAAGTTTTGAATGTCTGGATAAAGCCCTGAGCAACCTGGTCTGACTTCCCAGCCRTCCCTCCTTGCCCAAGCCAAAATGTACTGATTGGTGAAAACTGCACCTGTACTTGCTTCACAAAACACAAACACTGCAAGGATTTTCTAACCTCTTTAACCCCAAGCCCTCAGAGGCAGCATATTCATCAGTGGGAAAAATTCATTATATTTTATTGGGTATTGATATTAGTCACTGATGCAGTAGATGGAGTTTAGACTTTCTTCTTTGTTCCAAGTTTCCAACAGCTATCAAAAAGCAAAACTGTCTAACCTGGTTAGGCTCTGCAGGCCAATGCCTTGCCACGAAGTCTTTTCAGACTGCCAGAACCATGTCATCAAAGACAGGCCACGTCCCTAAATCTTACGCCAAGCCAGGTGCCCGTGGTGATAAAACATTTTCCCAAAGGCAGCCTGACCTTGGCAGCCTCACAGGTGCAGTTATCAATCAAAGTTCATAAACACAAAGCCAGCCCAGCTCCTTCCACCCAGCCAGACAGAACGGACACCCTGCTGTTTGGACAGGCAGGTGCTGATCCCTTCACCTCCTAGAACCCGCTGCTGGGAAGCCCAAAGCTGGAACTCTGGGCTGACAGAGAAACAGACGCACAAAAATAGGTGCCTGAAGTTGCTAAAGGACTGGCAAGGTGACAGATTGTTCAGCTGCAGGAAGATCTAGAGAAGAGAAACAGATCAGATTGCAATTAGAATGTAAATGCTGCAGCTAGTAAGCAAAGTCATCCATTAGGCATCTGTCATCCATTAAGCATATGAATTTCTCCTTTAGAAGAAGAAATTGGATTCCTGAATATTATTCAAAAAATTATACAGAAACTTCAACATATGCTGTTTCTGTGGCTGAGGAAGAGGAAAGAAGTTCAAAGATTTAGCAGTTTTGTATTGACCTCATCTGTTTTAAGGCACGTTTCCCACGGCCTAAACCAGCCTAGGGAATTCTAAAATTTATATCAGAGGTGGGCAGTTAAGTAGAGCAAAGATACAGACTAAAACAATCCCATCTATTTTTTTTGAGGCAGTTAATTTGGAGAAGTGACTTAGCAGTAGGTTTTTCTTGCATACATGGAAGGCTCCCTGAAGGAAACAGGGACACTTCCTTGTAGACATTTAAATGAAAAAGCAGCTATGAGTTCACAGATTATAAAACACCCAGGAATCTGCACAAAAAAAAAAAGAAACAGAAATTTTACAAACACAAAACTTTCCAAGCCATATTAACAAGACAAACCCACCAGGCCTGATAGACCAACAGGCTTCACGATTCCTAGCACTCCCAGGATTTCTTTATTGAATATAATCCCTCTCCATGAAACTAGGAGAGCTGTGGTAGAGCTAACACTAAAACCAAAACAGAGCATCCAAAGCATTTACAGGTGGAAAAAACATGTCCCTATAACTAATTGGAATAAAGAATAAGAGGAATTGTAGTTCTCTGGGGGTTTTGGAAAAGAAGACTTGTTTCATTTTGGCAGAATGCTAAGACTACACAAATTGAAACGTCATTAAAAGAGCCAGAGAACAAGCAGCATTTTTCTTTTTGCCCCATATGAAAACAAGGACATTTCAAGCCAAAAAAGTTGTGTTTTGATAGAGGTCTACAAACCTTTCAAGAGTAATTAACAGAAAAAATAAAAATCTGCCTTTTGATACTTGCCAAATTTGCTTTTGTTATTGAAAAACAGTCAAAGCAACATTTTTTTTTTGTCATCCTGAAGCATATCTTGAAAGTATTTTCTGTTCTTGGACATGTGCTTGACAGCCTCAAAGTCAGCTTTAAYAGTATTTTTAAGACACGTCCACATTTTTCCATGCCAGTTTAAATTATTCAAATACAACCTCAAATTTATCCTAGTCTCCTGTTTTACTCATAGATTTCACGTGCCTCAGTTTTCCTAAGTGGATTTCCCAGATTTGCAGGCAGAAGTTTTCAAAGAATCAGGAACAGGAGTTAACCCTCCTGGTTTCCTGTTCRGTGACTTAATGAAGGGTCCATCCTGTCTGTTTTGCAAGTGCACATTGTGTAACTCCTTTGGGGACCCGGGGCAGAGGACACGTGCTTGTGGACACATATACATCCAATGAACTGCTCCGTGGGATAATGCCGGCCATTTTTCTACAGARTCCTGCCAAAAATGTGCAGCTACCAGAAAATGTACATTAATATGCATTCATCCAAACTATCACACCTAAACACACCACGTATTACCAGCCTTTGTGATGCTGGTAATGAAATGAAATGTTTGAGTGCATCACTCCCTACTAAAACTCTTTAAAAAATCCCCTTTTTTGTTTGCCTGTGGGCTGAATTGCAAGAGGAGGTTAATCAAATTTCTCTAAATCACATGGGTGCTGTGGAAATTTGTTAATTTATAGCAAGTGCTTTGAGCATGTATTGTAAAGCTGCTATTCAAGTTCTATGCATTCAGCAGGTCTAGTTTTGCTTAGAAATTCTTGAACTCTCGAGGAACCTGATCTGAGTTTCGACTCTAAGAAAACTTGAAACCAGTTGAGATTTGTGTGGCCTCAGGTTTCATTAAGTATTTAGCACAACTGATAATGAGCCCTTGTCATACACATTCCATCTCCTAGAGCCTTTGGTTTACTTTCCAAACTAAGCAATACAAATGTGTGGCACTGCYTTTGCAATAGAAGTGTGCCCCTAACCAAGTTACTCTAGGTATCCTAGACATTTACCTGTTTCTTGCATTGTAGGCCCAGCTAGTTCAGATATTTTTTATATTAAAACTGTAGTTTCTTTAGGAGGCATCTTTTTGTATGGCCACTCTGTTGAGCAAAATACCCTACATAAATATATACCTTGTTGTCTGAAAGAGTGATAAAAGTGAAATCAGTTATGCCATAAGGACAAAGCCTTTCATATCCTCATTTCCTCTGTCTTCCATAAAGACTGCTTAAGAGCCRTGTGGGGCACGGGGAAGCTTTACAGAGCTCACAGAAGTGAACCTGGCACGTGAGACCCAAAGCCAGCAGCAGATTCCCACCGAGTCACTGCTTCAGACTTTGTCTCTCAGCTGACTCCAAACTACATACCCACGGCATTACAGATGCATTTCTGACTGCCCTCTTACAGCCAGGATGCACATTTTGTGGCCTGTCTGCCCTCATCTAAATCTATCTCTGTTTGGAGGAGATGTTCAGTTGAGAGCTCGAAGCATCTCAATAAACTCAAAAGCACAGAATGGTGCCTTGTACCTTAACTTCAGGCCTCTAAAACCCTCACAGAGAACAAACTAMCACAAAGTGCAGCAATGGTCTGCTAAAATATGTTAATTCCCAAAGAGTTCGGTCAGATACATGTCTATCTGAATCACCCTTGTGCATCACAGCCTGGGGAATAAAAAAAAAGTCAGTCAAAGAACTCGCCGTTAGCAGTARTAACATCCATTCTGGTGCTAAAAATCTTGACATATACAATAGTTCAATGAAATCCAGAAAAAACAGTTAGGATCCCTTTTTCCATATCCATTTAAGTAATTTTGCACCTCYGCTTCTCAGGTTTGTCTCAGCAGGTCACAGCCAGCATCTTATAAAATGTGTATGAGGGGCTTGACATCCAAATAAACTCTTAATACCAGATCATCTCATTTTGAAAAAAATGTCAAGTAAAAATACATTACAAGGCTTTCCTTCTCTAAACGAAATAACTTTGTGAGCATTTTCCTACCAGTTATAAATATTTAAGGTATGAGACAAAAAAAAAAAAAAAAAAAAAAAAAAAATTAAAAAAAAAAAAAAAAAAAAAAAAAAAAAAAAAAAAAAAAAAAAAAAAAAAAATAGAATATTCTGCACTGTAATTAAGAACGAGAAAACCTCCATAAAAAGTTATGTTTAATGAATCACACAGGTATCTTTAACACCTCTGTTTCTCTACAGAGTGCCCTTCCTTAAGCTTCCTCATGCTTCCTTGACCTTCTGCTAGGAAAATTCATCTTCCAGAGAGCCGTAAGACCTTAACCTCACAGTACACTCTAAGTCAAACACTCATCTCTTCCTACAAAGCTTAATTCCTACCATATTTTTTGTGGCAAGTAGTCCTTAATTTCTTCCTTTCTACGGTCAGTTCTCCTCACAAGTCTGCATACAATAGCACCTTCCTGAAAACTTTACCACGTGATGATGATTCCTTCTCCTCCTTATATGACCTTCCCCTGAGTGTTTTTATTCCCCACAGCTGCRCTCCTTCCAGCACTCTCTTGTCTGCTTTCTACCCTTGCTCTRCCTTGGGTGGTTTTGTTAAACCTCATCCAGAGAGAACAATTTTCTGTACAAAGAATTTATGTTTTTTCCTCACTCCTTATTTCTCCTCTCACCTCCAATGTTACCAAACTTCCCTCAAGACACTAAAAAGTTCAGTTGAAAAAGTTAATAGGGGCGACCTGATTTGTACTTCTTCCAGAACAAAGTTGAAAAGAAATGGTTGTTTGCCACATGCCATCAAATAGAGGGAAAACTCATCTAATCTGAAGCAGCTGAGCATAATGAGGAAATATTGAAACTTATTAATTAAGAAAAKATGTGAACTGCTGTAGCTCAGCTATTGCTTTGCAGTGCATTAGCCTTTCCCACAACACAGGCAGACACTTCAAAAGTTCCAAAGGAGTGACAAACATAAAGAAAAATACTGGGTTTGAATTAGGGCCTTTTGCTTCTAGTCTTCTACTAAAATTAGGGGCCAAACTTGAGACATCTGGAMGTTGCTCAGTTCCTCATTAAATTCAATCATTCACCTCTAACAAAATCACTGCMCTTTTCGGTATGTCAGTTTGGGGTACCTGAAACAGAAACAAATAAAATGTGTTGGTCACTTTAAAATCTTKATACTATAATGGTCTGAGATGAGAAATGACCAGCTTGGGTCCCTAATCCCACAGCCTCTGGAAAACTGAGCTCTCAACTCTGAGCTCCCTAATAACCACACCAGTTGTAGTTGAGATGATTCATAGATTTTCCAATCATTAGGATAATTCAATCTGTTTGAGTAACACAACACTTCAAGTCTTACATGGTAGTTTATGAAGCACAATGGATCACAAACCACACAGTAATTTTACTATTTCTAGAACAAAAACTAATTAAGTGACTAAAACTGAAGGAAATAAATTGAATTTGTAAGGCACATGCACACAGAATTGTCTTTAAACAATATSCCTTGACAATGACTGAATCCCATCACAGGAGTTCCTGAAAGAGTATTTTTAAAAGTCATCTGACTCCAAATTATCATCTTTTCCTAATCTCAGATTTTAGTCTGCAAACAGTCGCACTGGGGAAGGACAAATACTTTAAGTTTATGCACTCCCCAGAGGGTATAATCTCGGCTGTGTTGCAGCAAGCAGGCTGCTCTATTATGTATCATAGATTCCTTCTGCTCTGTGCAAGTCCTGCCACAGCAAAATGTAGTCAAGCAGGAGAGGAAGAATGTAGAGCTTTCAGCAGAGGGAGGTGTTGACACAGCGTATAACTCTAGGGGAGGGGATCAGAGATTGACTGATTCAGTGCTCGGCACAGGCAGTAAATCCCTCCTCCRGCAGTTTGTTAGGGTTTCCTGTGTGTTTTTTGTTGTTGTTGTTGGGAGGACGGTATATTATTTTTTTAAAGGAATAGCCCTTAAAAAGCTTTGCTGAAGTTGTTTTACTGTTTGCGGGAGCTGAGATGCATTCTGCTGTCAATGGRAAAAAAAAAAAAAAAAGGCATAAATGAGAGGGTGGGCGCAAAGGAAATAYATACAGGCATAAATTTAAAGAGAGAAGCCTTTGGTCACCAAAAATAGCCACGGCAGAGTGTGTAACTAAAACCTGACTAGTGCCTACACAGCCAGCGCAGCRCACAGGGCAAAGTTACATAATATTTTCCACATTTATTTCAAGCACGGCAGCCTGCCAGCTTGATAGATTTCTAGAAAGGGTGGGAGAGAGAGAGAGAGAGTAGTTTGATTCACAGACTGCTGCATTTACAGCTCACCCCACAGGCTCTGCCCTCGCCTCTTTGGGCGTTTACCTTCACAGCTTGCCAGAGAGCAGTGTGAGCATAGCCCTGATATAGAAAGCAAGTCACCCTTCAGACTGCCCAAAGCACTGCAGCTGCACAAGTTGGACGTAGTTTTAGAGGTTTGCTGAGTCGTTGTCAAAGCTCAGAAATTAGCAGTAGGAAAAACACCTTGACAAAAAGAAAAAAAAAAAAAAAAAAAAACCAAACCAAAAAAGCCCACCAGGAGGGAGGAAAGTTTCAGTTTCTCCTCCTTCACTGCCCAAACTCAACAGAGTTGAAAAGTAGAGTCTTCAGAAGAAAAAGGATTTTGAAATACTGTAGAAACAGAACTTAATTCATGATCAATTAAAGTTAGACYGGGGCATGAATCTCTAAAATGGACATGAGTTTTCTCAGAAGATAGGGCTGCTCTTTTCAAATGCCTTGATGAAATCAACTACTTAGTTTCTTATGAGAAATTTACTTTTGAAACATAGTCATCAAGAACAGTCCTACAAATGACTAAATGAACAATTCTGTCTTGTGTGTGACAGGGCAATCCATAAAACAAAGCATTGGCCTGCATATTTCCTGCATTTATTCTATATTTTCTCTACATCTGGCAGGTTCTCCGCTGGGACTTCTCAAATACCTCATTAAGATTTGACTGTTGCTGGCAAGCAATAACATTGCAGCTTCCCATCAAAGATAGACAGGAAAATTTACTAGAAAAATTACAAACAAAAAAAATCTGTTTCTTRCATCCAACTTGCATGACGGGAAAGAGGAGGTGAAATACAGGGAAAAAATAGAACACTGTTATCACTGTAATAAACCCAGTATGTTGTCCATAAAACAGAGTACAGAAAACAGAGTTTGGGAGTATGCTTCTCTCTCCCATCTATAACRTATACACAGAAACGTATATATGACTCTGTAGATTTGAATGGGKCCAAATGGGAAAATGGACTGAACCAATTTTTACCAAACTGAAATGTCTACACAACACAAAAGTTTTGTGGTCTACATACCACAAAAGTTGTTAATACATTTTATGAAGAGTATTAGTGCCAATGTCATTAAATCAACATTTACTCCAAAGAAAASTGCTCTGACCATGTTTTTAAACAAAGAAAATAAGATACCAGCTAAATGCCAACATGTTATAATTTTAACCTGCAAAGAAGAGATATTCCCAGAGTAGCATGGAGATAAAACAAAAGCACAGTTCATGAAGCAAGGCAATGATGTCAAGTGAGGTGTTACAGTTCCTCTCACTAACATTGTTTGCTTTTGAGAGTAATGCCTTTGAGCATGAAATCATCTTCCAAAACAAACTCTCCTTTTAATGTTGGTCTCATCAATAGYTTACAACTGGAGCTTGCTAGTTTTGGTTATAATGACCTCCCCAAAAATTGTAGGGGTTAGTACATCTTTAAAGATTAATTTTGTTTCTTATGACTGTGCTTAAAAGGAATCCCTCCATTTCTTTTCTATCTTGGATGACATTTTATCATTTCCACATTTTTTCCAGTCCAAACTTGGAAAGTCTGCACTCTGGCAAATTCTATAAATTTACCCAGAGAGAACTCAGTATCATCCTTTTGCTCCCGAAAAGGAGCCTAATTTGAAGAAATGAAAATAAATCATATTGAACTTGCAGGATCAATTGTGAGCTAAAGAAAAAAAGACATCCCAGTATTTGGAAAAGGGTAACCTATTCACAGACTGATAAAACAGAATAAATCATCTCCAACACAATAAGCAATGAGATTATGTTGCGTCATCCAACAGTAACATTTTTTTCCACAGTGCTATATTGCCATTCATTGAGTTTTATGAATATTTAAAGATCAAATAATGAAGGGTGACAAGAAGGGAAAACAGAAGTGGAGCCAGAAGTTTGCTTCAGGGGGAAAACACAAAATCAGAAAAAAATGGAGAAATGGAAATTGAGATGTTTGAGGAGCGCTGAGTCAGACTCTGAAGAACAGAGTGAACTGGGACAATAGGCTGGGACACAGAAATGCTGGTTCAGTTCCAGGCTCAGCCACAAACTGTGTGGTTTGCTTGGAGCCTCAACAAACTAGTGGTAAAGAGGAGAAAGGGGACAAAAGCTTCCATCTCAGGGATGGCCTCGTCATGACTATGAGGCATGAAGGACCTGTAGGACCGTCGTGGTGTGCCAGGGACRTCCCTGTGTGGCTCCAGACTGTGGCTGAGGGACCAGGTCCACACAAAGTCAGTCAGCTCTCCTCAGCACCAGTGCTGTCACCTAGCATAGGAACAGACGGGAACATGAACTACGATTTCAATGCAAAGTTTGGGGCCACCATGTTGTAGCTTCCTAAATACTCACAGTAAGGTTTTGTACTTCTGCTATGGAAGCAAACTAAACCACAGTTGCCTTTCTGGAGCTTCCTGGACATAGAAGTAAAGCCACACACTCAGATTGGCTCGATCATTAACTCAAATGAGTTTAAAAGCAGAATATACATTATGTTATTTCTCCAAGGGAGAAGAATTACCAACCCAATTCTTAAGGCACTAGTATATATTTTGCACWCTGTAATTGCACACTTTATTTTGCTTTTGACTGTAACTAAACAAAAATATTCTAATATTTAATTTACCTTCTGCTATTTCAGTCCTTTAGAGTTCATAGTCTGCACTATTCAGATAAGGAAATTCGAAATCTGCATCTGGACTGGAGGACACAGGAGGGGACCGCAGTTCCCAGGGGAGGGAATGGCCTCTCACCACATCCTGGCCCTGCATCCTTGGGCAGGACCAGCCCAAGCACAGCTTTCCTCACCCATCCTGTGCCCTCCTCAGGAGACATGCGTATGGAGAGCCATGCTGATGTCACCAAACACGGGCAACCAGGACCAGCTGAGCTGCAGCCACTGGGCTTCTCTGCTCCCCTTTCCCTGGCACAGTCCTAATGCTGGGACATTGGGCACAGTGCTGGGGTTTAATATGGCTGGATAACATAATCTGGCTTTACTACAATTATCAATCTAGGGCTTTCTGTTTCCACTATTGAAGTATTCAATTAGCCTAAAAAGCAATTACAAGCATTAATTACAATCTAAACTTGAGGAAACTACTTAAAAGTTTGCAGGAAGCCTCTTTCTTTTAATTGCAAATGAACTTGGGKTTTTCCAGTGGTGTGGAAAAACTCTTTTAAAAGTAATCCTCTCTATTGGGKCTGGTTTTCAAATACATGTTTATTTTAATGACAAGGTAATATTACTAGACTAAGGATTATWTTTTACACAGTTCTATAAATGTGTAGAGAACTTCAAAAACTATAAACTAGGGTAGCCTCAAAAGCATTTTATTGACACAGTATAGCAAAGTGACAAGGGCTCTGAGTTTCCACTGGAACKATCGTGCAATGGGAKTACTCATCACCTTGTAGAAAATGAAGGATAGTCACTTAAAGACGCTGCTAAGGGATGAAACATTGCTATAGGAGGTCATTTCACCTGGGTCTGCCAATAGCAAGTCTACCAAACAATATGATAACTTGTAACTCAGGAGGCAAGAGTGTTTGTCTTGACATTTGCCTTAGACATGACCAAGATGTCAGCAGCTTTGTCATTCCATTTTTAGTTGTTGACTGCTAGAATGATTCCACCACTACCTAGAAGGCTGAGAAGATCTCTTCAGTGCAGTCAATCACAATATAAAACTTCTCAAAACTAGAATGCTTAACATCTTGAGGGCACAACCACAATGAACTCACAAAGTAGTATCTGACTAAGATAATTTTAGAGCGGTGTTGTCCAGGAAGAAAAGTGCTATTTATCAACAATTATACCATACAACTGTAATTTCCACCTGAATTCTACTACAAGAAGAAAGAATAGAAGACATCTTTTCTGAAACCAATGATGCTGTATGAACACACAACTCATAAACAAGTTACTCTTGCAGCATTATCAAAAACACAAACTGTAGTTACTGTAAAACTGCAGATAACTGCCTTAGGCAAGGGTCCTCTCTGATCTAAGCAAATGTGCTTTCACACCTTCATCAGTGCTAAGGCTTAAGGAGTAAGGTGAGAATGTTGAGTCCTAGAGGAATGTGAAATTCGTACTTCATGATGATGGAGTTTGGTGTAAGCTGATTCTCTTCACAAGTGGCTGTACCACACTGTCACAGCGGTGCAGGACAGGGCAGTGACCAGCCTGCATGTGGTTCCACAGCATTACTGGATTAGCAGGAATTACAGAGCTTTGCACTGCCCAGTGCCTCTTCTGCACAGGCACTGGGCCTTTTTCCTTCTGGGCCTAAAGGAACAGATCGTCTCCCAAAGGATGTGCTGGCCCTGGCATCATCTCACAGTGCAGTTGGACACCCTATGGAAATGGTGTCCTGTGTATGTAGCTGTTCAACACACACAGAACATTTTGAAAAAAGGATATAGCAACCACAAAATACAACTTCACTGTGTCCTTAGTCAGGCACAGTCTAGTCTCAATCTGACTTAAAATGTTACATGTTTTCTTTAATTAGCATTCTCTATGGGGAATGGACTGACAGGCCAAAAGAAAACCAAAAGAGAAAAATGCAGTACAGAAAACAACTGAAAAAGGCACAGATATATGAGTAAGTTAAGATATAAATCTCATTTCACTTTGTACCCACCAAACTTAGCCCACTTATACTMATTTCTCCTGGCACAAGCTGAAGTTTTTCATGCATTAGAAGTATATCATAATATTTTTCATCTATAATCAACTTCCATTTTCCCTTTAAGAGTCACAAAATTTCACCTGGAAAAGACACTTTAAAAAACTGCTTATGTATACACCTTATATACTTATGTATACCTTGCCTCTCTRTATTAATCTTAAAAGATTGCCTTTATGTCTTTATAATTTGTTTGCATTCTGCAAAYAATGCTTAGGTCTAAATTGTGCTGRTACATAATGAAATGGAAAAAAACTAAAGAACTTACAATGAAAAGAAAAATTCTCCAGTRTTATCTTAATTATAGTAAGACCTACATCTAGGTATTTAGAGTGTAAACCACATCTAATTCAGAGCCCAAAACAGGAGATTCTGCAGAAATGTGCCTAGAATCCTTTTGTGTCACACAAAACCAAACCTTTTTACTCAAATGTGTCAGAAGACCAGAAAGTTGCTGGGTTTTCGTCACTCAGTTGTTCATTTATACAGGTGAAAATTAAAAGGCACATACGACCACACAGATTTAGGGAGTACAAATTAAAAACAGATTCTAGATTCTCCTATCACTTACAGCTTGCAAATTCATTCAGCCTCACTAGGAAAAGAGCTTTAAAACAAACCAACATAACCACTAAAACTGAAAGCAGATGGAAACCCACAACATCCTGAGCATGCTACAGCCAGCATTAGAAGACTTCAGAAGAAAATAGTTAAAAACAGGTCCTCTTCTYTGCAGCTACAGTGCAGACAAAGACAGCCTCAAGCAGCTGGGGTCTTCTGGCTGCACAGTCCACCAAAAGATTCAGTGGGCAGCAATAACCATGTGTAGCAACCAGTTCTGGGTGCCAATGTGAAATAAATGAAAGTACAGATCGCAAACAGATCCTTACTCCTTTTCTTGTTCTGCAAGATTGAAATACAACCCTACAGGCCAGTGGTTGTCCCATTTAGAGGTTCTCATATTCCTTGGGGACATAAAAGCACATTTGCAATTTTTATGAGGAAGAGGGAAAAAAAATGAAACCAACCAAGAAAAGAAAGGCAAAAACTGCCCACATACTTATATTGAAAAAAAAAAAAAAAAAAAAAAAAAAAAAAAAAAAAAAACCACAAAACCCAAGTGCAGGAGTAGGTAAGCAGGACAGTTCTGGTCAAAACTGTTATCTAAAATGCCGTTTTCATCACCTAAACACCCCAAACTATCTCTGCTAGGTTTCAGTGACCCTTTTCAGTGACAGAAAACTGTCACAAAAGGCTCCCCCTGAATTTACAGCTTCATGTGCAAAATGAGCTCCGTGATCTTCTGCCTTGGGGATGCTGTGGAGAAAGCACTAYCCCGGAGCTGCACATACCCTGAGGCTAAACTGTAACATCACCTGTGTTAAAACCATTCATTCCAATTTGTCAAGATTTACATTTTGCAGAAGAGCCCAAAGCAAAACTGGACCTTTAGGTACTGTTCTTTCATTTGTGAAAGCTGAGCTCCATTCCTAGAACTAAACACATTCCCAGGGTGATGCATTCACTCTGGAGAACATCATGTTAAGAGCAGTAAAATAGCACAGTAGGCACATCAGTCGCTGAGATARTGCTGCTCACACCTTCTTTTTTTCCTCAGTGAATCATAGAAACATCCATGCTTCTTCTGATCCTYAGTACAAAACTTCCAATAGTACAARACATGTTACCTATYGTCTGATCAGGGAGGCGGTGATATTCTCAATTGTACAGAGAAGCACCACAGCTCAGCCAAATATTTRAACACCCATCATTTGTAATTATTGTGGATGATGGGGAGTGAGATCCTGCAGAAGGCACAGCTGAATGCAAAGAAAAGAGTTAAACAGATATCTGCTGGAGAATCATCAGTGCCTTTACCACAATGTSTGAGAACTATTTCTTTATTCAGTGGCATGCACCTCTAAGGAAATGGTCACTCATTATGAAAGATCTGAGCTAAATAAAGACACTTTGGGTTTGTGTGCACTGAATTCAAAGACAAGGAGAAAACCCTGACAGAGGCTCTCTGTGCAGCGTGCATCGAGCATGCCACAGAGATCAGACCTCAGGTGCTACTGGAACATGTTGTGCTCTTCAGCCTCTCACCACTGCTGCTATTGGCTGACTCGAGGTATCAGATGGAAATATCACACCGCAGSTCACCCAAAACTGCACCCAATCTTTCACAGTAGCACACATTTCTGACTTGCAGTTTGCGTCATTTATGCCCCCTAATAACAAGGGCCTGCAAATCTGCCTGCGTTTGCAAAGGAACCAAACCACCTTATCTCGAGTGCATCCTTTCTTGTGGCTCTTTAAAAGAACGATTTTTTTTTATAGTTTGGGAGTTTTTTTAAGGGTTTGATTTTGCAGTTATCCTTATGTTCTTTTGAGAGATATTTTGTTCATAAAATTCTGCCTTGTTTTGGCAATATTTGCTAAAATACTTGAAAAATAAAACAGAAATCTGTAATTTCATTCCAAGTCTAACAAACTTGAGACCTTATTTTACACAGGATATTCTGTACATTTACTTAAAAAATTTTTCCGTTTTTGCTCTCATTTTCTTTCCCAAGAGACACCAGTTCAAAACTTTCTTCCAACTGAGAGGAGCAGGAATCTTTCTTTACTTGGAAAAATTGCACTTTACCACTGTAACTTAAAATTTACAAATTACAAGTGAAATGTGTAAAGCCTGGACAACTGAAATTACTTGATGCCTGCAGCACTCACCCACTAGAGAGGAAAMGTGCTCTCGTTTTCTGTATTAACAGGATTTTTGTTCACTGTGGCAGGGACTGGAACCTGGATCTTTTTATCCCTACTGGTATGCAGTATTAATTACAAAGAAGTTAGCAGAGGAATAAAATGGCAAAGGGAGCACACAGAAATCATCTCCAAAAATAGTTCAGGACCACTTCTACATAGCATTTCATGAGGAGGATGCTTCTGAGAAGCAGAACTATGTGCTGATACACCAGATTTTCACAGTTACATGGGAAGCTACTACTGAAAATTTTACATTTGCTATCAGAACTACTGAGATCCARATTCTTTTAAAATCTGCCTATAATAACAGGAATTGATTACCTAAAATGCATTCCTAAATTCTTTTTGGTGCCCACACTCTCACAGAGGGGATAAAGGCAGATACCTAATGGTGGGGAAGAGATTTAAGCTGAACCGATTTTTCCCAAAGGGCTCAAGTGTGTCATTTACTTTCTAAGAAGCTTTTGAACAGCATCCTTCTACGTGCCCTGCACATATCAAATAAATAAGAATCATGCACTATTAGAAATGCTTCCAGTTTTGAAATATAAAGTATCAAAGCTGTACAGAACAAACTACTATCATGGTTTCAATTACTGACAAACATTATTTCCAGTGAAAACCAATATGATTCATTTCAAAGTGTTAAATACTTCTCTTATAAGAGTTTTGCATACAAAATAGTATTTTGATTATGCTTGATTTACTGAAGTATTTTGTATATTTCACAGTTCACACTGGCAATTACTTCAATCTCCCTTTTTACTGGCAAAATATGCTATCTTTCCTAATCCCTCAGTTTTGTAAGAAAGCAGTCCTATTTCTAAGGCTCCAGATGTTCCTCTCAGTCTTGGAATTCAATAAAGCAGACAGATTCAGAAAATGTGGCTACTGCCAAGGCTATCCTAAGTTTGCTATGTTAGAAAGACACCACAATGAACAGGTTGGCGCTCAAAGGTGAAAAATATGGCACCRTATCTCTGGATGGCAAAGGCAGCATATCAGCCCTGACTCCCAAACCTTTCTGGGCGTGAGCTATTTCCAGTGATTGCAGGAATTGCAGACAGTGACCTTGCTGGCTGGTGGAGCACCAGGGAGACTTGTGCATGCCTTGCCTCAGAGCACCAGCAGATCCCRGGCCACCACCATCTTCTGGAAAGTTTTGAATGACCAGATGTCACAGTCACGACTCAGGTTTGTCCTGACATTGTTCTCCACTTCTCTGCAGAGACCTGTGCAAGACTCAGAGTTGGGGGCAGAGTTTTGGCTTTGCAGCAGTTCAGAGAAAGCCAGTCCTGTGGCGACACACTCAATCATTCCCAAACTCAGATAAGCCTTTCTCTTCCTCGCTTTGTGCAAGAACGGAATACCAAGCAGGTTCCTTGCACCTTTAACACCATGTTCACTGACCTCCACTGGACTGAGCAGGTCCAGCAGAGAGAAACAAATTTGATTAAGGGACTGGAGCATCTCTCTTATGAGGAAAGCCTGAGGGAGCTGCGCCTGTTCAGCCTCAAAAAGATGTGAMYKAGAGGGGCCCTCATCAGTGTCTGTCAGWGTSTGCAGGGAGGGGTCAGAGGATGTTTCCAGGCTCTGCTCRGTGRTGCYGAGCRATAGGACAGGAGRCAATGGGCARAAACTGATGCACAGAAAGTTCCACCTGAACATGGGGAAGAGCTGCTTTACTGTGCAGGTGAYCAAGCACTAGAACAGATTGTTCAGAGAGGGTGTAGAGCCTCATCACTGGAGATATTCAAGGGCTCTGTGCCACATGCTCTGAGACGACCCTGCTTGAGCAGGRAGGTTGGACCAGATGACCCACTGTGGTCCCTTGCAGCCTGACCCATTCTGTGACTCTGTGACGGATAAGCACGCTCATCAGATACCTCTGCATTGTGTTTTGTGGAGTGATCCATTCATTCACAGTAGAGACTGGATCTATAAATACACAAGGCCTTAAAAGGCTCGTGTGTAGGCCTTTCTCCTGGAAAGAAAACATGTTTTGAAGATGGTTTGGCTGATAAAAGCTTGGCAACTTCATATGCAACTCTAAGCAAACCACTGCTAAATCTACAGAAAAGGAAGGTGACACTCCATCAAAATACCAAGAGCTCCCCTTGATAGATGAGGAACAAAAAGCAGACACAATTTAAAAAAATCTTTTTTACCTAAGACATAAATATGCATAAAAAACAGTGGTCTAAAAATATCTCAAAGATTTGAAAGATAAGGCTGTGCTCTGGAATAGGCCACACTTTGCAGTATTTTAGTTTGCTTCTAGGCTTTCTGAAAGCACTGTGTGTACCAGGAGGATACACATATATCCCTAACTAACAGTTTCATGTAACAGCCTTCACATAAAGCTTTCTGACGCAATTTGGAAAGGAATTTGAAGAAAAATATATTGATGTGCTGGACTAAAAAAAAWTTATATTTTGGTACTACATCCAAAATATAATTTTAAATCCATCCCTAATTTACCTTYGTACTTTGAAACTGAACTTGAAGCATTCCTATAACTCTGATGGGTGCTGAGTATCTCCAGTGAAACACTTGGTATTGTAGTGGGCATGTCTTGAGGTGCTYAGTAATTAATATGGTCTCATTTCTCCACCTCTCTACCGTGCAGATCCATATTTAGGATAATGGTCACTAACTACAGGGATTTGTTTCTGGCATATGTCCTTTTTGTCTTCTTTTTTTTAACCCAGATATTTACAGTATTCGTCTTCTATCATGCAACCTGAATGCCTGCCAGCAGTTCACTAGGAAATCTCAGTAACACAACTTTTGTTCTCTCCCCTGAACTAAAGCATTCCATGGGAAGACAGCTCTCATCCTGCATGTGTTGATAGAAAGCAGTTTGTTGGGCTTTTGGTAAAGTCAGAGTGGAATCAGCCTGTCTGCACTGAGACTGGAAGTGAACTGTCACAGCAAGCTGTCTCTGTGGATGTCTGCTCAGGAGCTTTGCAGTGACCTTCAGGAAAGGTCTGTCCCTCCCTCCACAAAGTGAAGCTCACAGTAAGAGGGGTCAAACTGTAAGCACTGCTGTCACCCCAGAACTGGAGGCAATCTGTCAGAGGCTGGGCTCTGKCCATTGCAGAGGCTGCAGGCACGAAGCTGCCTTGCTGGGATCGCTTGCCAGGCAGTGGATAAAGTAAATCTTCTGCAGTGCAGCTGAAACACTAACTTATGGGGWATTTGCCTTTCTTTCTCTTTCTCTCATGCTGCAGCAAAAGTTGCCAAATGCTCAGGATTTATATGCAAATAGTCCTCGCTGTTCTCTGGTTGCAGAGGAGAACCAGCGGGAGCAAGGGCTGCATAACTGGAGCTCATTGCCCCTTTTATCAAACACTGCTCAGGCATGCTGATGGCTAGATACACACCAGAATTTCAAACTGTGGTTTATATAGCTGCTAAAACTCACTAAAACAGCACACACAAATTTCCTTCTCTTCTCTCAAATCAAGAGCCCCTGACAAGAATCAGTGCTAATCCTGGTTTGCGAGATGGTTTTTATCCATCCCGGAGACAGTTTACACTGCAGTCCAGCTCTGTGTAAGCCTCAGAGACCTCTTATGTAATGTATCCCTTTCACAGCACCGTGTGCATTTCGCTTAGGCTTGCAGTGTGCATTGAAAACCCGCTCAGACTGGGACCCAGAGGAGATACTGGATCAAATAAATATAGGATATCGCTTTTCTTTAGGAAAACTGCATGCTAGGCAGGAAGACTTGYAGCKCTAGGAGACAAAAGGTGATAYATTCCATATTTTCATACACATCTCYGTGACAACACCACAGTATCTACTTAAGACGGAAAATAGTTCACTTTGATTTATTTCCTACGGAGCCAGGTACCACTGAGCACCCTCTAACACATCTTTTATCACAACACAAAATGCAGTATAGGATCAGAGTGCAGATACAATATCTCCTAGCATTTAGAGCGATTCATTTCTTTAGGTTTGCTCAGAGCTATTACCACAGTGAATTGCCCTCTGGCCCAACTATAAATAAGGCTAAGTGTACATGAAAACGCATCTGGCTTTTTTTTGCTGTGCTCCACCAGCACCATTTTCTTATTCCAGCAGTTCAGAGACAGAACACACTTGTCACCCAAAGATGACTCCTGCATATTATTCTCTTTGTAGTTTTGCACAGAGGTTACAGACTTGGAGAAGAAATTCTTACAGCAGCAGATCTCTCAGGATGATTGTTACAGCCCGTGCAAAGGTAGCAACTGCACGCTGCTAAATTAGGAGTAGCTATATTCACTTGTACCAGCGTTGTAGATGGGGGCAGGGAATGGGGACACTCTCCAGAGCAGCTGAGTTTGGACTTAGCAGTGAATACAGAGCCTTGAGTGCTGACTCACTTTTTCCATTTTTAAAATAAAAACATTAGCAAAGATATTTTTAAGTGGTTACAGTGCTTTTTGCTGCAAGCAAAGCCTTTTCATAAGTTTTAACTACCCTCACCCCCTCAACAGTAACATACTTTAGTAATCACTCCTCTTTAATAAAATCCTTTCAGCCAAAAAGCCCAAGATAGTTTTAAATGGAGCAGTCTTTAGTCCATAACTTATTGGTTTCTAGGGGAAAGCTATTGTCCAGAGAAAACGCAGGAGCCYGGGAGCCAGGATCCCTTGGCTCTACCCTTCATGTTTCTGCTGACATGTTATATTATGGAAAAATGAAACAGTCCTGCTTGCGAAATCGTGGCCTGAGCTGCACAAGCAGATTTCTCTGCTCGCTGAAGTTGACAAAAGCTCAGAAGTTCAACCATACAGATCAACATTCTTCAAATACAGCAGGTTTACTTATGCTTTACTTTCTAGCATCATAAGAGAAGCAGCTGCAAAAATCTTGAGTCAAATCACATATTAAATTCACTCCAGGAGAARGAAAAATATACTGTGGCACTTCCAGAAGGAGGACAAGCATATGACAGCATAAGACCACCAGGTTTGGGCTGTTGAGTTGTGGAGTGCTCTCCAGGTAACTAAAAGAATTTCAGCAGCAGTTCTCAGAAACTCACAGGTCAAGGCCTCAGGAACACAGCAAACCTGGAGATTAGGCAGTGATGAACCACATCTGGAAGTACAGTCTGAGCCAAAGTGGAATCCAAAGAGCCCAAGAGGAGTGGAGTGGCATCTTATCTGACCTTTGGGGCAAAGAGCAATTTTTCATATGCTCCATCACTCGCAAGTGGTGCCCACTTAGGCAGCTAAAGAAGGCTCAGAAAGTGTTCACTACCCAAAAGCTTACAGCCAGACACCCAGGTCTCTGTCTTCTCCAAAAGGTACACTAAAAGATTTTGAAATAGGATAAAAGGATATCATAGGATAAAACTGGGAATAAAAGCCTTCTGAAAATYCCCTTTTAGTTATGTGGCTGTAGGTTCAGAATTAGCATTTTCCCTTGAATTAACTGCAAGTACAAAGAAACAGGCTTAAAAGGAGAAAAGAAATTTTTTAAGTCCTATTTAATGTTAATTTCGGAAGTCCTCACTTGGAAATTCCCATGATTTTATGTTTTATGATAACCATTTYGGTAAAATTTTCTTCCATGTACTTTTAAAATTAGTRTTAAGAAGGCTCACATATTAGAACTAGTATTCCTCCTATAGTCTTGAAATTRCCAGCACTATCTAGCTAATTTTGAGCTTTCTCTTGCTCTCTCTTTCCCCTTCTTCAGCTGTGTATTTGTCTCTGTATTTTTCAGTATCATATTTTTTTTCATAATTTGAGAAACTCTCAGCTATTGTTTTAAATAACATCCATTTCATAGAGGGGAAGTCTATTTTTCCTATTCCTATTCCACTCCAATTGTTCATTCCTCTGCACAGACAGATCCTGGAGTCTGTTTCATGGTCTCTATATTTTCCCCAAAGTTCCCACAAGAATCTTGTRTTCCTGTCTTCCATTCTGTCCTCTGTGGTTGCCATGCACTGTTTAACAGTTGCCACATTCTGCCAAAAARTGGAAGAATTTCTCAAAACACTCAGCAACGGATTTTAGTTTGCYCAATACCTCCAGACCTTCCTTTCCATGTGACTGGTTTACAAATGTCTAAGACGTAGTTTTGTGCTCCTTAGAATGGTTAAGGTGCAGAAAACATATACTTTCTTACGTTCTCTCACCCATTATATGACTAACAGCTCAAGTCTCCCCTGGCTGTAATCTGGCAAAAATTCAGGCACAAAATATTAAAATGAAAACAAAAATACAGATTTGGGATTAGCTTCTATCCAGGAGAGGAAAAAAAAGAAAACTGTTAAAGGAAATTAGAGTGCATAAATTCAGACTATCAGACTTAACCATTACTGAACTTCCCCAAAGGATTTGGCTCTGACCCAGCAACCTGTATTTCCATCTCTGAAGTAAACACAAAACAACAACTAGGTGTAGGTTCAGAATTAGCATTTTCCCTTGAATTAACTGCAAGTACAAAGAAACAGGCTTAAAAGGAGAAATAWTTTTTTTAAGTCCTRTTTAATGTTAATTTAGGAGGTCCTCACTTGGAAATCTCCATGGTTTTATGTTTTATGATAACCATTTTGGTAAAATTTTCTTCCATGTACTTTTAAAATTAGTATTAAGGATTTGGCTCTGACCCAGCAACCTGTATTTCCATCTCTGAAGTAAACACAAAACAACAACTAGGATTAGTTTCTAGAAAACAGTGCATCCCCTCTCAAAACTCCCTTCTTGTCAGCTTCATAGCTGTAAGATCATCTTACCTAGTCCAAGGGTGCATAGACCAGCATGATGCTCTTCTCTGCATTCAGCATTCCAGAGAGCCTAAGAATAAACACTGACCATCCTCAGCTGCCAGGCCCTGAGCAGGGCAGCTCCATTGGCTTGGGAAGAGCTACACCAAACTAACTGAGGATTTGGRCCCRAGAGTGCCTGGGAAAAGAGGGTGTATGGGCAGGTCAGACAGAAAACCACTTCATTTCTGGCAMAACAGTGGGTGGGTGCCCTGTACAKGGTGGGGAGGAAGGGAMAGGTAGAGGTTTCCCCTCCATCTCTCTACTTTTTTGACACTTCCCTAGATACTCAGAGATGATGTCTTCACAGYGTTTACAGAAAGCTCAGACCTTTGTCAGAAATCTGCAGAAGCAGAGGGCCCAAATGTTGTTKKTTTTTTTYCCCTCAAACAGTACTGATTCAGCAACAGTAATGGCATGGTAGGCATAGCTGTCTTATTTGGGTTCAAAGCCAGTATCTTTTCCTTTTTTTTCCAAACACACACACACACACACACACACACACACACACACTGTATCTTTTGATAACAGAGATGCTGACATCATCTCCTAGACAGTTGTATTTCCCCTGTCTTTCAAGACACCACAGAGGTACAAAACAAATGGACTATGTGAACCACTGCTAAGGAGGGGGAAGTGAGGGTYTAGATATACCCCAAGCTGCTAAAGACCTTTTAGATCTTAAACTTTCTAATTCGCGATAGTCASTCTTTGGAGAATTTGCTTAGCACACTGATTTTCATTTTATATTCACTTTAGAATGCACATTTTCATTTTACACACTGAAAATTACAACTAATGCTACTCCTATGGAGCTCTGATGAGTCCTTGCAGAATAAAATGCATTTCTGAGACAAATTAACTGAGCCTCCGTTTTATGATTAATTGCACAAAAGCCACTTAAACTGCACAGCACTACAATCTGTATGTGAAGAAACAGCGAGAATACCTGCATCATGAAGATGGATATATTTAAAGAAATTAAACCCTATTGTGTGATTGTATTTCTTTGAACTGTACTTACTAGAAGACTTTTCCTTGTGTCTCTATTTTCGACCAAAAATCTTATCTTCTTGCTTCTGATAAAAATGCCTTCTCAAAAGAAATGTGGGCAATTTCCCATACTGAGATCCATACAGCAGCAAAGACAAAAGGGTTATTGATACCTTAGAAGCTCCTGAGAAWGGTCACAGAGGAATTAGGGCCTCTCCCTCCCCAAAAAATGGCAAGACCAACAACTCAGCTGAAGTGCACCTACACCAACGCAGGCAGCGTGGACAAGAAAACAGGAGGAGGAGCAGCAGGAAAGCTACGACACAGTTGCCATCAGGAAATCATGGTGGGAAGACCCAAACAATTGGAGAGCTGTGATGGATGGCTATAAACYCTTCAGATGGGATAGGCAAGGAAAAATTGGTGGTGGGGTAGYCCTGTGTGTTAGGGACTGCTTTGATGGTCTAGAACTTAGTGATTATGGGATTGGGGTTGAGTGTTTATGGATGAGAGTTAGGGCCAAGGGCAGCGATGTGGCTATCACGATGGGATTCTGCTACAGATCACCCAGACTGGATGAAGATGCAGAAAGAGTGTTCTATAAGCAGCTAGCACAGGTCTCACAATTGCTGGCCTATTTTTTTGGGGGGACATCAACCTACTTGATGTCTGCTGGAAACACCCTACAGCAGAGAGGAAACTGTCTAGGAGGYTCCTAGAGTAGAAGGTAAGGATGATGTGAGGTTATGCAGGGAGAAAATTAAAATGGCCAAAGTYCAAGTAGAATTTAACCTGGCTACTGCCATAAGACGCAATATAAAAGGTTCCCATGAGCACATCAGCAATAAAAGGAGGGCTGAGGAGAATCTCCATCTTTTATTGGATGCAGGAGGAAACAGTAACAARAATGAGGAAAAGTGTGAGGTACTTAATGCCTTCTTTGCCTCAGCCATTAATGCCAAGTCCACTTGTTCTCTGGGTACTCAGCTTGGGTTTAGTCCCACTTTAAACCCTTTTTTTGTTTGCTTGTGGATGTTTGGGGTTTTTTTTGGTTTGGTTTTGAAATGTCATTCCAGTTCCCYGAGTATGTTTCTCTCAACTGTAGTGGCTCAGCAAATGAATGCTCCTGGTCAGGTCCAACTCTGGCTGTCATTGTGGAACAACAGGGTAAAGTAAAATGGACAAAGATGTTAATGCACATGAAGTCCCTACTGCTTTGTGAGGGGGAGGGAGGGATTTCCTACACGTGAAGGTAGATGTCAGCTGCTCAAAGTGTACTGCCAGCTTTGGGTGTGGATATAGATAGTCCTTACCCCTACAGGCCGTTCTTTTTAAACCCAAAAACTGTGCAGTGTATATACTAAATATAGAGATGCAGGTATCGGGACAGTCACATCAACTTCTATCACAGATGACTGAGGCATGGACAAACACTCACAGTTTCTTAAAAGCCTATCACATAGTTGCTAAAGTCTCAGTAACAGCTCTTTTCATCATCAAAATGGATTTAAACATTTTTAAATATGTATTGACTTGGCTGACAGTAACTGACTCTGAATTGCTACATCTATATTTAGAAATCTCTGTACCCACAGTTTACTGCAGCACAGTCACACTTAGCCMTTCAAACATTGTTTCCAGAAGTGATGGCTTGCACCAACTGCTAGGATTTATCACATCAAGTCACCAATGAAACTTTTCATTGTGCTTCACTTTGCCCTTAATCAGCAAGCCTCAAAACCTWAGATAATTCTGACATTTTGGGAACAATAAATTAATGCATGCACAGACATATCACACACAGATCATGTATTTTCTGCATTCCTGAACATTAGAAATTTCAGSTTGTTCTATTTATAATGATACTGAAGAGTAACTGTTTGCAAATAAAATCTTTACATGCAAAATATAATTCAGGAAATCTGCAAGTAGCTTCCACTCTTGAGACCTGTCTGTGGAGTCTGGCTTACATGTAAATCTAAGAGTTACAGAAAATTTTCATTTTCAGTTGGAGAGAGGACAATCGTAGACTGAAGGTGAGGGCACAAGAAGCAGAATTATAGTAGGCAAATAAAGTCAGCTGAGTTTTCAAAAGCCAAAAAGTGCTTAAAACACAACCAGACAGAGTGAATCTCTACCCCTTTTTAAAGAATATTAGCTTATATTAATTTTCTTGTCTGTCTTTAAAGATAAAAACAAAATATAAGCATTAAAAAGCCTTATTTTCAGTGTAGAATTTCACTGCAGAATCTTTATTAATAAACACTAAAAGAGAAAAGCAAAAAATATTTGAAATTAATTYTGTCATTAATAGAGTAGCTTGCACAATTGAAATAAAATCATTGTCTATTCTCATCATTCAGAATTTACATGTTACCCCAGACTTCAGATTTTGCACATATAGGAATAGAAACAGCAAATAAAGAGTGAAAAAAAAACTTGTGGAATAGTTTCATTTCCACTCCTTCCAAAGAACTGTTGTCTGAAATCCATTTAAATGTACTGGTTCCCCAACAGTTAACACTTTTGAAGTAGCTTAAATCCAAATATTCTAAATTACTTTATGAACTAATTTTAAAAATGCCACTGAAAAGCAGAGGAAATATGAAATAAATTTCTAGAATAGAATTTCTAGTCTGCCTTAGAATTAGTCTAGGCAGGATTTTCCTGTATACTTGATCATTTATTTGAAGATTTAGCCTGCATACTTTCTGCATACTTTTCTGGGAAAGATTTTGGATATCATCTAGAGTCTACTGGTCTAACAGACAATAATACAGAGCAAATTGATCAGGCCCAAAAGTTGGTTTGAATTAGAAATTTTTAGCTTATTGCATTCCTTTCAAAGGTCACAGACATGCCAGTGACTCTAATGATTACATCCCACTAAAATCCATTCTCTAAAAAGACAACTCCTTCTTTCCAGAGTGAGTTAGATCACTTCACATAGCTCAATAAAGATAAATATTTGCCACGGGGCTGCAGTTTGTGCAGAAGTTTTTCAGTTATTTGCAGCAGTGAGCTCTCAGGTACAAGAGTCAGAACAAAGGAAAAAAGTCAGAACAACATTTCTCCTTCTTTCAAAAATGTTAAATTATACAAAAGCTAAGTGCTACAAAAGCAATGTACCATAGTTTAATCCTACATAATTCATACAAACTACTTGATTGCAATAGTAAATTAAGTAATATAAATCTCCAAGTTTTACCAGATTTTATGCTATAAATCCTATTAGAAGAAAGTTTATCATTCTGACCATAGCATTAGCTCTTCCTTTAGCASTATATAGCTAAAAACTTAGTGCCTCAGAGATTTCTGCTGTGATTGAGGTGTCACAACGATCTTGGCGTAGCTTTGAAAGCTGTTTATGGAGATGCATGGGAAAGCTTTGTGAATAATTTTCAGTRTGATATTTTTCAGTCAACAGTGAACATACCTGAAATTATTTTAAAATATGGCATAAACTAAATTTCCACTTACTGCAACTTTGACAGTGTAGCACCATTTATAGGTAGTGGTGTTATCATTAGCAACTCCAATCCACGTGCAAATTAACCAAAAATGAAGATAGATATTTGCTTTCAGTTAGGCAGCCACCAAGGTGCATTATCATTATTCCAATCACAACTGATCTTCATGTTCTCCCTCATAACACAGTCCTTTCATTTCACCCTGTGCTTATAGTTTCCACAGATTTTCTGGAATTCCTGCATTACTTTGCAAGATCTGRCATTTCTTTAGTCATTGTTTGTGTCACTTACTGGCAATCAAAACTCAACAATTTAYGGAAATTTCTTGATTAAAAAAGTCTGCTATTATTTAAATACCTATCCAAAAAGTAACTCAGAAACCTTAAAACTCCGATTTGGACTTTAGCAAATGACACTTCCACACAAAGATTCAAAGCTGACTCTTTGTGGAGTCATAAAACTACACATGGAGTTTTGAAAGTGAATACACACAAATCACTCCTGTCAAGAGTCATTCACTAAGCAGTTATGGCGTTCACCTTTAAATCTTTGTTCTCTCAGTTTTGTACCATTTGTGAAATGATTGATGTCTTTTCCTATCCAAATAGGACAGTGGAAAGAATGTTTTCCTCATTTAAATAGATTTAAGCAGACCATAGAAATGCCCTGAATATTGATTAGGAGTAAGCTTGAAATTAAAATGAAATTCAGCTGTAACTGTACAGTTCCACAGCACAACTTAAAAGAGTAAAGATGAACTGAAATGTATTAAGATTGACAAATACATTTTCTAAAAGAAACTGGAACTAATAATAGCTGAATTGTGTATTTGTCACAAATACCCGCAGTCAGAAAACCATTGTGTTTGCACAATGCATTACTGAGACAACATCAAACAAAGGCCAGTGCACTCTTCATTACATCTTATGTCCTTCATAGGAAATTCTGAGCCCGTATGGAATATGTAGTAGCTCAGTGCTCATCACATCAGACCAGAGGAACGATGCCACGCAGCTCTCCAACAAATCACAACTAACCAACACTGTTTAAAATTAGATTTTCCATGAGTAATCCAAATAGCATTTTTTTTCACGTCATGATTCTATTGAAGAGATTTTGATCTCCGTGCAGATACTCCACAATTYGCAGTCACAAACTAGGCCCTTAGTGTTACCAATTAAAGACACAAAGAAGGGTAACAGTAAGACCTTTACTCAGCGTGGGTCTGTCAGAATTGTGCAGTTCCTTCCTACCCTCCTCCTCCTCTCAAAAAAGCCCTGTCCAATGTCTGTTTGACTGACTGCAAAAGTTATCAAAGCACGAGCAACTCAATCCTTTCAGTTTGAGTTTCAGGCCGAGTTTCAGGCTTGGCCATCAGCTGAAGCAAAGYGAGCTCCAGGTTTGAGCTGCAGTTTCCCCAAAAGGTAAGAGGTTACAAAGCCACAATCGCACAGCACTTGATTTGAGSTCATTTTCAAAAGCTACAAAATTTACCTTGTGTTGGGACTGCCAAAGTTTCAAGAAGCATCTCCCAAGAAAACCCTGCTCTTGTCCCTGGCTGTCACTGAAGAGCCAGTCCCCATGGACACCTTCTGTCCACCCAGAATGGGCACCCAGCCCTGGGCCCCAGGCAGCTCCCTGGGGAKGGGGACAAGCGAAGGCCAGGCCTGAATCACAGAATCATTTAAGTTGGAAAAGACCCCTGAGATCATCGAGTCCCACTATAACCAAACACCACCTTGTCAAACAGGCCGTGGCACTAATTGCCATGTGCAAGTCTGTCCTTAAAGACCTCCAGGGACGATGACTCCACCACCTCCTTGAGCAGCCCATTCCARTGTCTAATCTCCCTTTCTGTGAAGAAATTCCTGCTGATGTCCACCCTAAACATCCCTGGCTCAGCTTAAGGATATAAGCCTGTGGGTGGGCATGGAGATGAGCCCTGCTGCAGTATCCATGTCTGGGCGAGAACACAGGAATATCTTGGGGCCCCCAGGATTCTGGGATAGGAGTCCTGAGAAAAATGTCTTCATTTGAGTGGCAGAATCACCTAGYCAGGCCTTTAGAAACAAGCAGACAGTGTTTTTATGTCCGATTCCTGGTCTTTTGGTGAGTTTACATTTTTTCTGACTCAGCCGATCAATTTATAAAGCGAGTAAAACAAAATATATTTTTGAAGAAATTTGACATCCCTGATCCTCAAAAATCAATGTTCTCAAAGAGCTAAGTGTTACTACATTGCTGACCTATGAATGAGAAGACAGAAAAGGTTGTCTTATTTTACTCTGACTAGTTGTGTCTTTCATCAGAAATGCATTGAATATGGAGAAAGAAGAAAAACATGCTGTTGTCTTTCCCTTCTCCATCTCCCAAAATTAATGCATTTACAGGTGCTGTTGAAATATAATTTACATCTTTTAACCTCCATCTCTGTCATTTKCAGGAGTTATGACAACACTTCAGCAATCCTCTACTCTCATCCCCATGGAAACTGCCATCAGACGGCCAAAAATGGGACAGAATGCTTTAAACTAATCACTTTTCAATGGAGGAAGGCCCTTTTTTCCTACACCCGTTTCCATGGGATCAGAAGCCATTGCTGGTTGCCTAATTGTTTAAAATCTTGTCAAGTGCACAGGCAAGTGCTCAGTCTTTTWAAATGTGACTTTTTGTTTTGAATCAGGCTTCTAAAGCAGAATTTGTGAGCCTGATTCTTCTCCTATCCCACCAGTTGTCAGCCATTAAAAATTGAACTCAGTAGAGTTTTACCAGTTGGAAGCATGGAATAAGTTCCATTATTTAATTTTGGAAGAAAGTTTTCAGTGGAAAGAATGAAAGAGAGGACATGTATTAGTTTTATTCCATAAGGTAGCTCAGCACCACTCTGAAAGAAAGAATTTCTAGGCTGGTGCTGTCAGCCAGCACAGAAAAAGGCTATGTRTCAGGAGGTGGAGACTGCAGGCACAAAGGCCAAGAGACTTAACTTGAGAATTTTTATTCTCACCTATGCCACATTTATATTGATTTCCTAGTATATATTTTAAAAATATAAAAAGTTTTAAAACTTGGAATATCAGTTTTCATTGAGAAGACTGAGAAATAATACCAACAGGAAACTCTCTTGGCTGCTGTGAATTCAGAAGGCAAATTTTGCTACACAGTTCCATGAACAAGTACTGCAACGGATACTTCTGGGTTTATAGTTTAACCCCGTGCTAGGAAATTTCCTTTAGTGTAAACATGAATTTTCATATTATTATGAACCTTCCGAGTCCAGTTTTTGTGTTAAGGCCAACGACAAGATTTCGAACCAGTCTGTTAAAATTATATAAGCATGTCCATGAGAATGTCTCTGGTCAGGTCAGAGCATCAGGCTCTGCAATAAATCCAATCATTTTAACTGCTAAAGGCACCAATTATTGGYAATTCAGAAAATGATACTATCCCTGCAAGGGGAACACAAAAAAAAAATCCAACTATACATCAATGTCTTAAAAATACAATATTCCAGGATAAAAATGGAGTTTATACAATATTTTTTTAAAAAATATAAAGTTATTTTGAACCAAAAGTCCTGTATTCAGAATTGCAACAAAGCATAACACTCCTATTAAAACATTTGGTTACTTGTGAACAGGTCTGCAAATATGCAGCCAACTACATGGATTTCCTAATCATAAGATTATACTGTCTTTTATTCCAAATCTATGAGAAGCAGGATTTGAAAGTAATAAGTATGTGACTTAAGTAAATACCAAAAGAGGGGGTAAAAAAAAAAAAAGAGCAAAATGCATCCTTATCTTCACCACTGTTTCAGAGCTACATCCTGCATGTTCCTGGGAGGACATAGTAATTAGGGACTGAATTTTTCAGAAGGAGTCAATATCCCCCAATAAGACCAGCTGCAGTTATTAAAAACCTCAGCAGCTTAAGGAGATGGAAAGAAGAATGAAAGCAAAATTTCTCAGGTACAGAAATGAGGTAATCAGGTTGAGAATTTTGCCTGAAGCACCTTGTTTTGAGAGGTGSATCTGTTAGGCTTTACATCAGGGCACAACTTCTCTCTGGATCTCCTGAAACCTTTCCATTAGCCATGAGGTCACCAGTTAGCTCTGGCACAGGACAGGTGCTAACCGCACCTGAGAGCCAAAGTCATTTGAAACAGCTGATTTTGAAAACAATTGCTTCAGAATAGTTCAGCACATTCTTATTTATCCTGGTGTGTTGAATTGTCAGAGCAGTAATCCAGTTTTTAAAAAACCCTCTAATTATTGTTTGGCAACAAAAGTCAAATCAGCTTCTCTATTGACCCATTTATAACAATTTTTCTAAAGATTTTGATCTTCAGCAAGACCCAAATGGCTGTTGTAGAAAAACACTGTTGAAAGGTTTTCAGATGAAAGCAAAAGAAAGCCAAAGAAAGCCAGCGATGCTTTCTTCACATTGCTGTTAAATGATCAATTCCATTTTTCTGGAGCTAGATGACCACTGGCTTTATCTTTACTCTCTGGTCTCAGGCCTTTTCTGGACTTTTTTTCAAAGGCTTCATATCTTTATTCAATCTCCTCCCAGATTCAAAATACAGTATCGCACTCTTTAAAAACCACTCTTTTTCATTCTGAAAAGTGAATAGGAGCTGAAATAATCTTACACTCCTGACTTATAMTTTTGTTTTTCTCTGGATGTTGTTTGGCTAGCTTGTAAAATTCCATACATGCCAGGTCTCATGTAGAAACTACACCACAAAAAGCAAAAGCAGTGCCATCATTTTTCCTGACAACTTAACTGGAAAAGAAAAGCAGCATAGTATTAAAATACACCAGCCAGTATTAAGGTGGGGTAAATGCTACAATATTTCCTTTTCAATTATTCCACATTATTCATATTTCCGTGATTCCAGAAAAGCTGATACAGAAGTGAGCTAAAATTTTGCTCCAGGACATAGTTTCAGAGGTTTTGGTCTTTGTACTTGTTTTTCATCTGTGTTTCCTATCAAGAATGCTGGTGTTTTTTGCAGAAGTCATTTTTCTGAGTCTCATCATGATGGGTCTTGATATTGTTTTCATTAATGAGTAATCACTGTGTATCACAGTCTTGCTCATTTGCTTCATTTAGTAGATAATTCCTGTCCTCAGATGCCATTCATTTGAATAGGAGACTCCTGCATACATCCAATTCTTTGTTCTTCCTGTTTGTGGGGTTTTGTTTTGTTTTAGTGCTTAAAAATAAAAAATTAAAAAACACTCTGGAAAAAATAAATCACATGTATGTAATGATGGACCATGTCCCCACCCCCCAGATGGGTTATTTTGGGTCACATTTCATTTTCACATCAAGAAAAAACTGGATGAATAGTGAATGGGAAAGTATCATTATAATTGGAATCCTGCTGGTTTATGCAGGCCTGCACATCTGGAATAGGGTGGGAAAAGAGAAACAGAAGAGAAGGATTCTTCTCACTAGACAAAACCAGGGAGTCTGGAAAGCACATGTCGTCTGGTTTCTTGAGTCACAGCGAAAGTTAGCATTTAGAAAAGAAAATGTTTAGCAGCAAGCCTTCCCTCCCCACCTATCTCAGTTCAGGAGTGCTCCTGTTTCCTCTTTGAAGCTGTGCCTCAGCCACCTCTGTTATTCCCTTTCTATGAATTTGTGGGCTATTTCCCTGCTCTGCAGGCCCCAGTGAACGCTTAACTGKGGTATCAAAGTGATCCCTCCCCAGCCAGCCTCCTCGTTACAGATTAACAGGCACTGCCCTCGTACCACACAGCAATTTAGACAGGCAAACACGTTCATTCATGTGACTGATAAAACGTGTTTGCTTTGTGTTAAAGAATCTATAAAAGCCTTTTCTAACGCTGTATTGAAACAGTCATGAAGGTTTCATTAGCGGTAAACAGCTCCAGCGCCTTATCTGGGTCACTATGGTGTTATACACATGGCTCTGCGCCCAAGGGCTTTTACAGCTCTTTGGAGGCTTCATCTTGAACTCCAGCTGAGCCCCCAGGCAGGCAAAGAGCAGGGGCACGGCCCCTCCGAGCTGTGAAATGAYCCCTCGGTCTCATGGATGAGAGGGCTGGCACGTCCACCCCAAGAACACACATCTGCAGTCCCTCTGTGGAGGTGCCAAAGAGCTCCAAAGAATGCACCAGTCACTTCCACACTAAAGCCCAGCAGAGGGACAATGCATGCTGTTGGCTAAATCTGTGCCACAGGAAGAAGCCATGAGATCACTTTAGTCTGTTTTAAGTGACACACAGTGACAGTGTGGTGATGTACTATGAGGAAGGATCACATAACCTAAGCACTATTATTTTTATTACCATTATTTTGTCATCTCCATCTTATTTCGCTCTCCACGTATACTTCCCAATCCATCATACAGACTAATTACATTCAATGAATGACATCTCAAGTTACATTACAAAAAGAAACCCATTCTTAGAAGTTTCTCAACTGAGTCGTAAGCAATTAAAACCATCTCTGAGTGCTTCGTTTAATTTTCTTCAATGGAAGAAGCCTTAGAAGTAGGTAGAAGTAATTTCCTTTTCAGAAGGGCCATGAATTCATATTATGGCATATGAATAATGCATTGTTCTATTTAAAACATCTGAAGAGCCAGCATGTTCTGCTGAAAGCTGGTCCTACTGGCAACATAAAGCAGGGGACTAAAGCTCTGCAAATAAGTCAAACACAAGTAATGCAGTGCTGAGGGTTGCCTCATCTGTCAGACACGGGGGGCCTATAGAAGAGGGCGCCTTGTCTTGTTCCAAGCACAAAGTTGGCTGGAGACATGTTAAAAAAAGTAACTTAATAAGACTGGTCTGCTTCATACAGCACAAGTTATTTGTGTATCTCAGCCACTTGACCATGAGCAAGATTCAGATGCTTCCCACTGAAAATAGGAAACTGGTGAAAAAAATACTTTCCTCAGTGCTAGCATGGCTGGAACAACATATTCATCATAGTCAGCACTGCCAGGTTTATAACTAACCCTTTCTAACCTATTTTATAACTCACCACTAAAACATTTTACAATTAACTCTTTCAGATCTTAGAACCTATCAGGTGTATTAATTCAACAGCAGCAATTCTGAATGCATAATTCTACCACCCTTAACATCACTGTCTTCGCTGGGCTCAGTAACCCCTGCTAACATGTTCACCTTAAATATGTGGGGCAATTGGTGCAGAAGCATGTTTAGGGCTATAACTGGGTTTGGGATCTTCTCTTACTTCTGAGAAACCGTATTTATTTAAAAAAAAAAAAAAAAAAAAAAAAAAAAGAAAAAGAAAAACAAAACAGCTACAACAGCCAAATCTTTGTTCCTGAATAATGTTTGCATAATCAGGACTGACACTTAGGTATTTTATGCTCTGGCTAATCTCAGTGCCTTCTGCAAAAAATATAAAGTGATTCTCCACGATTTCTATTGGCTGTGTGGACAAAAGGTTCTTTGTGCATTGCAGGACCAAAAGCATTACATACAGTAAATATTTGAGCTGAAGGTGTGCTACTGATAGATTTGTGTGCACTATCGTTATTTTAYGTTATTCGTGTTGTTGGCTTGCATCCCACTTTGCGGCACAGTAAAGTAAATGCTCAGAAAGCTGTTGAGCAGGAAAGAACCTGCTACATAATGCACAAATTGCAATAGATGATTACTACTTCAGACAATAAAAAGCTTGTTATTCTTAATATCTGGGAGAATGTATGCTTCTTGGACTGCATAATGCACCGTGATGACTCACAAGCCTTTCTTAATTACTACAATACCATCTTAATTTACTTCAGATCCACCTATACAGGTCAATTTATAAAAAAATACGAACACTTTGGGAAAAAAAATTAAATTCTATCATGTTTATAGAACTTAACTAACCAAAAGATGAACYGACTTAGTCAACCAGACATTCCTATGAAGGGGTGAACAACTTTGATAGACATATAACTTTGCTTCAATTTTAGAAGTAGACAAAGCAACTCCTCCGTTTAGGGCAAATTTTAGGCAGCTAAAATATATGAGATAATTTATTCCTTGCCCGTGTTTGTTTCTCTGCTAAGTACCTTACTATAGCTGAATAAAAATATCACTGAGAATCAGAAAAAGAGGCAGAAGATGTGTCTTTATGAGAGAGGAATTTATTCCATTGTGTAGAGACAAAGAAGTTAAATATAAGTTACTTCTGCTGCCATTACTTGCCTAAATCCTCCTTTACCAACAGAATAGCCCTATTGAAGTACCACTGGTATTAGCTAAAGGGTTAGGTAAATAAAGGTGGCAGAGGGGACAGCATGATGTAACACTGTTCTTTTTTCAAATGCCATATGAATGTGATTCTTATAATGTTCTCCCACTTAAATGCCAAAAACAAGCCAAAGATCTCAAAATCTTATCCTTTATCTCACAACTTGAATAAATACCCAATCCTGTACAWGGTGAATCAAAACTGAGCCATGTGCATTAGATCATTCCAAGATCAAAACAAAAAGCATGCTTGAATCTCTGCCATGGATTTAACTCASAAAATTCCTAATAGATATCCTGGAACAATATCATACTATTTATAGTCTTCTTATTGTAGTTTTGGCAACTTTATTTCTGCAATATAGCATTTCTAAGAATAATTTTTGAAAATTGCTTATATAACAAATTGGTTATTTTTTAGTGTGAATCCTTACAATGAGATGATGGGAACTTCCAGATGTCAGACCAGTCTATGTCTGGAAAATAATGTGCCCCATGTGGCCCATAATTAGCCCATATTCTATAAGATGTGCTGCAATGACTTAGCAGAACCTTCTTTGTATAAGAACAAAAGCCATTACATTTAATTTAAGGACACAAATTAATAATACTGAAATGGAACCAAAGATTGGACCCATCAATATTGTCCTCTATATTGATATTTCATTTAGCAATTGGGGGATTTTTTTAATTCTGTTTGGGGTTGTTTTCTGGAGAGAAAGGAGGAAGAGGAAAAAAGCAAAGAAAGGTAGGAGGTTGCAAGTTTTACTGTGAGTTTTGAAATGGAGAACTTTGAGCTGTCATACATTTTTTAAATCATAAGCATAATAAACAAAATAGTTACAACAGGATAGAATCAATGCTGTAAGAGTTTCTGCAAGATGTATGATTCTACTGAAAAATAATGTATTGGTTTTCTCAAGAAATTACATGCCAAAGTTCTCCAATGCAAGGTGCCAGGGGATCAGAGAATACTTGAGGTTGGARGGAAGTTCAGAATGTCTCTGGATCAACCTTTTGCTCCTACAGGCTCAGCCATGTGCTCAGACCAGAACACTCAGGGCTGTGACTAAATGGRTTTTAAAAACGCCCAAGGACAGAGATCACATGCCACCCTCTGGGCATRGTCTTGACTGCCCTACCACCCTCGTGGAAAACAGGGTTCTTCCTGKGTGCAGTTTGCTTCTCTCTTGTTTCAGTAAATATCTGCTGGGCCTCCCTTCCCACCAGGCACTGCTGTCCATAGTGGCAGCCCTTCCTCGGGCATTACAGGGCTGCTGTTGGTCTGCCCTTGAAGCTGCCTCCCCCCAGGCTGAGCACCCATTATTTACCTGCAGCAAATCCACAACAGGTAACACAAATCATCATAAATCCTCTTACACTCAGGCAAACAACTCCAGCTGACATCACCCCTAGGAGCATCAATCAAAGAAAATGCTGACAAGGGACACGGAAGCTCCAATCTGTCTGCTTCCATCACCAAAAAGTTACTCCAATTCCCAATTTCAGTTTCTTCCATTGCAGCCTCCAGCAGCACCTCAGGCATGCCACGAGAACCGATGGATTTTTTTGTGCTGTATTAAAAGATGCTGCAGCTCTGAGGTGTTATTATGACTGTAAGAGTAGTGAGTTGATGGTACAATACAAACTGTTGCCTGCATTAAAGCTTCCCAATGCCAAGAATATGCACCTGATGAGGGAAAAGGTAACACACAAAGTCTGCTACAGATCAGACAGGTAYGTCACCCATGCAAAAATTATCTTTTACTATGAGTGTAGTCTGATGTGCAATTTCAAACCTTTCTACCCACCTCTAGAGAGATTTCAAAGGTCTAAAAACTCAAAGATTTTTGAGAGGATATGAAGAATATAATGACGAGTTTTCTAATGAGTACKTTCTTTTTCCAGCCCATTGTACAACATCCTAGTTTATATCATAATGTAAATGGTCTCTGTGTATGATTTTTGGCTTACTCCATCATGACACCTGCAAACGCCCACCGCGGGAAAAACACACGYGASRCAGGCAGGTCCAGGTTTCTTCTTTATTAATCTTCGTATTCCAAGCTCTTTTAGCTATAGTGATTTAGCAGCTCTTTCTTCTGTAGTGATTTTCAGCTCTCTCTGAGCTGTCCCTGCTCCCAGTGCGTCTTTTATAGGGTTTCTTATCTTTACCGGGTTTTGAGAATAAACCAATCAGTGTTACATAACCAGAAAAACTCTCCAATGTCCACACATCACGTTCCAGTCTCTAAYTGGTAGATGCCTTCATCTGTCCAATCCCATGGCTGGTTGTGTTAGCYCAGCTCCATCCCACACCATATCATCTTGCTCATGCACACACACTCACCAGTCCTGCCCACACCGAATCCAAAGCCCAGCCTCCCCATACATAGCTGTAAAGACCACGGCAGACACCCACCAGTCACCCTCAGGTAATCATCTCCCTACTAAACCAAGGAGGCTTCTGTATGGAGGCAGATGAGGTACTTTCTTGCATCCCATTCCACCCCCTGGCTCAGAAATGTGATAAAAAGCAGCCAGGGATACAGTCACATCTGATATTGCCACAGCCACTTTTTCTACTATGAATATCTATGATTGAAGTGTAACCAAAACATGGATACACTTATGCAGATAAGAAGCAGAAAGTAACACTGAAACAGAAGTGGTTCACATCTTGCCTTTAAGATGCTGGTCTGAAACCTCAGTTCAACACCATCTTTTTAATTTTTTTAGCATGATCCTACATGAATAATTCATTCCTCTTACCTTCAATRAATTATTTTAAAATACCAGTTCTGATGCTCACTATTTGTTTGCTGTTGTTGTTTTATGCTGTCAACCCTTTGGGGAAAATACATCACTTTCTCCTTGCAAGAGCTATGCAGTAAGGAAGAGTAAATCTGGTTCAAGTAGATGTTAATTTGGAAAGGCCTTAGATCCTAAACTTGAGCAGGATAAGTGCACAGCACTCAGCAGAAACCAACTAGAATTGCCTGGGATCCCATCGCACTGTTTGAGCAGGAGTTTAGGTCTGCTCTGAGCACCAGAGCTCAGAGCACTCTCCCCAGCACCCAGCTTTGCACCCGTGAGTTGCAGTCACAGTTTAATTGGTGCAATAATGTTACATGAGGTCAAAGCACAACGTATACCTGAAGCAATATGGAAACCTGAAGATGAATGTGGAAACACAGGATACAAACAGTGTGGCAATGGCAAAAATTAAACAGTGAGATTGACTCTGCATTTATAGCACGTCGGCATTCCACCAGCCACTCAACAAGGAAGGACAATTTAGGAATGCTGTTGGCATTCACAAGCCCATTTGCAGTTCTGGGCACATTTTTTTATTGGATCTAAGAAATAAAGTTACCCTGCGGCAATTCTTCAAGAGAACATAATGAACAAATAGGGAGGCAGGAGTGAGAGGTTTTGGTGAAATACAACATTTAACACTCCTTTGATAGTCTGAACACTCATAAGGAAAACAGAACTTAGCCAAGAAAGCAATTAAAGCTTCRAGCCAAATCCTCTGTGGGCATAAATCAGTTGCACTGTTTTATACAAGGTGAAGAGCTGGTCCTGAAATGAATTCACCCTGCTGCTATGTTATCAAAGAGCTTCTATTCACCCCTCCTGCTCACCAGTGCTTGAAAGGAAGCATCCCATGAAGTATATGCCAGAACCCACACGATATATCTCACTGCATTTCCTCATCCTATCCCCTCTGCTGATGACCTCTGGACCCTTTCTTTCAAATCCTCTGTGTTCTGATACCCCCACTGCACAAACATGGTTACCTATTTCCTACAGAAATAAACTTTGTTCAGTAACCATGGACATAGCTCCTCCAGTCAGGAAAACACAAAAAACAACTGTCCATTGTGAAAAAAAATGAAAACGCTCCTGTTCCCATTCAGTGACCCCATCCCCACTGACACCAGAGCAGCAATTTTTCTTATCTGAGGAAACATGACCACTGGGAGAAGATTACACACTGGAATATTGCAGTCACATTGAGCAATACCTTTCTTTTTCCTCTTCTGTAATCACAGTACTGAAGGATAGATCTGACAGGATTTTATTGACACAGACTTTTTATAGATCCAGTTAAAAGGTCCCCAGACGCTCATTCAGCTTCCTGTACATATAGCACAAAAGCACTGCAGAATCATTGTTAATGAAAATRCATTTTACTCTGAATAAGCAGGGGACCAGAGAGGGGAATTCCAAAAGACCTTAAGAGACACCGCTCCAGTGCAGCACATTACCTGTGTTAGCTTGCCATAACCAAACAGGAATACTGTCTCTTATCATTAAGRGAATTGTAAGACACGGCCTCAGCTCTCAGCCCACATCTATCTGATTGAACTTTGGCATATGTCTCCTTCACCTCATTTCCCTATCTCAGCAATAAAGATTGGTTCCTTCACTTCATCTATCTTGTCAAATTAGACATGTACATGAACCCTTTCACCCCACATAATGTGGTTGGAATAATGTGAGAGAGCCCTGAAAGCCTTGTACTCAGCCACAAAAACATCCCTGCAGTGAAGCCACTAAACTACTTACAGAAGTAACACACTGCATCACATAAAAGCCTGATCTCAGTTAAGCTTCCAGAAATATATAGATTAATTACAACTTTAATTTTATGTACTTAGAGACCCTTAGCTGAAGAATTCAGCCAAATTATCACAGTAATACTACCAACACTAGTTAAAGCCAGCAAATAATTGTTTCCTTAGCCTCTTGGTTTCACACATTTATCCACTTTTGAAGCTGATTTTTACTACGCTTTAAGGTAAAAACCAAACACAGCACCAGTGCATCTTGCTAAAATGCAACAACAAATTCCCAACAGGTTTTGTGCTATGGAACAGTGGGAAAAAAATATACAYACACACACTTTTCCTGTTGTAATGAAACTCTAACCATACTTGTTTTTGAATAGGGCAACAGAAAAAAACAGCTGARATTTGAAATRTGACACTCAGCACACACATTGTCCTTAATAAGAAGTACATGGTGTACTGTGTTTGAGGAAGACATGGGTTTTGCTTTTTTTTCTTCAGTACTAATTGACTGAAAAAAGCCCCTTCCAATTTTAACAGAGCCTAATAAAGCTGTGCCTTTCTGACATCACAACAGTTACCTTTGCCCAGACTGACAAGCTTATGAGCTGCTGAAAAGATTTGTGGGAGGGAAATGTTCATACATAGATAACATCATACTCTCTGATTCATAAAGTGATAGAAACCTGAGTAAAATGACCTAAAAGTGGCCACTGATCCATAACAGACCAAAGATCGGCTCTGGCAGCTCAGACTTAGTCAGATGGAGTCAGCAGACCCATTTCTTCTGGAAAAGCTGTGTGCTTCACTATGCCCTGAATTGCCTTTGCTCAAGCCAGAGGCTCTCCTTCTCCAGTCATGAAAGATTTGGAAATTCTATCTGGATGTCCCACTTCCTTTGTGAGTAAGCCTAAGGCCTTTTCCTACTCCTGGACATGAGGAAAGAAATGCTGCTATCACCCTCACCTACCTTCAGAGTGCAACTCTACTGCAAGACAGATAATACTTCCACAGTACTCTTCTAGTTTTAACCTATTTATGGCCATATTTATTCTTTCATCTCTGTCGCCACTTTAAGGTCATGTCTGTAGTGTACTAAGTCTGATCTGTCTCAGTGAGAGAGTGGTCCCTGAGGAACTTCCTTATCCTTCGAATCTAGGATTTAAAAGGGAAAAGCATGGCTATACGGGCCATTTCYATACAATACATGCCATGGGAACCATCAGGATCCTGAGCCAATATCAGATCAAACCACAGGCACTGAAGATTACATGCAAGATAGCAAATCAGAACAATGTCATGACTTAAAGGATTTGGAACTTGGTCGTGTGTAATCCAGGAACATGGTCATATAAATCTCTCCATTTATGGGCACCTGAAGGAATCAGGCTGCCATGGATGACCACTGGTTCAGACATCTACAGCCTATAATCTCTGGAGAGATCAAGTGTGACTCAAATACAAAGGCAATTGAGCATCCATTATAACCTAGATGTGTCAGAATAATCTGTCCATGCAGAAACAAGAAAGGGGACATATTTACAGGATTGTGAGCATGAGTGTCACTCCTATTTATGTTGTCTTTAAGTCATGGAAGCGACTCATTTATGGAGTGCTCCATAAATAGTTTTAGCTTCTCCCCCCACCCTGCAACCAGTCTAACAACACTTTGCAAACTCCCTGTTTCACCTGCTCCATGCAGCACCCGGGTGAAACCTCTGCAGTGCATGGTCCTTCACTCATGGATYACAGCTGGTTAAATTTTCAGTTTAGCAGATTTAAAACATTGCTAATGCTCATAATTTAATGTTGCAGCAAGTCAAAGCCAGGTTCTAACCAGAAAAACAGACACCTCATGCGTGCTGCTCCAGCTTTCCAGCTCAAATAATTGTCTTGTGTCTGCCAGCACAGGACACATGAGTAAGACATTGGCACTGAAGTGAAAACTGCAAGATCAGTTATCAGGGTTTGTAAGCTTTTCTTAGCAACGGGAAAGGCAGTCATCATTTTCTGTCTGTGCAGGATTTCAGCAGAAAAAAAGCCTTTTTAATTTCACAAAGAAGAGCTTTTCAGCCTTACACAAGAGGTCACATAGAGCATTGTAGCAGTGCTTCCTGGATATAATCAAATACATACAGAGGTAAGTGCCACTGCCTCTATCTTTCACTTCATTTCCCATTCTCTGGTCATGACAACTTTAGCTCATCATAGCTACTCTTTCTGCTCTCTTTTGATTACCTTTGAAACTGATTCTGAGGTCATGTCCAACACAATCATTTGGTCTATACCAAAATCCTAGCAACTCCCTGCAACACTCAGTCTCAAGTGCTGGACACTGCTGTGAGTCTGGGATAAGTCTAAATCCTCATCCTTATGCTGAAGGATCCAAATTATGGGGAAAAAATTTTCTCACCTGTAGTTCTTCCTAGGCCTTAAAGATAGTTGTGAGGACTGCATGTTAGAAAAAGACCAGGATTTGAATCTGAGATGTGCTAGGACAACTGTATTCTTCTGTCGTTGTAAGATAACCAGATATGGACTGCAGCTTTAAAGTCAAGATGTGATGCCAGGGATGCTGACAGCAAGTGTCACAAAGCKGTGCCAGAGAAGACAGAAAAAGCATCTTAGTGAGATCACAAAGGTGATTTTCGACATCCACCGTTCTCAGTCTCCAGCCAACACCCGGTTGGTGGCAATGTGACAAAAATCCTGAGGATGAAAAACTGTAGGAATGACCAGCAAAACACACATTCCACCATGATACATGTACCATTTACATCTTTCAAAATTCTCTGTATTTGTTCCAGCCTTGAAACACAGAAGCAAAGCTAAATTTTTTTATGCCTTTCCTATTCTTCTTTACCTGCCATGATTAAAAATTCGGACTRTAATAGATCCATACCTATGTTGGTATCCACCATTGCAGGAAGATTAATTTTCTGAAGAAATGCACAAGTATTACAGAAATGGTAAGAACTATCCTGTAATTGTCAGGTCAAATCCTGTTGATGATGGTTAGGACCACTGTAAGAAACTAAAAGAAGGGAAGTTTCAATCCTAATGTGCTGCACAATCTGCAGAAGACTTTAATATGTTTGCTTTATGGTTTACCTCTTTCGCTGACAATGGACCCAAAAAATTGGGCTACAGAGGCAATCGCTCACATTAATTAACCCCAAACTCACAAAGCAAAAGTGCATTTCTTCCACCAGGCATGACTAAAGCACAGATTCACACATGACTCAGTACCAAGCCCTTGCTGCAGCTYCCAAGCCTCTTCAGCTTGGGAGATGGACCCATGGAATCACCTGGGCTTTTGTAACTCAATATGGCATAGTGTCTTTTGTTAAAAAATACACACTCAGGGAGCATTTTTATAAGGTTTTGTTAGTAATTCTTAATTRCAAGTTCTTAGAAAGAGGTATTAAAGACTTTAAACTCTGGTGCTTCTTCTTGAACTTAGTAAGGAATGAGGTTGCTCACTGCTTTGCATATTTCCCCTTGTACAGAAACAGAAGTTTGCTCACCAAATGCTTGTAAAACCTCATTGTGCCTTACAGAGTTTCAGAATAGTTTTCACAGAGGGGGATTGAGGGGAAGACTCTTAGGTTTTGGCTGAAAAATCGTATTTCAGAACAATGTTAATCAAACTACTAATGACTATCCCATGAGCAAGCATGGCCAGTATTGTTCTTTGCAAAATATGTACCAGCATTGTTCAGAGACACTAAATGAGGATTCTTTTGGATACAATTCAAATACAGTGCAACATGTCATYGTGATACCACTCTAATGAAGGAGCACTAATGCTTTGGATATTTACCTGAACATTGGCATCTCCTCACTGGAAACTAAGTTATTGGCAGTGCCAGTTTTTGCCAGCCTTTCTTCCTTCAAAGCAAATACAGTGGACTGCAAGAACAACTTTCCAATTCCAGCTAAATGAGCAGCAGGTCAGCTCTAAGTGTAATAACTATAAGCTCTAAGCATAATAATATAATAAGACATTTCTAAACATCCAAAAGATTGTGTTTCATGAATAAGCTGCCTTAAATGCTATTTAAACAAACTTATCCACCATTAATACCAATGTTGACACTGCCCTGGATTTTTCATGCATTTTCAAAGGTCATTAATATTGTCATAACCAAATATTYAGCATTTTGTCTATGAAAGGAGAGGATTTTTGTTTTCTTGTATTTGATCTGATAGTATCAAAGAGAAACATTTCAATTTTTTTTCTGCAAACACTTTTGACTCAGTTCTAATTCAAGACAAAAATAAACTACATATACTCAAAAACCTCAAACCTCCCACCAGGCAGGAGCTCAGTTTTCTAAGCAATCTTCATCTTCTGTAGAGACAAACCATTTTGAACCTTTCTAGGAAGTTTTGTAAATGAGAGTTAGCTTGTGCTACCAGGACACTTGGTGTTATGGAAAAACAATACCAAATCCAGAACACCCAGGAAATATTCCCTGTGTGCCTTTTTCTTCCGTTCAAGGTATGACAAATGCTTCTGCCCTCGACCATACTGACATCAAAGCTTCCTTCAGCCCACCATTACCACAGCTGAGCTCCAAAGCAGCTCCTGGGTTTCCTTCATTTGCTCCAGGTACAAAGAAAGGAAACATTATTTCTCCTACAGAGAGCCCACCTTAATGTCCCTGATGAATATCATCTAAGACACCTGGAAGGATCCCAGGAATTATGGAGACAATAGCACAGAAAACCTGGAGTAGGTTGTAATGGTTGATRTTGCAGAAGATCTGACTACAGATGGTGGCATCAGGTTAAATGTTGCCTCACATCAGACTGATCCTGAACACAGACCATTTTATGAAGAAAATATGATTTCTATTTACACCAGTTCTCACTCCTTAATCTAATCTAATGTCTCTAAAATAGGTATTTTCATCTGAAGTCCTCTGACAGGTCACAAGGTAGCAAGGTGAGCGTTTTCATTTTAACACAGAAATTCTACAAACCAAATCACGGATGGGAGCTGTCACCGAGTCRGAGCACCCCAGACCAGTGACGTGACATCTGTTCCAGTACCGTGGGTGGTGGCACTCACATCTCCCTCCGTTCAGATCTCCACACWGTTTACAACAAAGAGAGAGAGAAGTGGCGATAATGTCTACAGAACAAGACTGGATGAATTTATTTTAAAACTATTCTAAAATGCATTAAAGATGAGATGCACACATAGGTGATTAATTCTGAATAGGACATCCTAAAAAGACTCCAATGACTTACGAAAAAAAATCAGTGTTCAAAGGAAAATAGGTTTAAATTTTAAAAACATTTTCCCCTTTGTTTTCAGGTTGTTTTAAATTTAAAAAAAAATTATCTAAACTTTGAACAGTTTAAACCAAAAAACATCGTGGACATCCAACACTCTTGGACATCACCAGCTGAAGACTGGATTCGCTTTCTGGTGTTTCATCTGGAACTAGGATGAAATAGAAATCTGATTGCTCAACAATTGTGCTTRGGAGGAGAAAGGCCTTAAAGATTAATGCATTAGACGTTCAATAAAGAGGTGTAACCGAGATGCCCACTTGACCACAGACCTTTGGCTTACTCAACATCTACTGGGAAAGGTATTATAGGAYTTGCAGACTCTTGCAAATATTCTGCTTTGGAAGGCTAATACCTCAGCCTGGCACAAGTTTAGAAAAATAACTAGGCCAGTACAAAAGGATGTTTACTGTATTAAATTTCCCTTTTCAATGTGAGCCTTGTTTCTTTTTTTAAAATAACAGTATGTATGTGCTTTATCTAGGTTAAGTTATCATTTCATCAACAAACAAGTGCTGTACAGCCCATCCGCCCAATCTTGGAAATAGCCCAAATAAAAGAAAATAACAGCATAAGGAAACATCTCAGCTTTATTATTTGATTTTTCTGAAGTGCATCTTTTGTGTGACTCTTATGTCTTGCCCATGACACCTATTTAACAGTTGGGGTGGCTACAGCAATCACTGAATCTGTGTCACACTTGCCTTTATCCACCTGGCTGTCTCACAGACAACCCAGGGATTGACCCACCAAGTGTATCATGGGGGTCTAATAAGCRTATTTATATCTGAAGCTGCTATTCTGGTTTTCAGCACAGCAGGTAAATCAAGTTTTGATAGCTCATAGCACAGAAATATATCTCTTATATGTAGTGAGAAGAGGCATTCAACCACTGATACCACTGAGCTTTCTTTCTTGAGAAAGAAGAAATCAGGAGAGTACAGGGCCACGTCTGCTAAAGTAAAAAGATCACGCAAAACCTGGAGTTCTAATCTCAAATGCATAAATTAATATCTAAGGAGTATTAGGTACATCCTACTGTTTGCTACAACAACAATTTTTTCTATTTGAAGGGCTCTTGCTTAGTTGAATACAGCCCTACATGGTGTTCACTGGGAAGGATGACATTTAGGTCACAGGATCTGCACTACACCACTTGAATTGTGGCGTGAGAGAGACAATGACAACAGGGTCAAGCCTTGTGTTGAAATCAGTCCACCACGGGGATCATTGTGCATAACAGCCAAGGGTACAGCACATTAAAAATAAATCCTGAGAAGAAAAAAGATGTCATGTTTTATATTGTAGCTGTTAAAACCTCCTTCTTCTCCTTTGCCACGTGCAAGTCATTGTTAGAAGAGCCTCTTTGTTCATGTCAAGAAGGCTGGTGGAAGGAAAGGGAGGTGCCTGGTTCCTCAACATGAGATCCCATTAATATTGCTGATAGACTATTCTTTAAAGAGATCCATCTGTTTCTTGTTTGGCATATTCAGAATAGTAGCTTGTTACATTTTTACAAGGATCTGTGGGATCCAAGAAAAGCAAAACCTCATGTAATGAAAGAAAAAGAGAGAATACTTATTAAACAATCCCATCAAAGCTGTACAGCTTAAACATCCATCTCCCAAACAGCTTCAGTCTGTTTCATTCACAGCTGTCAAATTTCTTTGCTTCAGGAGGAAGGGGACAGAAGGCTGCTAATTTTTCTTCAGATTTCCAAATTACGCATGGAAGTAACATCTCCAAAGTACATCATAAATCTTCTCTGCTTGTGAGTCAGTATGAAATGCAGCCCTTCATAATTGCATTATGAACAACAGGTTTCTTCACCCAAACTCCTAAGAYGCCCCGAGAATTTAAGGATCCGGCACAGGATGAAGTCAGGTTAGGACCAGCCTATGATAGTAGATATCTTTGCTTGGAGAACAACAGAGCTGAGTGGGGAAGTCTGGAAGGTAGGGGGAATAAGTGTCCCAGCATAAAGACTAGGCTTTTCTTCAAGAGTCAAGTATGTCATTTCCTAATGACAAAAAGGACTTGTATTCAGCTTGTACTTTATATATGTATAAAATATTCTGAAACAGTCAAGAGTATAATTTGTTAGTGAATGCAGCCAATATAAAGTTATTTGGAATCAAGTGCTTCTGCTAACAAAGAATTAAGTCTAACTGTTCACAGTATTTATCATCACTGCCACTTCTTCTGGCTAGTACTTGAATCAATATTGTGAAATGTTATATGTCTTCCAGATTTATAGTCATTTCACTGTATTCTACAATACAACTAAATGATCTTCAATGTCCGTTCCAACCCAAGCCATTCTATGATTGTATGATCCTATTCCAATCTGTTGGATGCATACTATCTATTGACAGCAATCATGCATAAGTATTTATACAATATTTAATATACTAGTTGAGCAAGGCAATGACGAGATGATTGCAAAGATGAGATTGCAACAACCAAACCTAATTCTGAACCCACAGTGAGAATTCAAGACCTATATATGATCAGAAAAAAAGATCAGTACTAAGATTAGGCTTATGACACCTAATTTGATGTTCAGAGACAATATTGTTTTCAACAAGGTTTCTATGACACCTATCACTTATTTTATGTTGATTCAGGACATGCCAAGAGTCAGCTTTAATCAGGCCAAGTAGATAATGCAGCTAAATGCCGCTACCATTAACCTCAAATAATTACCTTTTTTTCATTGCCATACAATTGTGCACAAGATGCATTCTTCTTTTTATAGAGAAGTACTTATTCCATARTCACGAAGACAGAGAGTAAAACTGATGTCACATAATACCTGCTGAAATTTCACTGAGTCTACAGATAATCACAATCAGCAAAATCAAATTATCCTCAGGATTCAGAAACAAGAATTACCAAATTTTAGCAGCAGAACCACAAGCTGATGTGCTTTCTTTTCAGTTTCACAATGAAAGTGCAGTTAGTAACTTTCACAGTGCATCAGAGTAACAGGAAAGGAAAATCTTGTGTGCCTTGAACGCAAGCTGCTTGTGCCTGACAGAAAGAGGAGCACAGCCCTGCCTCCTGGGAAAACTCCAAGTGCAAAGGTCAGCAAGCACCACACAGCCCCGTTGGTCCCTACCTCATTGCCAAAATCTCTCCATTGATCTTCTACAATCCACTGATGCTCAGTCAGTCCAAAAATAACACTGCTGTTATGCTTCAAATTTGGGATTTGAAACAATGCAAAATGAAGTGGTTAGCAAAAGAGTGCTACTGATTTGCCCCGACAGCAAGGGATGAAATGCAGAATGTTCTGGGACAATGAAGGCGAGTATAGGAGCAGAGCATTTAATTTTGGTGATATCTTAGGCTAACAGCATATTCCACTGGCTGCTCTTTGTGTACTGCCAGTTTGCAATATGGGTGGAAGGAGGTCTTGGCACAGAAAACAGGAAAGACTTCTGGTTTCCAAGGCTGGAAGGATCATGGAGTAGACCTTTCAAAACTCTTAGCTGGAAAAAGATGCATCACAAGGTGTCACTCCTCTCTGGGACTACAGAGCAGTGCTGATGCTTTGCAGAGACCGCTGTTAATCCTTCCAGGTCAGAAGAGTGCTCGTCATAATAAATTTATCCTCCTCGGGATATACAGGCACACTTCAGTGGAGACAATGCATTTCCTTTCAGCTGCCTAGCAATGAAGACATCTTGATCCCAGAGACAATGTTCATCAGACTCCAGATGGACCTCAGCCTACTTGTTATAATTTCCAAACTWTGCTTGAAAAAAAAAGAAATGAAAAGAGAAAGTAAAGAGAAACCTGAGAATGTAAATATATCTACAAGTGTGTCCTTGACACCACTGGAGCTTCAGACTGGCTGGAACTTACTGGACAATGCTCCAGAAACCCCACTGAAGGCAGGAATTCCTACACAATGCCTTCACCGTTTTTGATGGAAAACTTGTGATACCAATACTTGTGATACCAATACTTGTGATTTACCAGGTAAATTTCATTACCCACCTTCGTAATTCTTAGTTCTTTCTCATCTAAGACTGAAACAACAGAGTAGGGCTATTTTCAAGTCTGAAAAACTACAGGCCTGTACTTAAATGGGCAGTTYCTAATACCTGCTTTCATTGGAAGTGTGATTCATCCCCGAGAACACAGGACAGCACAAATTCCTTGAAGAGTCACAGAATTAGCTGGGTTGGAAGGAGCTGACAAAGATCTTCAGATCCAACTCCTGATCCTGCACAGCACCTTCCACAAGTGTCACACTGCATGTCTGAGAGCTTTGTCCAAATGCTCTTGAACTGTGTCAGGCTGGTGCTGTGAGCATTCCCTGGGGAGCCCATTCCAGGGCCCAACCACCCTCTCTGGGTGACACCTTTCCTGATATCCCACCTTTTCCTTACAGTCAGATCAAAAAAGGGATTTATTTCTAGGGTAATGCATATATATATAAACTTTAGCATTGAATTTGGAAAAAAAAAAAATCACTGTCCCTTTCCAGGTGTAAGAGACATCCAGACTTCAAGCAGCAAGGYTCTTTTATAATCCTTCACCAAAGGCCTTCACCATGATTTTGTGCCATCAACATAACCATGGTCATTAGTTATAGGAAGATAAAGCATCTTGACAGATGCAATGGGAAAAAGCATGCAGTGTGTTAAAGAAATAATTTCTAGCATACATGTAATTGTATCCTCTTGTTTACAAATTGTGAACCAAAAAATTTACATGAAAAATCATATATGTGGAACATGGGAACACAAACCACGGAACTATTCCAAACTCAAGTAGTAGAGAAAGAAGAATGTCAATGCAGATCAACAGAATACTCACTGTTGTCTTACTGCACCAGTGAATAAAGATAGTTGCCCAAAATCTCTGTCTTGTTCTAATGGGTCAGTAAGGTAATCAAGGCAATCATACTGTAGATTTCTGGAAAGTGTTGAGAGTRAACACAAGGCTTTCATAAGAAGAGACATGGTCACAACTGACAATTCATCAAAACTGTAATTATTCCCAGAAGAACTTCCTGTTCTCAAAAAAAAAAATGGAAAAACCCCAGGTTTTGAAATTCTACAAATATGCCATTTCAACATTTTTAAAACAAAAAGTCTTGCTTTTGCGGTTAAAAGCATCTTTTACTGTTGAAACTTAATTTAGTTTATATTAAAAGGTTAAAAAAGAGAAAAAAAAGGTCACCATTAAAATGAAATACATTTGTTTGTTTCTTAAGTCTCTCATATATTCACTGACTCCCATGCCAAGCCTAAAATTTCAAAATCACCAGAATCCTCATGGGACAAGAAAACTGTTTTCTGTATATCCACACAGCAAAGGGAACATTAATTAGCAGTTCAAGCTCTTCCCAGTTTCCTTGCAGCGCAGCTCAAAAATTAYTTTTGAGAACCCCTCTGATGAATGGAAACATAGTCTGGTTCTACAAACTTTTAAATGTTTTGAGACTTCTTTTATTTTATTATTATGCTTTTTAGAAGAAAACTAGAAGAAAGTTCTAGGGGACTAAAATGTTCTTAGGGGACTAAAATGGAGGGCTTCCTTCAGCCAAAACCACCCCAAATTGTTCTTTTAGAYTGATGAAACCAAAGAACTAAATATACACACCCATACTTTACTATGGCCATTGCATGACAGATTAGCATCTGTTGATGTTGAAACTATTATGGAAAACTAAGTTGTGGGTGTTTTTTTTTTTTTTAAAGGATCATATATATTTGAAAAGCTTAAGATCAATTCCTCACCACTCCTCTTTTTCAGCACCTCCATCTTTTCCAATCATCTTTTCAGCAAAGCACAAAGCACAGTAACAAGAGAGAGTTGAACTTCTTTGAATCAGAGCAGGTTATAAATTTATGAAACTTAAGACCAGAAAAGTCTGCTTGATAAAGAAATCTGAGTGCTTCTATACGACAAGCTATCTCTATGCAATTTCCTCTGGGTTCTCTCCTACTATGCTCCCATCTCGGTATCTAACTGGCACATTGTATTTGTCTAAAGCAAGTCTTGACAACAGCCATCCACCTGAGGGACAGCTGAGATATTTATGTAGGCACAATGTACATGTATAGGAGAAGATGGCTATAGGGGAGTTCAGACACAGACAGAAAGGTAAGCAGCCACTGACTACAATCTAAAACCTAAAACACTCCCTCTGGAATTGTGCATATCCATTTTGGACACAAAATCATCAGCTTTCCCTGAAATAGTTGAAAAGCTATACCATGATGTTTTTTTCAGATCTTCTACGATTATCTAGGACATCCCAACTATGCAGTCCTAGCTGTGCTGCCAAACCCACTTGGMACTGAAGAACTATTTCTTCTCAAGTCCAGCTGTTCAGTCAGGCACATCTTTACCAAATTTTCAGCTGTCCCACTGCATTTAAGTTTCTGCAGGGTCCAATGCCCCAAAACTCTTGAAATCTAGAGGTGGTAAAAAAAGTGTTTTCAACTAGAGGACTGCTATAGGAAAAAAAAAAATCTTTTTAACAGTATGCCAGATTATCCTACAAGAAGAAGAAAATTAAAGTTTATCTTAAAAGTCATCCACAATAATGAGAAATATCTTCAGATTTCCTTCATGAGATCTCTTATTTCACTGAGTGAATCTACCTTATTGATTTTATTGACTGCAATAGACCAGGTAGGAAAGGAGCAGCCTTCGTGCTTACTTGTTTGCACAAGTTCTAGGGGACTAAAGTTTGCACAAGTTATTTATATATTATATATATATTTATACTTATTTATACAAGTTGTTATATTTCATGAACTGAAGTACATTCTGCACTTTGGGGAAGAGGAAGGGTCTCTTTAGTACCCCAAAACCAAATTTCCAGTATTGTAGAACTATGCTAGTGATATGAGTTGTGACAGAAACATGTAGAAACAATACAGTCTGTAATTTTTTTTTAATACTTTGGCATAATCAACCCCAAATCAGGAGATGGATTCCAATTAGTGCTATGGTTATCACTTCTTCTAAGGAGTTCTTTGTAAGCCATTTATGGCTCTTAAATGTAGAACGGACCACATAGGATATTTCATGCTCACYTCTCTGTAGTACAGTATAACTTTACCCAGTCCTGTATCCATTGTTTGCTAAGGCACCCAATCCCCTATCAGTTTACAGGAAATGGTAAGCTCTCCCTGTTGCTCTCCCTAGTTTGTTCCAGTGGCTGATAACTTCATTGTTAGCAACTGAGAAGTAACACTGATCTAGGTGGCAACAAAAAAAAATCCTAGGAATAGAACTATTTGTTTAAACAACGGTATTCGAGACAATCAACATTCTTTTTGCCAGGTCTGTTTAGCATAAAAACAACAAGGCTTTAAGATTTATTTCTTTTAAGCAACCCTACTTTTGTGAACTTTCTGCATTTGTTTCTCATTCATTCATGTTTCTGGAAGCTTATAAAATTTGGAAGTAAATCCATGTTCTGGTTTCCATCTCCATAAGCCACAATGCTTTCAAACAATGACTGGTACTTTCTTCTGTAGCTTTCTGTGATTTCCATGCAGCTTTTTTCAGGATAAAATAGAAGCCTCCTTCTCACAATTAAATTATTCCCATACGGACTCATAGCTGAAAGTTCACGAGAACTGCACATGCACAGAAAAGGAATAAGAAATGTGAATRCTCCTTGGGATGCCACAGAACATGTTTTCCAGATAAAATAACAGTCTGTATTTTTGCAGATCTTTCCAACTTCAAAGTATTGGACATGTATTCATCATCAGATATTAAATATCATAAGGGTTATTTTACTAAGATGCATCTGACCATCACCGTCAGATTTAGCTGCTGCAGATCCAGGGGTGATAAAAACAGCTGGTTATGACTGACAGACTTTGATAAGTACTTTGCCAGCAGCATTCCTGAAAGTCTCACTCCCTGGAAGAGGGGTAGGATATGGAAAGAGYGAGTTACACAAAGGCTGACTGCTGCCATACATTAAGACCAGGTGGTCTTGATGGGTGGGCTACAACCTCCTTATCTGCMCCCCCTCAGCAAATCTATACTTACTTTGAAGCTTTACCCTTACAAGTTCTGAGTCCTTTATTAGAAGCTAAGGCTCAGCAGCACAGAGGATTACCCTTTATTGTCTTCCTCATGGCCAGGCCTGTCTGAAGGTCCTTTTCTTCTGTAAAAAGTGGTTATTGACAGCAGAAGTCCTGTGGAGGATAACTCTGGAATACATCTGTACATGGCAATGGGCCACGGTGCAGTGACACCTGAGCAAACTGACAGCTGAGATAGTCCCGAAGCACTGTGCAGAGAAGCTGCTAAGATCCCAAAGGAGACTCTGCTGTGCTTATATGGCCCTKCACCCAACCAGTCAGCCCTAGCTCTAGTTCAGGGTCACCTTGATACAACTCGACCAGTTCAATTCCCATCTCGCCATGGCCAGGAGCTGCTTCCCGCAGTGGCTTGTTATCAGCAATCAAACTTCAGAAACRAATGCACAGTCAAGATAAAAAGAAAGCAAGAACGCTCTTTAAAGTTTCATTTTTAGCATCTGTTACACTGACTGAGAGGGAAGCCTAAGTTTGATAGATTTGATCAAACTAAGCAATTCGAGCATCTTCTCCCTAATTTTAGGCCAAAGAAAATTGCAGCAATGCAGAAGCAGATGATAAATCAAAAGCAGAAAAATAGAAGTTAAAGCTCAGTTCTGGCCTTTCATCTTTATTACCCTTCTTTATGTGCATATGGTAGGTGTTCAGTTCCTTCCAAGTCCGTATGATATTCCCTTGTGCTTCAGGAGCTGTGGAGCTGTAGTTGTCCATAAAAAGGCAATCTAACAGTTTCCTGTGACTGAGAGTTGAATGTGTTATTTGTTACCAGCTGGTTCATGGATAGCTTAAGCCCAAGTCTTGGCTTTAAGTGATCAAATTGACTTTAAACCACTYGCTCATGGGGTGCATTCATGTACAGAGAAAATTCTGTTGCAATATTTTATTTCTGAATTATACCATATGACTTTTTTTTCCTAAACCAATATTAAAACCAGAATCTATAATACGCCAAATGCAGTCTGCATTTTTTGGAAAGCTGATACCAAACATAACAGTAAATGAACCCGTCTGAAAGGTTAAAGTTGCTTTCATATAAAACATTTTCTACCAGGAAATGGAAGTGGAATGTTGAACTAAGCATTTAACTTGAAAGAACTGTGCACAGACTCCAATGGTTGCATTATACTTTTAAATAAAAAAAAGCAAAAGGTTTTTATGAGCATACATAGTTCTAGCTTCATAAAAAGTGTATTATGGTGACAAGGCAAAATAAATTCCGGTATTCTGGATGCTTCTTTTAATCTTCTAAAAGTTCCCTCCCAGTCCATTAACTATTCTTGGGTGAGTTTTCAAAATATGGTTAAATTYATCTCACAGTTCTGCTCCCTTCACTTCCCTGCATTCTTTCTTCCCTGGCATGCAGGCCCATTCCTTCCCTTGCACTTTCTGAATTTCACATGGCTCTTTCATAAATGTAATTGGATTACTAAACCAATAGAAAACTATTCATGGGTTGGTTTTTTTTTTTTTTTKCTGAATTAGTTTCCTGCCATCTAGCAAGGTGAACCAGCTCTAAGGGTTATTCAGAAATCAGAGTTTGTGCAGAAGTAATTGTTGAGAGCAGCACTCAAGTTTTTCTTGGGAGATCTCAAACCTTCAAAGCACCTATTCTAAATAATGGCATTGCCTCTTAAAAATACACTTTCTGTTTGACATGGTAGACCTGTTGCAGTAGGTTCTGCAAAAAACAATTAATGAAAATAATCATGGCAGATTTACCACTTAAAAAGACAACAAAGGTTAAGGGCAAACATGCACCATGGTGTGGTTGCCCATTCTCAGGAGCAGACATTCCTACATGAGGGCACTGACCTCATGGCACATCTTTATATAAAGAAATCAGAAAATGTCTGTTTCCTGGGTACAATCTTCTGCTCGGGGGAAAATAAAAAATGCCAATTTTATACAGTTCCCTTGAACCTTGATTTTGATTATGTGATTGTTCAGGAAGGGAAGAAGCTATCCAAATGAGCTTGACACATTGAGCTACTGCTGGTTTGCCAGATTCTGGTGTCCTCAAGTGTGACACAGTGTCCTGTATTCAGTGTCCTGTATTTAAAATCAGAAGTGATTCAGTCTGGCTCTCTGCCAYACCACTTGCTGACATGTTGACACCATGTAAATAATGCATAGCTCTGTGACCACACTACTTTCATGCCACATGCTGGGAGAAACAGACAACGCCTGCTATTATTCTTAGCCATGTCTTAGATACCTTGAAAATGTGAAAAATTAACATCAAAATTGTTTCAAACATTTGTAGTCTCCAGCTCCAAACTTCWTTGTTACAACTCAAAAGGCACATGTGCATCCATTGCCATTGAAAACAGACAGCTGATTTATATCTCACATCCTTTAAGTGTTACCTTTCTAAGATTGTTTTTAAATAACTGACACAAGAACACTGGCACAATTTTCCTCTGCACAGTGTTGACTGAAAAGGCCACCATTTTAGGAGAAACCTCAAAAAACAACAAACCCCCTGTTCTAGATGGCAAAATTTTAAATAATTGATATCAGACATTGCTCCCTGCTAACAGTACCCTGTCCACTTTTACTCTTCAATCATTTCAAAAGGTAAGCCTACCAATGCCRTCACAGCATGCTCATGAAACCAAAGTGAAATTGTGGTTTGCATGTGGAACACCATAAAGCTAAAATAGCACATTTAATATGCTACCTACTTCTTACACRATAGTCTTTCAGCATCTAAATATCATGCAACCACAGTCATAGTGAGGGCAGACAGCAATATATGCTGCTTTTCACAGGACATTTGACAAAAGTGGAACATCTATATTTCAGGCACTCAACTACTGTTTCACACACTCTCCCCTTCAATCTTCTGACTGCCAAGCAGAGAAAGGGGCTGATTATATTTTTACCTTTTCACAGTTTACAATAATAGAAAAATTGCTCTTCTCCATTTTCCTGGACCTATGCTGTCAGAGCAGGGCSGTGATGTACATTCTTCCCATGAAGGCACACAGGAGTAACTGTCATGCCAGCAGAGACAACAGAATGCAACAATGAAAAACAGAAAGCAAGTCTTTAGAAGWTGGGGTGGCTGTGTTATTGTGGAGAACTCACCTCAATCCTCACTCTGTGGCCATCACTAGTGAAATGCACCTATACAGAAACACATTTGCCTACTGACTTTAGATTCCAAAAGCCTGAAACGAAAGAATATCTGCCCCAAAACCACTGAACTGTGCAMCTGGATCATAATTTCTCAGGGAAAAACAGATGTACACATCAAAATGCCTTGCCCAAATAAATTCCTTTAGAATGTTTGGAACATAGCAAACATAAAAAAGGAAGGGAGAGTTCCTTTTCTTTTTCCGCTCCTATGAGACAGTCAGAGCGCACAGAAATTTGGTTTATTTCTGTTCAAGGATGAATACATTGGACAACATTCTGTACTTGTCCACATTGTTCAAAAGGATCAGTATTTTGAGAGTCCCAAACCAAGACCAATTCTTTCTGTTTTCTCCATTAAGAAGACCAGGAATCTTGTGGTCTCTTTTCAAAGGAATGTCTTTGTCCAGAATCTTGCCTCAGACATTTATTTTCACTATGCTATTTAGAACAGAAAAGAACATTGGAATGACTTCCTAATTTCTTTAGTAAATCTGTTCTTAATCTACTTTATTCCAAGCATTTTAAGACAGTTTCTTACATGATGTTCTACTCTCAAGTTCTGTAATTACACATACAGTGGTCAAACTTTCTCTTGACCAGAAAAGACTGGTAGTAATTCCAGTAAATTGAAAAGTTTGGGGGAAGGAGTATGTTGGTTGAGAAGATAACTTAGTGCTTAAGACATGATTTCTTTTCCAACAGCTTCTCTGGGTAATGGAGTTGCCCCTCACAGAGTAGTGACAAAGCCTGTCTTGTGGAAGTTTTCTACAGTTTTTGTTTTGCCTGGGGTTTGGATTTCACAAGGCTAACTAGATTGCCCTTGTCTAGGAAACCCCGGGGGTGAAGCCAGATGGTGTCTGTGTGCAAACTGCARAGACTGAAAACTGGGAAGTATAGTGGCTGAAAACCAGGGAATAAAAACCACTGAACTAGATGAGTGGATAAAGTACAAGTTAACAAGAAGTTATGAAGTGGCATGACAAGGTAATGAAGTGTGCTTTTCACAAGCAAAAATGTGAGTATTTTGAGGGGAATGTCAAATGTATTTGGACCTTTTTTCTAAAGTCCATTCACAGTTTCCTTCGGCAAGGTTTTCTCTCTTCCTCCTCAATGAATTCTTGTGAGGATTCTACTAGCTACAGAAAATTCCTCTAAATTCCTGTTGCTAGATATACCTCTATATGCAAGAATAAATTATCCCAAACTAGTCCAGTACTAGACAAGTAGCAACTAAAAATAGCATAACTTGCACATTCTTACTAAGAGCTAGTTCAGCAGTCAGCAACACTGCCTGAACAGTCAAATAAAAGCTCTTGTTTTGTGGTAACCTGATTTGACTATTTCCTCCACCAAAATGTCCTATTTCAGTGACTTAAAATGTACAGGTCAGTCTCACATTTCGTGCAGCTGAAAGTGCGTGCACAATGAAAGAGCGGATTCTGGGTTAATGTGAGCTCAGAGCAGCAATGAGTCTCTTCAGAGGAAATGGTGCATTCTTCCTGTCATCGTGGTTTCTGACAGTGGMGGGGGAAGAAACAAGGAAAATAGAGACTCTGACACATTCAATGGCAAGTTTTCTGATGGTGACACTTTCTTGAATTTTATCTGATGTCCATATTTACAAACTCAAGCACATGCGGTTTCACAGAAACATTCAAATGGGAAGAGAGAGGTGATGATCAGCACATGCATGACCTGCTTCTTGTGCTGGTTGAGAAGGCTGTGCTGGGTGCCAGGCCAGGTTGGCAGAGCAGCAGTGAGAGCTGTGGCACACAGCTGGTGGTGCCATCAGYGCTGTGGCAAAAGCTGGGTGGAAGGGCACGAAATGCACACATGTACCTGAGGCAAATCAGAGCCTAGTATTAATCCATTTCATTGCTTTTAGGTCGTGTAATTTGTAGAGAAGTTTCAAGTGACACCCAAAAATAGCAATTTTTTAATACACATTAATGACTATTGTCCTGTCCATATAGCATTTTGAAAATTTTCAAAATAATAAGCAGTGATAAGCAGTGCTAGATTTTTTTWAAATTTTCTACCATCAATATTTAGTTCCATTCTAAAAAGCATGCGCAATTCCACATAAGGTGTAATCTCTGCTTGACTGTTTAGAGTTCCAGTGTTATATCCTTATTTATCTGTTCTCTTTGGCTAATGTGGCTTGATGATTTCACTCTGTGATTTCCCTTTTCAATTATATACATCAGATAGCAGATAGTCACACTTCCCTTCCCTACATCATGTGGCACATTTTCATAATGCAGAGTGAAAACTTGGCAGGCTTACTTTTGAGAAGTAGCCTTGATCTATTCTACAGCATATCTTAGAAATTTGCACTAATTTTCACAGTATAAATTAGGGGATGCAAGGTATTGATGGCTTGAAAATTTTGAATTCTTTGTTATGATGCTGTAGAAGATCAGCACTCAGTCCGAAKATTCATTTGTTATTTAAAGCTAATTCTATTCCTGAAACAGCCTCTTTCAAACTGTRTCTGCTTCATCTCTGTGCTAGGCTGGTCTCTCTGATATGACTGATGCTTTGGAAGACATTGCCCTGAAAGGAGACTGTGTTTGCAGCAGAGCACTTGAAAGCCAGAGAACCACCATCCATCTTCTCCTTTACGACATGTGCTGGGATAAACAATGGGGAAATCAGACACTTACTGAGGCTGCATGGAAAAGCGGTGAATCAGAGCTTCACTGAAAACTTGGTGAGGGTGCTAGGTTACAATTTTGAAGGTATTCAATGTTCCAGATAAATGTACACTTAGCTTTCTGTAAATAGCTTAGGTACCTTAACACTGCTCACATCCACTCAAGATGATGGTTTTCAAATTCCTCAAAATTGTAACAGGCAGCTACTTGAAAGTTAATACTTTAAAATCTGAACACTTAAAAATCTGAACCCCAGCTTTTGATGACCATCAATCTTAATTCAGCCTTGAACTCTCATATGAGTGCTGCCTGCCTACCCACTAGAAGCAGGTATTCATTGTCACCTATCTGAACAGTAACTTAGAAATAATGTATGGGAAATATCCCTCTTGGCCTGTATTTGAAGCTGTGACAGAAAAGTAAAAAGCTAACCCTGCCTTCATAACCTTATTATCCTAACCCTCCAGTCTTACCAGCCTTCATACCTCGRATTAAGCATGCAAAAAATAAATACCTTACTGACAGTTTTTCCTCAGGCTTGGCATGAGTAATGTGGCTACATTCTAGAAAATACTATGAAAAAAAGATGTTGTGAAGCAATTTTTCATTCATTCATTTTTCATTTTATTCTAAATATATCTTTTTTTATTTAAAAAGAAACAATACTCTAAGCTGCATCAAACTAGAGCAAAACCTACACATCCCAGTAACAAGTAAAATTTTTTAAATTTGCTAGCAATGTTTTTTCAAAAGGCAGAAGAATTTGTGCTTTTAAGATTGTATCAGTGAAAATCTAGCAAGCCAAAGTGCTTTCTTTTTCCATTCTAACTAAATCATACACTATTTGGGGTAGAAATTTGGCAGGAAACTCTGTTGTATTATTCCTACATTGTGGCTGGACTGATTTCTTTATCCTTTTTTGATAGATGGATGTCTAGCTGAGCCCTAAATATCTTCAGCAGCACGGCTTCCAAAGCTTCATTTGGCAGCTSGTTTCCTTGGCTATGAGTTCTTATGTTTATAAACTTTTCCCTGATATATAATTCTAATTTTTCCCTCACAATGCTTACAGTCACGTCTTGTTTGCTTGCTTTCTTAACTAATGAGAATAATCAAATATCGTCTCTTTTTCATTTACTTTCTATTGCAGTCACTTTAAACGTCCTGAAATGTACATGATTGAATTAATTTCAATTTAACATCATACCATGGATCTTATTTTGCAAGCCTACCATCACTTTTCTTACATAGCTCAAGATTTAGACAACTTTTTAAAAACAATCTTAAACCAGTTACAGTATTCCAACACATAACCATAAAAGACCATAAACAGGACTAAAGTTTTCCCTTCTCATTATGTATATTTCCATGGATTACACTGCATAAATTGTTAGACTAGCTGATTATGAGGGCCTTTCATCATGCTAGAAAATTTAAGACTTTGCAGAACTGAAAAATATCAGTACTGCAAAAAAAAATTATCCTTATTCTCAGCTCTATAGAGAAAAGAAATTCCATGATAGATCGGTATCAATGTTAATGTCTCTGAATTTGGAGCTTGTGTTTTTGTGACTACTATTAGACACTCAAGTAAGGTCCACAAAGGAGGGATTTATTTTAAAGAGAGTAAAGAAAAATTTAAGAAAAGGACAGTGGGTTGTGAACTGCCACTTTTGAAAAGGAGGTTCTTTTAGGAGCTGGTGGGGGGGATAAGACTGGCTAAAATGTTTTGGAAAGCTGTTTCTACACTGGAAAACTACAGCAGACTGTTCACCATGCAGCACCAAGCTGTGTCACTCTAACAGTTCATGCCTGAGGACCCTGGAATAAAGGAGGCCGAACTGCAYCCTGAATGCAGAAAAGGGTAAAGTGAGCTATCTTTCCTTCAAACAATTCCTAAGCACTAACAGTTTCTTCCTTGGTATTTGCTGGGTTTTGCACATATTTTGCACATTTCCTCCAAAGGTTCCTAGTCATGGTCCTTGGCACAGTATAGTGCATCTTTTCTGGAAAAATTCCATTGAGTGCATTAGATCACATAAGTTCTTTGATAGACTCAACCCTAGGTTGGATTGCCACAAAATGATCATTAAAGCAAAAGTACTGATCTGATAGCTTCAGGCAACTTGTCTGAACACATTTATCATGTCTTTGAGCAACTGARTGCAAGGGATTGGTCACTGCAACTTCATGGCTCAGGCAACAGGATGCAGGAGCACACAGAAAGATGGATGAGGATTGTATGACTCTGGGAGTCTTTTCTATTAACGGGATGAGCACTTGGTTCAGCCTGTGTTTGCTGAAGCTTCCAGAGCCATTGCATTCCCATCAAACATGCTCATGTGACTAGTGGGAGATGTACCAGAATGTRTCCCATGCAGTCATTAGGCTAATTTGCCAAGGCATTCTCACACTACTAACCTGGCATGCATCTTTCTAGTTACCATGTAATTGTTTACATTTTGATGTTACACAGCACTGAACGTGCCAAGACCATTCAAATATTTTTGACCATTTCTCTCGTTCAGTTCCAACCATGAAAATAACTCAGACAATTCCAATTATAAAAGAGCTGCTTCATCTGGCCATTCATCCCTTGTAGTGACAATTAAATAAGTTGATTTAGAGTAGGAGTGTTATGACCACTGGGAAGAAAACACAATTGCCTCAGAGCTGACCTTGTTTGCCAGGCACCTTTTCGCCACCATGCCATTTCCTCGGAGCTGAGGAAATGTATGTATGTGCATCATGGGATCACTGTGTTCAAGGAACACTTCTTTTCACTGCAGGACTGTCACTTTTAGGATGTGAGAAATGTGGTTGCTTTTTAAAATAAAGGAAGTCTGAGTAATTCTGTGAAGCCACAAAGACCAAACTCTGCATACACATTTATTCCAGCATCTTACGTGATTTTAGGTTTTGAAGTTCTGTTGTCCAAAATAACATTACTAACAGTTACTAATAATTACTTACTAGTGGTTTTATGCTCTCAAGTCCATCTTGGAGAATTGCTCTCCTGACACCAAGGATAAAATTTCCCAAATCAGAAMACTGCACTTGTAAGTTTTCTTGCTGTGCCTCCATCTGTCTACTTGATAATTTGCTGCTAAGCATTCCTACTATATACAAACCACCTGGCACATTACTGCTGTGTTGAAGTGCCACTAGATACCACCTGACATTGAGAAAAGTCTGGCCTTGCTGGGATACCTATTTTTGCATTTAGATTTGCCTCTCCCCCCGGATCATTACTRTAGGATGTTGTAGGATGCCACATAACCTGAGTTTGTACCCGGAGCATGTAACTGCAGTCTTTGTAGAAGCAGACAGACAAACCTGYTTTCTGATGGAACTGTCCTCTCAGGCAGAGCTGCACTGATGTGCAGTCTACAGGAAAGCCACTTTGAAGTCACTCGTCCATTAAATATTTGCATGACCGTTAGGACAGCTGGAAACCTCATGACCTTGAGGAAGCAAYGAAGGACAATCTGCATAGCTAGCACCAAACCTCTGGCCATACAAGCTATCCACCTGAGCTTTGCAAAGCAACAAGGCACCCCAGTATACTCCTTAGAAAACCACCAGCTGCATGGGACAGCCAGGATCAATCAGCAGGAGAAAAAAATCATGTACAGCCTATGAACAGACTCACTCCTATTTCCACATCACATTTAAGGGCAGTGATGATTTTGAGGCCAGAATACCCTAGTAAACAAAGGGAATAGTGTTAATGCTCTTTGARGTTCAGAAACTCTGGCTCTTACCACCTTTAGACCAAACAAGTTAAATATGGTGATATTTCAGGCATGAGCAGTTCTTTTTATGATTTGAGGATGACAGAACATATGTTCTTAGGTTGGTGAAAGGAGAAGAATCAGGCCAATTAATTAATTCCCTGAATGCTTCTTAGTACAGCTCAGGAAAATCAAGCTCTAATTTGAAGGAGGTGTCTGCAAGACTAGAAGCCTTGCTTATACAAATACCTATATAAAGTCACTTACTTAAATGAAATTTATTCTAAACCTAACTCTGCTCATTTAAGTTTATGGTAAAACTTTCACTGACAAATACAGAGGCAGGCTGAGACCTCACAGAAACTCCTTTTAAAGAATTTCTAAACTTTCACCTCACAGCTTTAAAGTATTTTGCAAGCACTTGCACCTCAAAGGTTTTATACAGCTGGTAAGCTAAAACATATGTGGAAGAAATAACTTGTTCTAAGCCACAGCAGAAATCTGTGTCCAGGCTAAAAATTGGATTCARTAGTGATATCCTGTTCTTCTCACTGAGCTTTTGAGACCACAGGGCAGAAACGATGCTATCTGTGAGTTAAAGCTGTTTGACTTGTTTATGAGAAAAAGAGGTCATGATGATACTGTAGCACTACAGTTTTCCTTATTACAAAATGGAAGATAATACTTTCTAAAGTATCCAATTTTGAAGTATCCATTACAGTTTAGTTAGGTTGAGTTTAAAGTGTTTAATGCACTTTAGGTAGAGGCCATAGGAACTGTACAAAGCCTAGCATGTTAAATCCTTTCAGCTGTAATGTTCAAACACTTAATGGGGAAAAAAACCAAAAAAACAATAGATAATGGCAGAGTGAAAAAACTTCAAGTTTCCTTACTATTTTGTACTAGAGAAATCAGAAAGATTAATTCCTCTTGAAATGCTTAACAGTCTCTTTGAACATAAAATAATGCATGTATAACTACGCAGGTGATTTTCAGCATGTGACCTCTGATAAATGTTGGTTCTTTGGGAAAATGCTTAAATTGTGTATAAAATCATAATGAAAGGGGAGAAAAAAGAAAAAAAAAAAGAAAAAAAAAACAGAACAGCAGAAATTAGACAGTGACAAAATGTCATTGAGGCAGATTTCAGGAAACATATTTTCTTTTTCTTTTCCAGTGTTACATTCCAAGATATTTTTAAGTCACAGATATTGAAAACAGATTCCCATACAATTCTTAATAAGTTACAGTAGCCACCAGAGTTAGTGGTTCCTAACATGTGGCAAAAAAATATAATACTTCTAACTCAAGCCATGTCATGCTGGTATTTTACCAGCATTCCTCATTCTATTGTTACAATTCCACTAGCTTCATGGCATTTAATTCTTTCTGAATGTAAGAACAGAGCAKCTCCCTTTCTGATATTAACAGCAAGCAGCATAATCATAATAACCACGGTTCTTTTCATCCCACTGTTTCAAGATACTTCAAGCCTTACCTCTGATTTTGGAGGTGGAGAAACTCCAACTCAGAATAAGGAGGTGGCTCTCTGAAAAGCCAACCATAAGGTTACCGTGGGGCCTAGAATGGGGAAAAAAAAATCAAAAAGCAGAAATTCACAAACTTGATAGAGCCTACCTGGTCTCTCACAYAGAAGACTTTTAATTCACCATGATTTGTCCCACAGTGATGCTGCCCACATGCATCTCCAGGGCAGCTTTACAGTAAGCTGTAATGCTGTGTCAGGATCCCAACCAACAGACACAGCGAGGACACTCCAAAGTGACAGCCTCAAGGGAGGTCCTGAAGAGGGGCAAGTGYCCCCCACAGAGGCCAGGGAGAAGGATGCTTCCCTGGAAAGCTGATGCAGTGCTCCTTCCAATGCCACCTGAGGCTGTGCCCTTGGAGAGGAAGGGGCACAGCACTGCTCAGGTCACCCCAGAGCCATGACCCACCAGGGCTGACATGTGGCGTGTGCCAGTTCGTACCCCCGTGATGTGCATCAGTTTCAGATGTTAGGAATCCACATGCACTGAGGCAGCATGTCAAGTCTTAAATAGTATAAAATGCATTATTCATCTGTGAAACATTTATAATTATTTAATGAAACATACTGTTTATACAAAAAAAAAAATTGAAATAAATCACATTAACAAAATCTACCTGATTCCATGAGCAACTTACATCCAATATTTAATRTTTTAAAACTCATTAAACACTTCATTTAACAATGAATGAACAAGAACATTGAGATAAAAGCCTTAAAAAGAGACTTAACTATTCATTTAATGGCAACAGAGAGAGATTCTGAAARAGATTTTGAAAAGCTTACTGCAAAGCTAAATCAATGTTTTTATCAGGAATCATCCCTAGTTAGGCATTACCAAACAAAGCAGAGCTACATATAAAAGTTCAAAACCAGAATTTCTGTCATTAACAGAATATTTCAGGAACTGCTGGAAACTCCTTAAGAGCTGCCATTTACAAAACTGGATGACTTTTCTGTCCAAGAGTGCTAAGAGTACAAACTTACAAGTCAAGCACTTGCCAAAAAAATTGGTTTGGGGATGACCAAGCATGATTATAAAACTGGACAGGAAATCTGGAAAAGCTGGAAAATAATATTTCAATATCAACATCCTATTGTTACACACACAAAAAGCCCTGATCTGAGATTTTAATGTAATTTCTGCTCAAATTTGATTCTTTGGCTTTTTTTCAAAAATATMATTTTCCTTACATTCCCTGAGGTTAGGAATAGGAAAAAGCAAACAAGCACATGACCAGCAGTAGGGAAAGGCTCATTTCAGGATACACAGGGTTGATTATCTGTCTCCTGCATAAAATACAACACAACAGTGGCTAGCAAAATATTGCTGACTTATCTGGTGCAAATGCTGCAGGCAAGTTAGACATTTTGGAAAAATCTTACTTTACAACAGTTATTGATGCACTTCACATAAAAGTATTACTTTTCTGGGCAGAGCAAGAGTTCCAGGAGAGCATGATATGTACCTGGAATGGTTGTTCTCCGTTTTATTTACGTTAACTATATTTTTATTTGAACTGTAAGACTTAAAATTCAACATTTTATTATCATCTGACATTTGCCAAACTTCAYCACCAAAGTAACAAATACAATAAATATAATTTGACATTTCTTTTTCATGTATTATCAAGGAAACTTACAGAAATGAAACGAAGGCTAAACTAAGGGTGCCCATTGCTCTGCCAAAAAACACTGATGTCCAAGCCCAGTGTGTTTCTTTTTTTGCAAGGACATCAGCAGTATATTTAGCACCAGGGTGGAAATAGGGGAGGTTGGACTAAAAGATTCATATTACATATTGCAGGTCTCATATTCCCACTCTTGTACTGCTCCTGGATTTATGGCCAGGTCATTTCATGGTTTCTTTTGAAAGGTTTTGACAGACAATTGCTTGTCTGCCTAAAACTCAAAAYCAGCTTTAGTAAGATACATTAGATSCACMGAGAAAGCCTTCCCCAGAAAATKATATTATTTTTCCAAAAGAAAGTGGTGGTTTATTTTTTGTTTGTTTTTAAGTCACAAAAAGCAGATAAAGTAACAAATGAAAGAGGAATTAATTGTATACGCAATAAATGTGATCATCTTTGCTGCATGTATTCAGCCTAATTGAAATAAAGGTTACTCTTTATGAGAGCAGGTAAGGCTTTAGACACACACAGAGTTAAATATTGTGGTGCTGTTGAGATACTAAAAGATGAGATACTGCTGCTGACCACAGAGAGCAAATTACAATTGAGTACAAATCTTTCTGGGAAGTTTGCCAAGGATAAACCAGGGAGAGGTGGCCATTACTGCTGCTTTGCTTAAGCTAAGGAGAAATGGAGATGTAGTTGCTTTAACTCTTACCARCTGAGCAGTTGTACTCAGAGTACAAAGCAAATCAGTGCTAATGAGACAAATCAGGAAATAGCKCTGAGAAGGAGTCCAAAGCACAAAAGTAGAAATGCTTCAGCTCTGTCTCTGTTTCAGCTTACCACTGGGCATCTGCACCACTGCTGGCTGCTGCTATGGCATGGTGCTRTTTTTTGCACAAAAACAGACTGAAAGACAGAAAAGCATAAACAAAAAGTGCAGATATGGAGTTGCAGCAGAAGAAATGAGGGAGACTGAAGAAGCAAAAACAAAGTTTGAGCATTACTTTTACTTTTGATAACAGGGGTACCAAAAACTGAAACCTTGTGATAGAGAGAGAGTGATAACAGCAGAACACAAGAATATTCATATAGAGATGAATTTCCTCGGCAGGAAAAGGAGAGGGACAGGTAACAACTCTGGCCATAGTAACCCTGATGTGGAAAGTATGAAAAGCATTCCAACCTACCCCTCCCCATACTGGACTCGAGATTTATGTWACTAGAGGACCCAAACTGACAGAAAGAACACTGCTAATGGCAGGAAGATGTCGTGTTCCACATTATTTCAGTTCTTCTTTCATTCCTTACAGTGAACCTGTCTGATTCAGCAAAAAAATAGACTATTCTGAATTTTCAGTCAAGATATCTTTAGAAATTTTCTACAGGTCTTTGCTGGTAATACATGGCACTRATACTTCTACACTTAAGATTCAGAGTAGTGACTGTCTACTGCAGCCTGAGCATGGTCAGCAGCATTGACACATTCCTGCCATATCCTAACTGTGGTGGCATCTAAGCAGAGGGGGACACTTCAGCACCAATCTCTCATGGACAATGACAAGAAATTTGCCTCCTTAAATGCATCCTTGACTGGGTAGTTTTGTTTTGGGTCCAATGTTAGCTCCAGTTCTCCTCTCTACSATCCCAGTTCTTATAAGATCTTTTTTCTATAATTTCTCATTATCTTTGCCAAGTGAAAAGTCATCATCTACTAAACAACATAAGTTAGACTGTGCTCTACAAAATTCTTGACTGTATCTTTATGTCTGAATCAAAGACCCTTTACTTTTTTTTCTTTTTCTTTTTTATATGTGAGAAAAATCTCATTTTTTGTGAGAAGAAAATACTGGGAGTTTCCTCTTACATGATTTCCTGAGATCCTCAGTAAGCAGAGATCATTTATATTACTGTCTCTCACCATCTTTCAGCCTCCCACAAGGCTGGGCATGCAGGCTATACCCAACTATGGCTAATAAAARGAAAAAAAATTCACAAGGAAGAAATATGGATGGGAAAGTCCAATTTGAAGCCTTAATTTCTATGTAAGTTCTGCTTTGTCATTTTTGCCACAATGAGTTGGTCCTATGGGTCTTCTTTTGAGAGATTTCCTTTTCCAGTGTCGCCAAAATACTGGAGGCAGCACTTCACCAGGGTCACTGGTGCAGAGAAAGCAATGTCTCAGGTGTGCTACTGAAGCCAAACTCATTCATTAGTCCAAGGTCTCCTTTTAATTCAAACACTCTTTCATAACGAAAAAATATTTGGGACCCAAAATTTASTTAACAGCATAAACCAATATTTCCATGTAGTTTCTCTAAACTCTCAATCCAGGAATGACATTCAAGGGTTTAATTGCACAAAAGGCAACATCACCAACCTGTCACTCTGGATGAGTGACTAACACTGAGTCAAATCACCTGCCAAAACAATACCACAGTGTAAAAATAATCAGTCTTGACCTCTGTGCACATTTGTCTGCCTAATGTTATCAGAGAGTTCAGACATTTGAAACATCTCATAAATAAAAAAGGCATTAAAATTTGGAAGTACACGAGGAAGCGAGTGTTTCATTGGTCCTTGGCAGCAACATTTTCCATGAGTCTCTTCCCTGCCTGACCCTACACAAGACTGYAGGACTGAAGCAGAAACTAATTAAAATATGCATGAGCACATGTGTGTGTCCATGTTTATACACATGCACACACRTTTCTAAACATGATATGTAGGGAAACATTTCAAGAAATCTAGTGAAAGGATGGACATAGGGAAGATTTTAAGGAAGCCTTTCTGCAGTGCAAGCTTCAGGAAGTCAGGGACAACTGTTCTTGGTAAAYTGATCTGAGATTAARAAATAAAAGAAACTGTTGCCTTTGATGAAGGAGTTTAGAATAGGTACAGCTGCATGGAGCAGGAACAGGAACTTTGTAATAAAAACACTCTGATGTGGCATTTACCCCAAAACACMAGTGTACAAAAATAAATACACATCCACAGAACTTAGGCTATTATGGTGCTGTTTTAATCACTTTAGACTGTCTCAGCATCTGGTATGCACTGGAAGTTAAGTTTCTAGTGATTATTTAGGGTTGCTGCAATCACTTACTGGACATTTGTGTCTTTCAGRTAATTGTATATAAAGTGAGCGGAAGACAGCATCTGTGAGCAACGAAGTTCTGTGGTAGTAACCAGTTAAACTAATGAAAAGTAGAGCCTAGAGCCAGGACCTACATCACTCACATTCCTTGCTGGGTTCATCTCTTTTTCTTATGAAGGTTGTTTGCATGCTTTGCTACTGTCCTAAAGGCACACAAACTGAACTCCTCTTGTTCTCACTCATTTGGGCTACTTTTTTCCAGTCCAGTACAGCTGTCAGTCAGGGTGGGATCTCTTTGAGAGCAACAAATGAGCCAAATGCATAGTTCAACGGCCAGACACTTCAAGTCATAACAAGCTAGTGAAGCGAGCTAATTTTGCTTGCAAAAGAATTAGCCTTTATTAGCCACTAATACCACTTTTTGCCCTGCATAGCCCTTTAACCAGCTGCAGMTCCATTGACATCACATTTTGGAAAGATTGCTAGTGGCACAGCTGGTTACAGAAAGCTTAGAGGGCTTCCTAGAGCAGCTACCACTTATTAGGACATGAATGAACTTAATCTATCTGATGAGGAATGAACTCAAGTTACCACACTGCAGGCATTCWTTTGGCTAAATMTTGTCATTTGGAACACAAACYCTGCATTTTTACCTGTATCTAATAKGTATTATAGGGCATTCATATTCTTAACTTATGAGGTCAGAACTGATGGAGAACATGTACAGAACTGCATATATACAAATATATTTAAATTTGCACTTATGTCATTATATTTAGTCCTGGTTTTGGAGACAGTGATGAAATTGTTAATACTTTATATTTTTCTATCTTCTTTGCTTATGTAGAATTGAAAAAGTCAGGAGACTAACTGCATTCATCTCAGATATATTCTGCATTAATCACTAGGGTTTACAAACCCGAAATCAGGCTAAATCAGGTGTGATTACATTTTTTTCTATGGAACTGTGCAGTTATATCTTACAAATTTGTGATACTGCTGTAGATCCAAAATCATAAATTAACCTGCTGGTCTGGAGGATTAGACAAAATGTGAAATCTATTTTAATCAGCTATGGCACTCCCTACACAGCAAAACAGTAGAAGCTCTTAAGATTCTAACCAGCTAAGTACAGGCAAACTCATTTGATTTCATTTCAAAGGGTTCAAAGCCTAAGTAAGGAGTAAAATATATTTTATTCTGCATAAGTTTAAAGAAAGACAGTACAAGGAAGCTGCACAGGTTGCAATGATGAGAGGGAGAAGAGAAAAAAAAATCTAAAAAAAATTAGTGCGTTAAACAAACCACTTGCAAGTTTTCATTAATTGTAGTCTAGCTTTGAAGAAGAGGGAGAACAGYGAGTATTGTAGGTTCTCAGTCAAGTTATTTAGGTGGAGAATCCAAACCAGTTGCATTTTTTAGCAACAAAGGCAACTGATGTCWAAAAGTAGTCAAAAGGCCAACAAAGGAAAGACAAGGAGATAACTTTATTTTACGAGTTGCCTACCTCAAAAAAATCAGGKTGTGGGCCCCTGCATACTGGGAACATGCCTCAGTCACTGGAAGCAATGGTCCTGCTGTTTCACAGCATCACCCTGCCTCTCCGACCCCAGTAAGAAGTCTCCCTACAGATGGACTGCAGTTTCAGTCTCAGGTGATGTCTTCTACCTTACATTTTTTCTAGTCTGCTAAGTAAGGAGTAGGTCCTGAAAGGATGTGTTTCTCCTGGATTATAACAGCAATAATGTACAAAAGCAATAACGTGTTCTCTTATAGCTAGGATACTCAACACACGTGAAACCTAAACTGAGGAAAAAGAACAGAGAAGGTTGATTTCCTTTAATGTAACTGATRTTTYCTGTGGATCACAGGTATGTTTAACAACATTGCTAACATCAACTCTTTGGCATTTAGAAAACTGTAAGGAAGGCTTTTCTGGGACCAAGTTGGAAACTCTGATGGGCACGTTTCAATATGGCGCAGCTGACACATGCCATCAAGTAATGATTTAGCATTTGTGGGTAGGATGTATGATCACCAAAAGCATACCTGGGCAAAAAGGGGAGCCGATCCAACCAGACTTCAGGCTGTGCCAACAGAAATAAGTATATGCCCCTTGGCACAGGATGAGGAGGGGTGTTTTCCCTCCCTCTGTCACCAGCATGGCTTTGATAAGAAAACTGTGGGTATATATCTTGCCAGTGGTTACAACAAAGAGAATTTGTTCCTGCCTTTCCTCCTCATCACACTCTACAAAGTGTACCACAAAGGATTCTCACTCTGGAAGTTATCAGAGAGTGCAGATGCAATCACTCTCATTTTACAATTAGGCTGGACAAGTTCCTACACAGTATTCAAATGGGTAGCCCTTAAACATTTCTCTTGGAAAGGTATGGRAAAGGAAAGAATCCAGCAGAAAAAAATCACAAACATTTCATGGAAATGCAATTCCTCTACCACCTTAGCAACACCAATTCTCCTGAGTCTCAGAAGCAATATCTCCCTTTACATTTTTACTTCACCTATAACCACAGAAGTATCTTGTGAATGCAGAGCTGRTTTTCTAGCTAGCGAATTGCTTGTACCACCCAAAGTAAAGCTGAAACACAACRGCTCATCTGCCAGCTCTGCTGTTCCCAGTACTGGTGCCACCCAGAGACACCCAGAGGCGAGAAAGCGAAGAAAAAGGTTGTGCAGAAAAAGCAGCTAGAAAATACCTGCCTTTTCAATTACCTTACCTCAGCAATTCCTCTTGCAAACTAACAGTAGCTGTTAGAGGTGAAACCTACTTTGTACAATATACTGAAAGAAACAGTTTAGAAAGGACACCTGCTGCAGAGTARCAGGAGCAGAAATTCCCACCAACACTACGAAGCTGGTTAAGAACCCAGTTGACAAAGAAAAGCATTCTTCTAGGGAAAATAGCAAACAAAGTTCATAACAGGGTTAAAACTAAAGTGAAGAGAAATAACACTTCTTGTTGGTGCAACACACTTGCAGCTGAGGGGAGCAGCAGCGAAGGGAAGCCAYGCTGATACCAAGTCCTCAGAAAATTCTGATCCTGATAAAACATTTGCCACATACCACAGACATAATAAGTGTCCATGTGATGCACCATGTGATGCTGCCAGAGATACTGACTGTTCAGCAAGTTTCTGGATCTGATGTATCAGGAATTGAGTTGCCATTGACCCACACAGAAAGGACAAACCTGAAAGGAGGGATTAGGATTGGCACAGGCAACTTGGGTTAAATTTGTACAATGTTAAAAATCAGGCTGAGATTTTTGTTTGTATTTCATCTCTCCCCACCCTCCTGAGCTCTCATCATTAAAGAGTGAAGAACAATGTCAGATCTCACACAGAGTCAGCACGGCATGAGACAGGGAGTCTGCGCTAAAGCGATTTTATGGATATATGGTTTCAAATGAGATCAAAACTTCCCCAGGACTGCAGCCCTTCTGCTTCCAAGGCTTTCCCAGCTTCTGGGGGTTATTGACATTTACCTAAGGACTTATTTTTTTAATAACTAGAAAATTGCAGTGGTCTGGATCCCTCATAAACAGACAGTCATAGTCTAATATGGGACACTTCTCTGTTTGATACCCAGGCAGTTTGGGAGCAGAGAAACCCTGCAGCTGAAGCTGGAGTSACAAGAGGGGTTTTGCATTCCTGTTATTTCCCATGCAGTCAGCTCCTAGCCACAGAAAACATGCAGTTGTGCTTTAGTTGGGGGTTTAATTTGGAGAGATTGTAGCTACATGAAATCTCTGTAGAGAGGGATCTTCCCTGCCACCTCCTGCAGGAAACGAGTGTTTGGAGCAAGAGCAGCTTGGCTATCAATTGCAAGGATATTTAGGGGACTTATCAGACTGTAAAATACTGAAATGTGATGACTATACAGCAAATGCCCTCTCCAGTCATCTGCGGCTTCTGACCAGGCAGAAACTTTGAGTCATGAAAGCAGAGGCTGCTGGCCAGTGAGCCACATGTCCCCATCTCCAGCCCATTAAAGGATCTGTCAGAGCAGAGCTGGGCTGCAGCACTGGTGMATCTTCACTTTCAGGGAGGCAAATCAGTCAGAAGTTGTTTATCCTGCTCACTGTGTATTAACTTGATGCTTACGCGATGCAGGCTCTTTCATAGATTGTTCACTGAGGGGTTTTGGCAACGGTTTCATATTACAAGGCTTCTTTTTATAAACCCTGCTGCCTTTTTCAGGCCCTATCCACCCATTCCTTACAACTATTAATAAAGTATCCCTTCCTCCAGCTGTCAGACCAGGCTTCACAGTCTGTTTTTAAGCTATTGTTGTGCTTCTAACAATCAAGACTTCACAGCTTATGCTGCTTTCCCCTAAATCCAAAGTGTGTTTTTAAAGSAGCTATATCAGCTGACATCTTGTCCTAAAAATAGGCATTCAAAAAGCTAGAACCTAATTAAATGCTTCCAGGACTTTTTTTTTTTTAGTTCAACTGAATTATTTCTCGCAAATGCAGTTTCTTCAGCAACACAAACTGTACTTCTCTGTATTAGCGAGAAAGAAGTTGAGGGGAAAGTTAATTTCTAAGCCAAGTATCCTGTCCTTTTAGAGGGCATGTCCTCTTGCTAGCCCTGCCTTGGGTAGATCCACCCTCACAAAGATCAGAGAAATGGAATACACAGGTTATTTATGCTATATAATATATATACTGTAGCTGTTACACCTGTTCCACACAGGGTACAGGCAGTGCTGATCTCACCAYTGTCTTACCAGAAGACCAGATCTAAATCTTAGGTAAAGCTCTAGGGCACTTAGGAGATTAGGGAAGAGAAATGGAGAGACAGAGTGATGTCACTGCTCAGCTTTGCTKCCTTTAGCCTGGACCATGGCCAGGTACACATTCCGGTTTCCAGCACAGCAGTACCCAAATCTGGACACCTCAATTCAGCAAACCAAAGATCAGACACTGAGGCAATGAAAAGGGATCAAGAATTTTGATTGCACCCATTTTTTCCTCTTTTGTCTTTCCATGTCATGATGAAAAACCACACAAACAACTGAGTTTCCCTTTCATGACACCCTACTCCAAAACTTCTCAGTTTGGACCTTTAAAAAATTGAGATGCTCAAAATAAACAATCACTTTGAATATCTTGGCCTATATCCCAGCAGGGAGTGAATCTAGTCACRTACACAAAAACYTTCAAACTACACAAAAATGAAGCACCAGAACAATAAAACTGGAAAAGGCAATATGGAAACAACAGTATGATGCAGCAACTAAGCTCATGTAGCTCTCAATTATCTATTTAAATTGTAATTGATCCTATTTGGTTTATTAGTCCCTGCCATGAACCAAAACTCCTTTGGTTTTCTCTTCCTTGAAAAGCAACCCAAAATACAGTTCTTATACCATCAAGTTTAAAATTTATGCAGTAAGAGCAATACTCCATGTTATGTTTCATCTGTGCTCTTTCCTCTTCCTTACTGAATACCTGAAGTGAAGGATTCCCAGATTTTTCTTATTCACTGCTGACATTTCTTTTTCCACAGCCTTTCAGAGGAGTTGTTACCTCTGTAGCTCTGGCATATTTTTTTTTTATTTAATGAGAACATAAAGCTGTACAAAAGGTATATACTTGATTAGTATTATTCTTTTGTCTACACATACTCATTCACAAAAGTAAAATGCATGGCCAGAAGTAACAGGAAGCCTCATTTCTTGAACAATAAAACCACTGAAAGAAAAAGTTTTACAAGCCAGCTCTGGTGCACAGACCACAATGTAAAAACTGTTAGATTAAACTATTTTCATTGTCTAGGACAGAAAAAGGATGAGACAAAGAAAGAGCAAAATTAATCCTTGTACAACCTTATCATAATTAGAGCTGAAGAAAAATGGAAATTTAATCCTATAAAAAACATTTTTATTCAATTTTTTTTTCCTAACTTGGGATGATTAAGTAAATATCAATTGTTTTGTTTTGTTGGTTTTTTTTTAAAGATTTTCCAATAAGAAAAAAACTTCAGGGTTATTTTGGGAAGACATTCCAATTTTTATTATTCATGAATTGAAAAATATTGTTTCAATTTTCTGGGCTCTTTTCCTGTTGCATTTTTCATGAGACCCATAGGAGTGACCGTCTKCATCCTTCATCCTCTTCTATGGGACAATGACTGCCATAATGTACAAATCTGCCCAAAGGGAACTCTGATTCTGATGCTTAGTGGCAAATACCAGTTGGCAAGCAAGCTCAGACCAGCAAAGAGACTGGGAGCAATAGGCATGTAAGATATAAATTGACTAAAGAAATACACAAAAGAGAAATGTACTATTTACTCAAAACTAAGTAGTCTTATAAYGGAAAACTTCTTTTCCTTTTCTAAAAGGAAAATAAAAGTGCACAATATTTAAAAAAAATAATTTCTTTTTTCCTCGTAACATTTTAATTTTTCAGAAGTTGCTTTAGAACATCATCCTGCTGGCAAATTCCTGCCCTGTGCAGATCTGTCCCTTTCAATCCCTGGTATTTTATATTCCTTAAAAGATAATTCTTTTGTCAAAATCACCCTTGAATATGAGGCAAAAAGGAGGTTAGGGCACAATTGGTAAAGAAGCTATATCAGTATTTTCTTAAGRTCTACTCAGGAAACTTTGTGTTAGGGTTAGCATACCAAGCTTAGGCTTCTGAACATTTAGGTAACACAGTGCTGTAATAATATAGGGAGGCAGGCCAGTTTGCTAATTAAAATATGAAGAACTGGGCAAAACATCCCCTAACTTCTTTTCCAAGCTCTGCCACTGACCTATTGTAGCCTTGCTGAAGTCATTTTAACAATATTTGAAAGGTCTATTAGGATACCTAATTTTTTCCACAAGATGTACAAGATGCAATTCAAGTCCGTAATATYGAGGAAATCCTCAGTCAGAAATGGACTAAAAAAAATGGAAACAAATATAACAAATGCATATTTGATGCTGTTCTCTAACCCTCTGTTTGATTAAATAACATGCCCTTCCCCTTGCAGCTGAATTGAGTGGGTTCTTGCTTCACACCGTAGGGGTTTTATCACATTGGAATTGCTTTTCCCAGCATGACTTAACATTATTTTATTTTTAAAGTTTGTTTTGCTTTTTAATAGAAAGATAAAACAAWCTCATGAGAGAAGGTTTCAAACTTAACATTCCTCTTTGGTTTTCTCCAGTATTTTCTTCATCCAGACCAGATTGCTGCACTCTTCCACCACACAACACAGGAACTGAGGAGAAGAACAAGAGAGGAAACAGTTTACACTCTCATAATGCCCACAGTTGTCTCRGATGACCTGGAGGCCTCTTGAGGCTCAGGACCACTGTATTTTATACTCCAAAGAAAATGCAGCTTGAAGCTGGGCAGGAAACAAGTTTCATGAGCCCAAAGCACAGATTGCACGCCTGCCTTCATCATCCAATTCATCCGGGGTTGAAATCTGGGAGACACCATTTGGGAGAGCCCACGATGGCAATTCCAAAGCGCAAGCTGTGTTGTCCATGGGCAAAAGGAAGGCAGAGTCTCTGAGTGCCAGGATCAAAAAGGAGCCTGTATGCATGAGAGCTCTTATCACTGGCAGGCTCTAGGACTTGCAAAGTCAGAGCAATGAAGCCCAAAATACATATATATGCAAAACAAGCCACAAACTTTCCACCCTGGTGAAAGTATGATGAGGAAAATCTTTCCGACAGATTCACAGCTGGTTTCAATCCACAGCCTAAGCATATCTAATGGGTCGCTTTTATCACAGGAGCTCTCATAGGGCTCTGGCTGCTACTGAGGGCACTTTGCCACTGTGCAGACTCCTCAACAAAAGTCAGAGAGGACACTGTGTACTCCCTGCACGAACTGAGGCATGGGGTAATAGAGACCATCTGCTCCATATTCTGGCCCTGCTTACACCTTTATTAATCCATTTCAGTTCCTAAGATCTAAATCCAGCTCATGTAGCTGCCCGTATGAAAATATCAGAAAAATGCAAGATATTTCTCTCAAAAATCTTATTTCTTCTTCTATCACTCTCAGAAATAAATTAAAGGATTCTAGCCATGTGAACACAAAGTAACACCTGGTCTCAAAATCTTCTGGGTGAAACTCGGGCTTCTCTAGAGACAGAAGGATTTTCTGTTAAGAGAGGTTTAAGAGAAACTACCACATTCAGTAAAAGCAGGACCTTTACCTTCCACACAATACTAAAAGAGGAAAAAAWTTCATAACACCGTATCCATTTACGAAAATTTAGATGCTAGTGACTTGATGAGAAGTTATTGTGTGCATGTCATATTGTAAGTTAAAAGTACTTCAAACATACATTACTTTATTTTCCCCCCAGTGATTTACAGATTTGTCCTGAGACAATAGAAGTTTACAGAGAAGGGAGAGATGTCTGTGATTAAGGCAGCTTTCAGCTCTTCTTCCTACAGATACCCTGTGGATATTGCTGTATTCTCCAGAATCCAAGCTTGCACTTAAAAAACAATGAAGTTTCTAGCCCATCTGGGTTTGCGGAAGCAGAATGTAAACAGATGTACTGTTGTCTTATTTTAGAAGCTATAGCAAGCCAGACTGAAACAATAGCACTAAGAAATGTCAACTGCTCCCATTCATCTCAGTGGGGTGGGGTGTTAACTTTGAAGCCTAATTGTGACCACTTTAAAGTCAGCCTTTTAACCATTTCACTGCTATTACTCCACCAGAAACTCCAAAGTAATGAACTTACCCAGCGTCTGTATTCGTATGCATTACTCTGAGACCTTCCATTCACTTGAAAAGAACACCGTATTACAATCGAGCTAGTTTGAATATTCTTTTACTTAAGAAGTTAGCTGAATTGTTTGCTACTGTCTTTCAAAATTAGGGTTAAAAGAAAGTCAAGGGTGAAAGGTTAGCTTCATTGTTGTTGCTCTCAAAAGTGCAACACGTGGGATTTCATGCTATTCGCTTTGATCAGGGTGCCCGGACGGCAGTTCATTTCAATAAACTGACAAACAGCTACACACAAAACTAAAAATAATGACTAATCAAATAACACTGCACTATTGATCAGGATGGTAGAAAAAAAAAAAAACGACATCCTGGTGATGTGGTAACATATATTTACAAGAATAAAATAGGGGAAAGAGGAAAAGTGCCTTCATTTTCAGGAAATTACAATTAAATCCAAGGTGTATTAGACCTAGTTCTGAGTATACAGAGAAGCTGCCCCTCCTAAATGTGTTTTACACCCCATTTCCAAGAAGCTGTTGCACTCTTCATCAGTGGTCACTCTGAAGTCTGCATGTGAATTTTCAGCTGGGAACAACAATTGAAGAGTAGAAAATCCACACACACATTTTTGTAAACATGACTTTCAGATGCTCTGAGATCTCRTGCTGAAAATTATTAGGTTGAGCTACTCTAGCTTTTGACTCTGAGCATCCAGAATGACCCCGACATGCAGCTGAACTCTGAGTCACAGAAGTCGTGGTGCTGCAGGGCACGAGGGAGATGCCTGGCCGGCTTTGGAGGGGCTGTTTGCCCCACACCTGCTGTCTCTCTGCTCAAGCAGCCCTCCTGCCACCTCCACCGTGGGACACCTCTGCAGTGCTGCCCGTTGTGTCTGCTGCAGGTCACGGGTGATGCAGAGCAATACATGCACTGCATCAATWCTTCTGCAGTGACATCTACACTGACAATCCTTTTAATCTGTGRTTTTCTTCCTAATGTAACACATATCAGGCTGAGAAGTCAACACTAACACCACTGCATGGCCATCACTAGTACATCCATGTTAGGTACCTGAACTAGATAATCCTGACATGTCTCAAGGTGCCCTCAATGCAGCTACAGCCACCAGCTCAGGCGAAGTGAAACAGGAAGGGCAGTACCTCAGCTACATGACAGAGCTGCGGGAATGGCATTGCCCAGCAAGAGACCTTGAACAAGCAGCTGGGACAGAAGTAACCACTCTAGGTCATGGAGCAGCAACTGGTAGAAGGTAAGGTGGAAGGATCTGCATGAGCCATACTGTTTTTGCTGCAAGATAACTACTTGAGCACACATTCTCACTCCTGAATAAAACTGTATTTACTTGGGAAGGTTTTGAATTGATATGAGTGCCTACATGTGGTAAAGGAATWAGGTTGTTTGGGTAGAAGGGGGRAAATTYTGCCTACACAATGCCTAGGTGTTTGTGCAAACAAAGCCCTAATTCATGCAGTGCAGGTTCTTTGGCCTGCTACAACAGACAATGCCCTGACATTGTTATTAGTAGGTTATGAATGCACAATCCTTCCGTGTGTAAATTCCACTGTTAACTGGATGTTAGGGTGTTTGAAATATGCCCTGACTACTAAAATCACCAGATACACACCCTCCATTATCAAATATCAGTGTTTCCTAAATCTTGACCTTTAAAGAGTGGCATAGGATTTTTAAAATKCTCATGACATATAACTGAAAATAAACCTCTGCTTTCACTTAAAAGCCTGTGGGCACTGACTTCACACACACAAGACCCATTATGGAAAGACAGACACCCTCATTTTCTATTAACTTCAATCAGCTGCAGCAAGGTGATCAGGTCTCTGCAGAAGGTGATGAATAAGATCATATATAAATTCACAGAAGTGTCTGAGTGCTGTTGAACATGTTTTCTGCAGATGCTTAGAGGTGCAGAACAAAGGCAGCTGAAAACAAACTTGGTAAGTTTACAATTTTACTTTACCACTGTATTAAATTCCCATTCGACATCCATAAGGCACCACAAACTTGTTATAGAAAAAATAAACAGCCTCATAAAAAGTAGACTCGCCACCCTTTGCTTTGCCTTACATCCCTCTTCTTTTCAACTGCCAGCAAGTAAAACAACCCCCTGACAGCTGGATGTGCAGAAGTCTGTGCCGGCAATGTCCCGGTCCGGGGCAACACGGCAGGCTGGAATGCTGACGCTGGCAGGGCTGCCACTGCGTTTACTTAACACTCATTTCTCTCAGTCTGCTTCAGACCAGAAATGCAGGCAATGAAAACCTATTCAACCTTTGAGAAKCTCGGCCGTAGCGGTTTAGCAGAGCAGGGTTTGTGCAGGTACATGAAAGAGGCATTCAGAAGACACTCCCATTCAAGGGAGGCAGAAAGAGAGCCCCCAGCWGTCTCTGGTTACCTTTCATTGGCATGAAAAGAAGGAGGCAGGAGGGGCAAGGTTTCAGGACAAATGAAAAACAAGCTTTCTAAGATTCACTGTTCAACCTCGGAACAAAAGCTCAGCGAATTTAAGCTACAGGATCTTAGTTCCATTTCTTTCAGTTTAGTAATTTATTACAGAGAAGAGAATGAAAAAGCTACTTCAAGTAGTGGATTAAACATTACCCTGAAACAGAATTAGAGAGAAAAATATATACATTATGAATTCWGCTAGTTTCTTGGGTAAAAACTGAACATTATGAATTCAGCCGGTTTCCTAGACAAATAAAGAACAAATTGGCAAACACATGAGAAAGTGTGCCATGTTAGTAGGTATCCAAGGCTCTTTGGTTAAAAACATTTACATCAAGAAGATAGCTGCACAAAACAGCTGTCACAGAAGCATTWTTAAGTAGAGGGTATAATCTGTAAACACTCACCACCCAAATTAAACCAAGGTCTGTTGAGATGGAGGAGAAATGCCTMATTTCAAAGGGCAGACAGCCCAATGGCTGCAAACAGCCCAGTGCTGCCTTCCAGAGGAAGCCAGCTCAGGGCAACCGAGGGTGTGGGGGGCACTGGCAGAAGTGGCACCCCAGCAGTTGGGGAGGAGTAATGCTGGCCAGCAAAACACCACCACCCCACTCAGCAGACAGGGGCAGACAGCCTGCAAAGCCCTGCACTGTCCCAGCCTTGCTGCAAGCCTGAACAAAACCCAATTTTGTGCCTTGCATGGCATGGCAGATTCTTCCCCAAGTGTGGTGAATGCCCAGATTAGCTCTGGGTTTACTCTGTTGGGCAGCTTAGGAGAGAAGAAGGATGGGCCAAAGCTTCCCCACAGAAGCTCCCCCTTAGCAAACCCCGTGCCCCCACACGATCCCGTGCAGTTTGTGTACCCAGCCATGCCACATGAGGACACGGTATGGGGACCCCGGGGTGGCTGCAGGCACTCTTCCTGCAGACCATAGCACAGGTTTAGCAAAGGTCAGCACACGTGCTCAGCAGGGATGAAGAGACAAATCAGTGCAGCACCCAAGTCCTTCCCATTAAATTGGTAAAGAGCTCTTCCTTCAAAGGAAATATGAGGTCCTCAGACACTGCAGAAGGGGGAACGGTGCAAGTATAGATTCAGTGACCAATAAATAGGTTCAACAATTAAAAAGATTCTGTCAGTTGCAAATAGATAAACAATAACCATGATACCTAATATTTACACACTTCTCTATACAAACTTATTATTTTTCTGTAGAGGTGTACAAACATTACCTAACCAGTCACCTGAGGACACATGGTCAAAGCCTTGACTTCTTGATGAACTGCAGAAGTCTTTTCAAGTGTGTCCACATTCTCCAAAGTTTGTTGCATTGAAGCTAGGCAACACAAGTTTGGGTACACTTGCATTAATACCTTGAGATAACTCAGAGCCCTTTATAAATTCAGAAGGCCATTTTGACTCCTAAATGCAGGTGGGTTTGTGAGACCTGAAAAAATGATAAACACTAGGTTAGGGGCAACTTTAATAATTTTTCAAAAACCATTAATTTACACCTAGTTTATATGTTTATAAGTTTTTGCTACAGTTTTAATTTCATGTCATGTCTCTTAAATGTAAGCTACTCAGAAAGTAAACTAGCTGTTGGAAGCAATGATCTGGATAGCATGCTAGCTATCACCTTGATACACAATGAGAAAGAAAAACAGGAAGAATTTATTTGGAATTCATTTGGCAGTACTGTAGRTTTTTCTGCAAGGGAAAATACACAGGTGCTTATGTAATTTCTTAATTCTTTGAAGAGGTGAAATGTATCATTTAGAAAAAAAAATCTTAGAAACACTTGAGATGAAAAATATTTTATTCATTAGTTACTTCTTTTTTTCAAGATCATTTTTTCAGCCTCTTCACACATCTTAAAGCAAACATGGACTGCCAAATATTTTAATGAGACTACCTCTGATCTGTAATCTSTCTGATACAGATTTTGTTTTAATAAATCATTTCACAGCCCTGAAGAACCATTAGAAGCAAACTACAGCCTTTTCAGTCATAGTATTAAGTTACTTGGCATTCTTGTAAGTGATATGAGAGGATARAAACAGTGGTCAAAATTCAGTTTTGATACCTGAATATTTAAAAATTGGTGGAGAAGGACTTGATTCCTGTTGTTTTTCAGGCCATSCCACTGAAGCTGGTCTTAAATCTAACATTAAATGTTATGAGAGAATATGATGAGTTATGTTCCAAGAGAAATCTAAYTGAAGGACACAGCAATCATCCCACCAACACAAATAGGACTTGGCCAAACCCTAGTGCTCAGTGTTGTAAACTGCACACTGAGAAGGGAGAAAAGGTCAGAAGAATTTTAACCTCTTAAAGTAAATTATGATTTTAATTGGATTTGAATTAATTGGATCAATTAATTAATCATTTTGGATTAATTATTTTGTCTCAGATCGTGAGAGACACCAAATATATTTTGGACACTACATTAGAGGTAAATAAATCAGTATTAGTCTTACTTTCTTAAAAAGAGTGTTTACCGGCACCATCTTTTCATCTCTTCTCAGATTTTATGTTGGTGGCAAATCTTGCAGGTGGGAGAGTAAATACCCTATCAGACATCTGCTAAACATAATGCAGTAGTATTCTTTATTAAATCTGCAATCTTTCTAGTGCTTTTGGTGGCATTCATTTTCCATGTAACATTCTGCTTTGCTAGTGTCCCAATATGTCCCTAATCAATTTTTCATCCTGGTCATCTTTGCTTGCCTGACTCCTCACTTGCAGAGCCCTTTKAACATTTCTTTGGGCAAGCTACATTTCCCTTTCTGCTTTAACTAGAATGGGTAATTGTATGCCAGTCCCTTGCCCCGTTCCAGAGAAAGGGCACTGCACCTGCACCTGAGCTCCCACCCACWGAACCAACATTGGCAGAGTGTTTCGGAGATTCTGCTGCCTCACATTTCTCTTACTGTGCCAAGTTCAGATCTGTCATGTGCTACTCAACTCCTCCTGTTTTCTCCTYGATCACATGCTCTTGCCCGCTTCTCCTCAACCTTTCAGAGCAGTGAAAGGAGCTGCACCCACTGGAGACAGACAGAGCCTATCTAGGTTGTGATCTGAGTCTTACTACCATAATATCCCTAGCACTAACTTGAAGTCCTACCCATTTCTGGGGACAGCCTACTGCTCACATAACATGTTGGTTCAGCAGAGAAGGAGCAGTTTTTGAAGGGATTTAGCTGTGTTCTAAATGAAATATTGTTTTCCCATTTATGCATATGAACAGCTGCACCCCTGTTTTAACATCCCTGCTGGCCAAGGCAGGAGAGCAAACAGAAAGCTTTCCAGGAGTGGCCTTCAACAAAAAAAAAAACAGAACTGAGTTAAGATGTTCAAAGCCACACAGGGTGATCCATCCTTTCCAAAAAYTGAAATAACAAAAAAGAACAATCCTGGTGATAATATTTGCTAGTGAASAGTTCCAACCTCTGTGTGACTCGTAACATGTAGTAATAAATGCAAGAAATGGCAGCATCTTGCTTTCAGGAAACACCAACCAAAAAATTTAGTACTGAATATGATTAGAAAATACTGAAGAATTTGAAAGCTTTACTTCAGATATCAGCTTCATTAATTACTGGCTGCACAGGAAATTCACATGACAAGCTTGSTAGAAAGGCTTTGTAATCTGATTCCAAATTAACTGTAATTAAATGTAAAGAAAAAGTCTGAAATAATGAAATAAAGCAAGTTATCATCACTCACACTGATTTACATCAGTATTAACCCACCGTGAGATGGCTGATATTTAGTGAAGTTTTGGCAAATATTTTACTGACTCAATTCTTCAGGGCATTTCTGTTAGAAAGAGCCCTTGAAAATGAGACAACAGACATATTTTAGAGAAACATGCAAAGGTAGTTGCAACAGAGGCACAGAAATAGAGATTAATGGACAAGATTAACGAAAATTTAGATATCATCAGTTGTTTATCCAAAGTCTCCTTTGTTTTAGAATCTAGGCTTACAAGAACATGTAGTATCTGTCAAACTAGACATAACCACCAAACTCTCTCATTCCATCTTGACTCCTGCTCTTTTCCTGTATTTCAGTGCTAGGTTGTACACAAATAGAAAATTATTGCAATGTTTTTACAAGTCTTGGGAGTAAGTTTGTCCCAGTTTGGGAAAATCCTTTCATCTGGACACACATGCAGATCACTACAATCCAATGTGAATGCACTACTTACAATTGAAGCTGCTGCCACTGCCTCAAAAAGCAGAACGAAATTTTGTACTTTGGTTCAAGTAAAGGTAAGTTTCACAAAAATTCCCTTCCCACCACTAAGAGAGAATAGCCTAAGAAATTCACACTGCACAAAACAAGAACAAAACACTTTGGAGGAGGAAGCCATGATTACACCATAACTATTTGATGCTGCAGGGGGAAGAAGGCATAACTTAACTTGTTCAAAGCACTTGGACTGAACACCTTATTCTTATCACTTATCCCATGTAATAGACCTCATCCAATTGATCTTTATTTGGATAAGACACTTTGATGACCTCCGGGTCGTTAAAGTATTTTTCCCTTCTAACTGACATTATATAGACTCTGGATTACACTTTTATGAAGTCCTTGGGAAGGGGTTTTCCTTACAAGCTTTTAAAAAATGGAAGTATTTCACCATTCAAAGTAGGTGCAGTGAACCTTCATTAAGATTTTGTCTACTTTCCAGTATTGTGGATTTTTATTTGCTGTAAGATCAACTCCTGGAAAAACACCTGAAAAGACTATAAATAGAACTACAGAATAATAGAATAAGCTGAGTTCAAAGGAACCCATCAGGATTAGAAAATCCAGTTCCTGGCCCTGCACAGGACACCCCAAGAATCACACCCTGTGCCTGGGAGCACTGTCCAAACACTTCCTGAGCTCTGTCAGGCTTGATGCTGTGACCACTGCCCTGGGGAGCCGTACCAGTGCCTAATCACTGTCTGGGTGAAATTTTTTTTTTTCCAGATATCCAACCTAAGCCTCCTCTAACTCAACTTCAGGCCATTCCCTTGGGTCTTGTCACAGAGCACCACAGAGCAGAGATCAGTGCCTGCCCCTCCTCTTCCCTTCACCAGGAAGCTCTCAACTGCAGTGAGGTTCCCCCTCAGTCTCCTCCAGACAGAAGAGACCAAGTGACCTCAGCCACTCCTCACACGGCTTCCCCTCAAAGYCCTTCAGCATCCTCTTGTCCATCCTTTGGACACTCTCTAATAGTTTCACATCTTTCCTATATTGTGTCACCCAGAACTGCACACAGTATTCCTGGTGAGTCCACCCCAGCCCAGAGCAGAGCGGGACAATCCCAATCCCCTCCCTTGCCCGGCTGGTGATGCTGTGCCTGATGCCCCCCAGGAAACCCCTGGCCCTCCAGGCTGCCAGGGCACTGCTGGCTCACATTCAGTACACARCATGAGAGAGGTAACATGGAGGAAGTCGGGAGACTGAGCTGCACTCAGGATTCTGCATCGCTTTGCAGACATTGCTGTGTTACAGCTAGCAACCAGAGATGGAGGTATGGTTTCTATTATATTGTTGCCCAAAACAACACCAGAAGATAAAAAGACACAGCTGTGAAGTACACTGGGATGGGGTTTCAGAAAAATAACTCCAGTTTCATATCTCAGTTGGGTCATGCTCACACAACAGGAACGAACATTTTGTAATTGAATCAGTTGAACTGGACTTGTATAAACAAGACCTGATAAAGTTTAAGCTTTGTCTGACAGTTTCCAATGTTCAACTGCAGCTTTTTCTAAGAATTTCCTATTCCTGGAAATGATGAATTTTTCATGAGTCCTCTGATGAACTGTGAACACATAATGGGAAATTAGGTGATGGAAATTAAATCTTGTGTCCAGTTTGAAACTCAATTAGCTTGGTTTCAAACACTGAATTGTAAATGGACTGAGAGTATGCTRCTCCAAATACTAATTATACTATTTCTAAATTGTTCTAGAACATTTCAACGTGTTTATATACCTTGTTTACAATGTTTCCAGGATTTTAAGCAGTTTAATTTAATAACCCCAGGAAAGACTAAGCCTAAAGGTCATACATGTCCATGTGATCAAAGTCTCGCTGTTCCTAAATGAACATAAAATTCAGTGCAATGTAGCTAACACAATGAAATCRGTGCTGTCAAGTGATACAGGCAAACAAATCACAACCTGGGAGAAGGTCTCTAGGCAGAAGACCTAGCCATTCATCTCAATGTAATCCCACAATTCTGTAGAATTTCCGAAGGRAAAAAATAATCCCAAATCGCCCTTTCACCCAAAACAAGAAGAATTAGTCCAAAATCACTACAGGAGGGTGACATGAATGCAATAATCCACCTGTTATTAAAACACCTACAGACTCTCTAAGTAGAATCTCAGTAGAATCTCACTGGTTTTTTTTTTCTTGTCCAGAGTGGCATTTTTAATCTAAATATTTTGGATTGATTTTCTAGGGGGAAAAATCTCCATAAAGCAGAAAGCAAATGTGAAAAAAAAAACCAATTTCAACATTTAAACTAAGTAGCCTATATAATATAGTTGTCTATGTTAATAAAATATAGATTGTAATCTCTCCAGCTGCCCTAGAAAAAATATGCATATTTAAATTTAGGGGGGCAGGGAAGGGTTAAGGGTGAACAACTGCTGGAAGAAGATACACTGACCTAAAGGAAGGAAGAGGAAAAGTGAGGACGTATCCCAGAGGCTCTTCCATTTCCKGTTGCCATTATAGGAAAGGACAAGAACTGAGATGGCTCCTGTCTGCTGCTGGCTGGCTTTGTATATTCCCTGGTGTTTCACTGCTTCAGTCTTGGGTTCAACAAGAGTTTTCTCACCCAGGCATCTGTATCARCTATTAACAGTAAGGCCAGAAAGAGGCAACTGAGCAGCAGAAAGGCAACTCTCTTCTCTCTACAGGAAAGAAAATGTGGAATAGAATTAGATGCTTAAAAAAAAAAAACCCACAACCAAAAGAAAACAAGACATCTGCCTATCCACACTGAGAAAAATCTGAGCAAGGGGCAAGCAGACCTTTTTCTGCCTAAGAGAATGAGCAGATTTTCTAAACTTAAATACTTCTGATAGCATCRTAGTTCATATTGCTGTGTTGAAAGAAAGAGACTATGAAATCTGCTGTGGCTGTATCTGAGACCTCTCCTGCAAATGGCCCATGGCCATGTCAGCTGCCTTCTTCAGCTGGTGGAAGTGGGTGGCTGCCTGCAGCCTGCCTGTTGGAGTGGTCTCTGCAATGACCAAGCTCCATGGAATGTTCTGATGGGTCAGGACAGGGAAGGCCATGACCCAAATGGGGACATTCCCAGGCACAGGATGACTTATTACTGGTACTTACCCAGCCCAAATGTCTTTTTAAACTAGCACACTATACCTCCCGTTTTCAGAAGTCAGTCACAAGGGACCAGCAATCCTGTCACTAACAAGAGGTGCTTGCAAGGAAAACTAGAGGTGTTCATTCTGTTGATCTGGATGAGTTGCAGGTTTCTGGGGAGTACCTGAGAAGCAGGTACCCCTCGATATCACCAAAAAGACAGACACCTTAGCATGGACTCCCTATATAATAGTCTAATTTTGCTTTATGGAACTTTGTGTTACAATCTCTAAAAACTCTCCAGATCTAACACACAAGCGTATGCACTGCCAACAGCCTCTCACCAGCTATATTTGCATTCATTGTTRCTCCTTAAACTGAAACCTCAGGTTTAAATAACTGTCAGCTGATATTATCAATGTTTGGGTAATGAGTCATTCAGCCAGCACAATGGGCCGAGGAAGAAAACAGCACCTTTACACACATGCACCAATTTTTCTGCTGCCACGGGGAGCAGGAGAAGCAGAGAGAGGGCACAGGAAGGATTTGTAGCCTGAACGAAAATATATGTCCCAGACCAGAGTTCAACCTGTTAGGCACACATAAACTCATAAATCAAGTCATGAACAGAACAGCAGGAAAACAGCTCTGGGACATCAGACCAAATGTTTTGATATCATTTCAAGTTGCAGCAAGAAACTTTCTGCTAACTTGCTTCCTATTTAAATGTTCTCCTTCACACAAACCACAGATTTCTCCAAGCTTTTTTTTTTCCCCTCAATRAGGAAATTTCAAAGGAGGGGAAGGGAGAGAAAGATGTTATGGATTTGGTTTTATACAAAGTAAGGTCACGTAAAGAAGGAAATGTCTGCCCTCCCACACACACGTGCTAAGGACAGTTTTGCTAAAATTAGCCACTGGTGGAAAAAGCACAGAATCGAGTTGTTCTCACGGGTCTTTCTCTTTTCAGCAGAATTCTGCACCATCCCAGCACCCAGCAGACTCAGCCTTGCCAGGTGCTGAGCACCTCGTCTGGCCACTGGCTCCAACAAAAGCAGCAGAGAGCAAGGCGCAGTTGCCAGTCTCAGATTGCACAGATATGCCCAGACTGGAATCATCTGGGGTGCATTAGACTGGGAAATCTCTCGTCTGTGCTAGCATACCTGCTTTTTATTCAGGGCAAGTGTCGTTGGAACAAGATTTATACGTTAAAGTGCACTGATAAAACTGTCTGTCAGAATCTGGGTTAGTCACTCTTATCCTGATATTAAAATTAAATATTCCTATGAAAACTAGCCTTGACTTTTGTTGCACAAAGTAAATAAAAAACTGTTCGTTTTGTTTAAGGTATCAGATTTGCAGATATCAGAATAAAACATAAGAGGGGAGTGGAAAATTTTGCATTATGGCACTRGGTGATTCATTATACTTTATCTGTGCTAAGAGATAATTTTCAAGGGTATCATATTATCTGGAAATCGTTATATCCTCTAAACCYGATCACAATTTCAACAGTAACAGGCTAAAACCAGTATACAAATACTGACTTCCTATCTTGTGTTCAGGTCCTGCTAGCAAYTGTTCAAGTACAAGCCAATTAGATTTATAAGTGTTTACCTTATCTGCATCCTTCATTGAGAGGTGTGGACCCTTACTTACCCTTCTGTGAGGCCTGGTTAATGTTCAAAGCTTCATCTTCTTTCTTGTATTTTCCAGCACTTCYTTGCTTCAGCTAAATCAAAACCATAAGCAGCACAGCAATACTCAATTTTTTGCCAGACAAAAAACAGAAAGTTGCCTGGCCTCCCTGTGTGGTCAGCTGGAGCAGGCAGACCCTTCCCAGGAGCACTTCTTTTCACCATTGCCACCCCCACCTCTCCAAATTAACACACATGGGATGACTTGTCCTCTAGACATGCCTATTTAGCCTCACTGAATACAGACAGGGCTTAGGTGACCAAAATGTGTTTCTCAAAATAGGCAAGATGATGTGTTGCTGGAATCTAAGCTTCAGGGGGAACAAAWATAAAAAGAAAGAAAGAAATCACCTTCAATAAAACATGAGTGCCTTTTCCTTTAAGAGCCCTACTCTATGGATCCCATGGGATCCTGCACCCACTGGGCATTCTGTAATTGTCCTGGCCACCTGTTATTTCTGGTGCAGGTCCTGGCACTGATTTTTGACCTTTTGAAGCCCTCTTTGTGTCAAGTAACACAGCTTGCTCACTCTTTCCCCAAAATGCACAGGAGAGCAAAGCAGGAAAGTGAAAGCAATAGCAACATTCCACCAGGCAGGAAAAGAGTTAAGAACACGAGGAGTAGGAAAGCTGTCTTTCTTTARGAGCTCCTACAGTTTCAGTCACTTATTAAAACAGGATTTATRTTTCTGAAGTAAGGATCTGTACTTCCTCCCTCTGTTGAAGCCGTGTGTTTCTCTGCCAGACTGTGATGAAAAGGGCCCTCCCTTGCCCATTGCCAGCCAACACTGACGTTGCCCTGTTATTCTTTTTCACCTTGCACACATGTTGAGGCTTCTCTGTGGAAGTCTTGCTGAGACACACATCTCTTTGTCTCTTGTTCCTCTCTGCTCAGGAGGCTTTTTTTTCTAATCCCCGATTCCTTTTGCATATAGCTCAWGCAGGAATGTTTCTGGGATTTCCATGAAGGAGGATCCATATGTGTAAATAATGCTGTTCACTAATGGCACCCAAACACCCATTAAAGCCAGAAGTCATTTCTATGAAGAAGGGGTTGTACAGAGCTCAGACTAGGAGGTTTTGCTCATGTCTTGTTTGAGAACTCAGACATTGTACCTAACTACAACAGATCCAAGCAGGAAGGTCAGGAAGATGGGTGCCCTTTTTACCACAGCAGGGTTTGGAAGGTGAATGTGGAAACAGCCACAGGGTGATTTAGCTGCAAGAGAGCCCTCTCCTTTCTGCATTTGTAGAGAAATGCTGCAAAGCATTTGTCTCTCTCAGTACTTCTCCCTATTGGAAGGGAGAGAAGCAGAGGCTGAATTTAAAGACATGCTAAGGATAGTCCTGATTTTTTTATCTGCTGGTRTGCATTCTTGGCTGATCTGTGCATGTCAAGTGCACACGGCTGCAAAGGAACTCCTGCAGCCACTTCGCTTTACCTGGCCAGGTCACTTCCATGTTTCCCACTCTGTTCCCCCAGTAAAAAAAAATCAGTCTTTCACAAATGATCATCACTGTCATTTGCCAGAGGGGTTTGAGCTAACAGGCAACAAGAACACTGCACAGCAAAAACACAGGGAGCACTGCAGACCACTCCCGAGATCAGTTCAGATACAACACAGGTGTAGGGGAAGCAGAGAAAACTGAATAGCTGCATGTTGTATATCTTTGAGGGTTTTAGAACTATGAGAATAAAGTGAAACAAGATTAAGAGGTGTATTAGGCCTCCTCTTACAGATCTTTTTCACTTATTGGGAAGAGTCTCCCACTGAGTTCCTGGGACCTTCTGAGCCCCTGAGGACTCCATGCAGAGGCTAAAATTTGCAGCCACAAATGGCACTGTTTTTCTGTGCAAGGCTGAGCTATCAGGGAAGGTATCAGTGCAGCCTTTTGCTACTGATACTGTAAGCAGAAGACAGAAACAGTGGATCTTTTGTTTATCAGCCCTCTACAGTGTACAGCCCCTTTGTGAATAATAAGCCACCTTTCTGCAGCTCTCATATGATGCAATGCAACATTTTCAAGTCAGCTCAGCTAAACTGAACCTGCAATCGATTGATACCAGTGAGTTAAAATAGTGCTGATAAGAAAAATGTCTGTACAAGGAAATTCTGAGGAATGCAATGCAATAGTGAGTTAAACCAGGGAGGATATGCTCTTTCTAATAAATGCAAGTTACTTTTGGCTGCTTTTCACATCTCAGATTTACTACTCATACTATAGGAATCATTGTATTGCCTTATCATGGGCTCATATGAAGCTGTGCTTACTCATGCTTGCAAAGCATTTAAAGATTAGAGAGAGCAGGGTCTGTAAAACCATAAAGAATTCTTTGTTATCATTATTATTTGACCAGAGCAATAGGGAAATATGCTTTAAAAATGCTTCAGTTCATTAGTTTATAACTATCTTTCAGTAGCTGTAAGTGTAGCTGAGAGCCTAAAAGCAAACCCCAGCAAGCTGCAAGGTGGCAGRTTCAGACTTCATTTGTCTCAGTATAGGGCTATTTGTTTGCCTCTACCACTACCACAGCCAATGATTACTTTTAATACTGTTTTAATCCAAAGGTAAGAAGTAGATGTAGAGGTAAAGGTGAGAAGTAGATTTAGAGGTAAAGGTGAGAAGTAGATGTAGAGGTAAAGTAAAAGAAAATGAATCTGGGACTCATCCTGAAACATCTGTGCCCCAAAATGTTATCCTCCAGCCCACAGCCCAAGCTGCCATCCTTCTCCCTGGATAAGCTTTTGGGGTCTCATTATGCACCAGGCAAGTCTACACAGCAAAGGGCTGTTAGAGATCCTGAGGTAGCTTTGAGGAAACTGGCTTGTCTGCAMGGTGCATTGCGATGCCACGCACGGATGCAAGCTAAGATCCCAGAGGCAATACAGCCATGTCTGTATAGCAAAGCACCCACGCTAATTAGCCCTGCCCCTGAGGATGCTGCAGGAACAGAGCTAATTAGCTATGCTGAGAGGCACCTCTGTTAATTAGCCCAGGGAGAACAGAACAACACCAACAGAGCTTCCGATCGTGGCATTAGCTCAGGGATCTCTATGGAGTACTTGGCTGCATAGCATAGCTRAGCCCACAGCTCTCCTGAGCACCGTCCTAAGAATCTAAATATCTTCTTTCAATCCAGTCTCACCATCTGACCCTGCTTTTGCAAGTATTCATAATGGTGTTTTTCTCTTGATGGTAGGAAAATTAAAAAGAATGAAGGAAAAAAGCCAGTGAAAACCACACTACAATAATCTAGTGTTATTAAATTCAGCTACAGGTAGTGACATGCCTGTAGGGAAGCACTGGATATTCCTAACCCATCTTGATAAAAGGCATACTTTGGCTAGTGGTGCATGTTTTGCAAGCAGTGTATCTCTAAAGGTACTGTTAACTCAAGCCAACTCAGTCTCAAACACAGACTATGATATATTAACTTGTAGCCATGCAAGGTTTTCCATTACAAGTTCAGGGCTGAATGGAATCATTCTGGCACAGGTACACACCTAGGAAAGATGGGCAGCAGTTTTGTCCCCTTCCTTCTCTGTTAGTTGCACTGTGTATTGGGACGGGGCTGTCCTGGCTGGTTCTCCTGCCTCCTGTCTGCACCAGAGCCCAGCTCACCAAGGATCACAGTTCGTACTGCACWCAGCATACACAAAGCTCTCGCCAGCCAAGAACTGTACACAGCTACGCCTCGAGCTCCCAGGGTTGCTATACAACAGCGCAGGGGTAAACAACAGTGTTTCCACTGCAGCCAGCACAGATAGGAACGTGGTGATGTGACTATTGCTGAGGGAACGMTTCCAAATGCCTTTCCAACCACCATATCGTAGGTATGCATAAAAACGCTGAGTTTATGCCTTTTGGAGAGAAAATGTGTGTGCTTTGTGCCACTCCAGGAGGAGGTTTTATGGTTCTTATTTTTGAAAAATGGAGCACGGTGATTTCCAATTACCTTCCAGGCATGTGTGCAAATACCCATTGCTTTCCCATATGTTTCAGAAAAATGTTTTTGCACATGGGTAACTTCTGAATAGAACCTAAGCCTWTAAGTCCTGGTTTGAGTTCTTGATCAAAATGCAAAAATGCATGGTGAAATTTTAAATCAGCTTCAAAGCTTATAACTTGAAGCTGCTGGAACAGTTGAGAAAACCAAAACTTTTAAGAAGTAGATATTAGGAAATCATAAATACCAGAGAAGGCAGAGGTTTCTTCTGGAATTAATGCAGTTCCTCATAATACTTAGGTTTCTTCTAAAGATTGCTATGTCTTAGGTTTACAAAAGCAAAAAATTCTGGCTCTCATCTTTCAGGTTCCAAAGAATTTACTATTATGATATGAAGGTGAGGGAAGTGTATGTAATATGTCTGAAAAGCAAAGCTCACTCTTTAATCTTTACTTATTAYCCYTCAGAAAAAAAAAAAAATCTTAAAAATAGGGTTCATGTAGCTTTATGATAATTGCCAAAATAACATAGTGTCCTATAGCATTTACTAATGCAAACTGCGATATCTCATGCAAACTTGACTTTACAACAGGGGTTCTGGATGTATACCAGACACACAAAATGGTCATTAACTTGATATGATATGAGAAAGGTGTTGAAGTGAATAACTTATATAGTAGTAATAGTGGTTCTGTCTGTGGACATTTTATCTTGCTTTTGAATGGCTAAAAAGATACTTTAACATGCCTTGTCTCTGGGCAACTTTAGAGTGACCTAGAGAACTTCTCAGTTTCAGAGTTCAGAATCAGCCTCTCCATTTATACTTGGCCAGTACGTAGACCAAAGCTGCAATATATCACATTGTCTCACAGAGACTTAATAAATAGAAGAGACTGAAATCCTAGGCAGGAGCATCCCGTAACTCTATAAAAGTGAATGCTGTGTCCCAAAATAATGAAAATACTCCATCTCTGTTTCCAGCTGTATAAATAGCTCAGGTTTTCAGCTTTACTGCCAGAACTTGGTTAATACCCTTTGGTTTGTTTGTCCAGTTTTACATCTAACAATAACTATTTTCTCCTATCTATTCAAAATAAAACACAAAGCACAAAGGTTATCAACTCCCAAAACCTCTTGTGCATAGACAGACCCACAAGGTCTCTGTCAACGAACAACAGCTAATCATTCATTCTCATTATACTGGCACATAAATCTTCTGAGTGACCAGGGAAATGGGAATCCTGCTACCCTCATAACATTCCTTGCGTGCCTGCTGAAGGCGTTGTGTCTATACATTGCCCATRATTTCCAGAAACACAGAGTTAAGAATAATTCAAGAGACATAAGAAGGACTAGGAGACAAGGAAAACCTGCATGCAAACTTTGTCAAGAAGTCCTCAAAACTAATTGCTTGAGGTGGTTATGAAAATAAAGAAAAAAAGCCTGTGATGCTTACCAGTTTTATTTCTCAAAGGCTGACTGGCCTTAGTAGGGTTTTGGACATCGTCAAAAAAAAAAAAAAGAAATTGTGGTTAATACTACAGCTCATAATTTTATTCAGCTTGAGAGCCGTTAAAGGTTTTCTAATGGAGGTGCCACATAGACAACAGTTTCACATTTCTTGAGGTACCCTGCACTGACACCTTCCAATAATCCACAGAAACTAGAGGTCCAGCAGACAACAAGTTGACATTGACAGAGCTCCAAAGTCATCTGTGAGAGAGAAAGGTTAATCAAGTGACCAGATGTGTGTCGGGGGTGTAAACACRGCATTTCACAAAAACAGCATGGTCCAGATCTTCCTGATGTGTCCACACAGGCACAGCCAATTCCTTTTGTGCAAAGGAAGAGCTGCCATTTCATATGAAAAGCATAATCAATCTGCCCTCCAAACTCCTAGAATTATAAATAGTTTGAGTGACAAATACTTCTGTCACAGTGTTCGGGATACCTTCAAAAGATATTCCCAGCACTGTATATGATTAACCAAACCCTGGCAGAGTTCACCCTTATAAATATATCCTGGATAAGCCTGTTGGTGTGAACAAGAATTTGTGTGTCTGTGTCTAAAGGAAGAAGAGAAGAAACAGGAAGGTTGGTCACATCAGTCACTTGTACATTTTTGAAGCTGACTGATAGAGTTTAATATCTATGCTTTGACAATAGTAAGAGTGTTGAATTCCTAAATGTTGCTGCATGTTACATTGCTCAACAGGTTTTATCACAGAAAAACTGAGTAGTCTTGATGAATGAAGTTTCACATAGTTTACTGTTGAAAAAAAAAATTAGACATTATTTGCATAGATTGCATTAAGTTGATTGTTTCCCACCCCTCCCAAGTATCTCAGTACCTTAGAAATAATTTATAGTCAGAGGGTTATTAAAATAAAATTTAAAAGAAGTACTGAAGTAAATTTCAAACCACAAGACAAAGCAAACAGTACTGTGGTCTATTTTCAGACCTCCTCAAAGTTATTCATATTCTAGTTGTCAAACAATCATACATCTCCCAGACATCTTTTTTTTCCCCTGAAATCCTGCTATGGTGTCTTGCACAGACACATTAAATTATTTCCTCTTCGATATGTTTAGAAAGAAGAAAGAAGCAACCACCCTTAACTCACATGTGTTTCTGCTTAAGAGAAAGGGTCTCCACAGTTCAACAAGGCAAATAGTTCTGTGTAAATGAAGTCATGCTGAGATTTTTAAAGCACCTAGGATTAGGAAAGCAGTAGTATTGGTAGTAATGTCATTGTCACGCAAGCTAGAAATACTCCTTCTCGCCCTGTTTTTTTAATTCCGGCCTTCCTGGGACAGTGTTTCAACCTGTACAAACCAGATTCCTTGCTAAATTTACAGCTGTGTTGAGAAATACGTCACTACAGAGAAGCACAAGGAAAGCTGTGTGAAATACTAAGCGTTTAAATGCCCTTTTAAAAATATTTGTTGTCATTCTGACCCAACTGGAAGAAAAGGGGAGACGAAACGTTTCTAATAGCAGTTTGCCGCTTGGTACAGCCTGAATATGGGATTTTGCCTGGTTTATTTTAAGTCTGAGCAGCTAGCAGCTGGAGTATGTCCCACATGCTAACACTTGGAATTCCCCAGGGAGAAGGTTTGTTTCAAATGTACACGCCAGCCCTCGAAAGCTGGTTGTCTTTGCGTTTTATTAAGTTTACGAACTCCATCCTTGCCTCAAGTCTCATTGGTAATGCACCTATCCAGAGCAATTGAACCTCCTTACCAACTTCATATGGACTGGTTTTGATTTAAATGCAATCTATGAACAATATCTGCTTGCACACACATACACACCCCAGGCAGATACTGAACAGACKCAGCCTCACAGACTTACACAGCAGCTGTGACAACAACTGATGTCACCTCCTTTGCAGAAATTTCCACAAGCGTCTTCCAAAGGCCAAGTTAAATGAGATAGAGCTTATCAGTTTCTTTAAAGTGCTCTGGATGAGCCCAGTCCATGTGACCCCCTTCCTGGCCACGGGGGTGTGGTATGTCACAGTTCCCCTATCAGCTGGCACATGGTGGTGGGAGATATGAGACAGCAGAAAAGTAGTAGTAACAACATCATCCAGACTGCCGAAGATGGAGCGAATACGCTGAGTAACTTCAGTGTGTGCTCGCTTACTTTCTGAAAACAGGTGGAGGGTTTTCAGCCCTGACTTCTGCTTGCACATCCCACTCGGCACAGATGGGTGCTAATGTTGCCAGCTATGCTTTGGAAGGGCTACGCTTCGTTAGCATCGTATTAACGCCTTTAGCAGTGAGTTGCAATGTTTGGGTTTTTTTCACCAACTTTTCTCTTCTTTTGGATATTCTGTGAATAAAAAAGAAATCACTAGCAAGGAGGTTTTTCCAAAAGCAATTTTTTMAGATAAATTTCCTGCCTCAGTTCTTGTAAAAGAAGGATTAGAGAATTTCAGAAGACATTCTCTTCAGATTTACTGCTGAAACCACTGGATATTTCAGGTTTCTGTCACTGCCTTTAATTATTATTAAATGATCACTTGCAAAGAGCTCTTTTTTAAAGCTTTCACAATGATTAATTTTATTCAAAATACCAACTAGCTAATAACATATTAACAGAAACAAATTTGCAATATTTGCAAAATATCTCAATACCTCCTACTTAGTAGGACAAAAAGACTCCTTATTTGAAGTAATGTAAAAACATAGTACGGAAAACATTGCACTCAGCAGCTTGCAGTTTTCACCCCAGGGCTCTCCATATTTCTCTACATGGGCCTGTTAGCACAGAGAACAGCCTTAAGCTCTTACCCTAAGCTAGTTATCATATTTTGGTTAACAAATGTTGGTAATGCAACTTTTCTCTTTGTGAATGTGCCCTTACAATTTCTGAATTCAAATTCTTGCACCAGCATAGTTACAGTCACTCTAGATCACTTGGGCACATCCCTATTAAACTGTGCTATTGGTGCAAGACCAGCAGTTTCTGCAATGCAGCAGAAATACAGATGTATGAAGAAATACACATGTACAGAATACAGTGTATAAATCCTGGGTCTAGCACAGCAGTGAAATATAGGTATATAGTATATATAAATGTTCAAGAATTTGTGGAAACAGCACCAAGAGAAGCTGGAATTCAGTCTTTTGCTCCCTTCCTGAGCTCCTTCTCCTAGACTTGCTACTGAGTGTGGAATCACAAAAGTTTGGGGATTTTAAATCAGATTTGTTTGCCATTCTGCCAGATTCTCCAACCTCACTGTAATCTCACAATTTAGTTTAGAATCCCCCTGACTCGTCTAGCCAGCTCACATTGGATGAAAAAAGCTAGCTTGCCTTTACACATTTCCTTTTTCAAAGTTAGGTGTCTGCAGATAGAAAAATAAGCTTTCTAGGGCACAGACAGCCTCTCCTATTTCAACTGTGCTGTGCCCAGCTCAAAATTGTGGCTGGAACCTAAATGTCAATGTCACCTTAAATGATAATATTTTTTCAGGTGCTGGCCAGAGTTTTAAGAGATAGTTCCAGCAATAAGCGTATCGGAGTAGCCAAGACACAGCTGCTTGAAACAGCAACGTGCAGTAGTTATATATCCAATGAAAAAAGACCTCCTTCAAGGAAGCTATTGAAGACAGCTGCAGATCAGTCCTCCTCAGGCTTCATTAGCTTGTTTCATCTTCTGTAAGCCAGCCCTGGGCATTGCTTTAGAAGATGATTAAACCAAAGAGTTGTGTGTCGTTACACCCTCTCCAACTCCAGCTGCAACTCTTTATCCATGAAAGACCCAGGATCCAAGATCCAGAATAGAAGCCCTCCCATCTCTGTACTTCCTTGGCATGTTTGTTACAATCACTGCTCCCACCACCACCTACGTCTGAACTGTGATTAGTTAAAGACCCTTAATCCTTGCTGGAACTGTATAAACAGACGTATGGATCACTAGCCACCTAAAATTGCTGGTGAGCCCTGGACTGTGGCAGACAAAAGGCCTTTCAGTATCTTCCCCAGCAAGGCTTCCACAAAGGTAGACTCAATTTTGTGCCCAAGTTCACTTCTTTTGCTGTAGGGATGCTCCAAATGGTTCTCTTATGTATAGGACAGTTATATATTTATATGTATTCCTGACCATACTGATGGTGAGATGCCAGCTATGAATCAACAGAATTTATAAAGCTTTGCCAAAGGCACTCATAACTGTGAGTTGCACATACAAGTGCTTTAAGTGCTAAAAAGCCCTGCTTTCTTCACACCTGAAATATGGGTCCATAGTCCTTACAGCTACAGCATTCACAAGCCAGTGCATGATAGCCCATGCACAGTGATTTAAAATTTGAAATGCAGACACATGACCTCAGATTCCACTCATAAAGGGCTATCTGTGTTGAGATGTCTGAGACTTGCAAGTGCAAACACAGCAGGGGCACTAAGGGCTTATGTGAAAAAATAATTATTCCATGTAAAAAGGAAGTTGGCTTGCTTTGAGCAGAGGTGTTAATAGACTAACCTTTTTCCCCAACACCTTGCTTACCTGAAAATATGAAAACATCTACTGATGCAGCGCTGTATTCATTTGAGGTGGGYATCACATCCCACTCATGTTAAAGGTCTTGCTGCATTTCAGACTAAGATAGTCGTTAATGGGAATACCAGTTATAAGAGTCATTTAATGAAAAATAAGTCCTGGACAACTGTGCTGCAATTTTAGTAATTTGGGGGCAGAGGCATGCAGATCATAGCACACAAATACAGCTAAATTTAAAAGAGTAGCTTCAGAATAGACACCTTCCCCCCTTCCACTGGGATCAGGAYAGTTAATAAGAGCTGGATCTTGAATGACAGTGCTAAAACAGGGACTTGGCACAGAAGACTTGCTTCAGCTGAGAGATCTGACAGATAAAACCAGCAGCAACTGAAACAGGGGAAAAGGTGGACAGATCACAAAGATCTAAGGCAGAAAAGGTATTTAGGGCCTCTCAAAGGCAGCACTACTTTGTTTTCTAAACAAGGTTTCTTCTCCTCCGCCTCTCCAATACATTTCAATTRCAGTCCAGGGTAACTCCCAAGCAGTGGCAACAGTGACAGTAGTTATATGGGCATGGYATTGGCAAATTAAGCACAGGACCACTCGTTGCTCTGGCTAATGTTCCCCTAGCCTCTCTTCTTCCCTTAGCAGAGAATTAGTTTCTTCTGCCAGCATAAGTGTGCGTGTAAGCAAGCTCCTAACCCTACCAAAACTAGTCAGGCCTGAAAATAAAGACAAAAATCTACAGGAAGAATTTCAACTAAGCCAGACCCTTGTGAGAAAACCAAGCATTATGCATCTGTACCTATAAAGTGGATGGGATCTCAGGAATACTGAGAGTGTGGGACAATCTCCTCACTTGCTTCCCTTCCAGCTGGAACTGAAATAGGCACGAGCTAGAATCACCTCACTGACAGCAATACAAACATGTCCAGGAGAGACAAGTGCTGTTGATGCAAAGTAAGCAGCAGTGACCAAGGGCACTTGTTCTCCCAGCAAATCCCTTRTATCTGAGGGGGATGCAAGCCAAACATCGATAGGCAAGACCAAAAACTCTATTTTGCATCCCCTTCTTTGCTGTTTAAATATGTGAATACTCCTTGGTGCTGAAGTTCTTTTGTATATGTTTTGAGTAAGCCTAGGAAAGATAAGCTTTGTTGTCTTACATTGGATATACCCTTCCTTGTACATATTTTTTTTTTCAGCCTAAAGGGGTTTGGACAAGGGGTAGTGTCTTAAGGACATTGTAAATAAGACATAAAGCTGCTAGGACACCCAATGGAAGATGWGGCTTGCCAGCTGCTAATCTGTGTGGCAGGGACTCCCTGGACATCCACTCCTCAGTGGAAGSCCTCCCGTAACTGTTTCTCTCAAGACTCCATTATCCCTAGTGCTAGCACCTCTGCAATAAAATTCAGATCTGATAGAAGACCTACATTAGAAAAGGAAAAAATGGGACCTTCAGCATCTGCTCCTATCTATGTAACTCTTACTTCTGCTTCTATKAATTGAACCATTTGCTTCCCAGAACTGGAACTGTCTGCACTCAAGAGAGGACATTGCTTTTACCCCATTAGTGGAAATGGGCGTGCATATTTGGGCGTGTTTGYGCTCTTAGGGGTGGGTTCATTTCCTCTAAAGTAAGCAAGTTGCAAGGCTGCAATGGAGATGCACAACACAATTTCTCACCAAGAGCCCAAGGCAGATCATTCCAGGCTGYTTGGTAAGATGCTGGAGTGCTAATACATGGTATGCATGGACATCTTTTACATGTATCACACACACCTACTTGCCTGGAAGCAAATCAATAACTCCCTACACCAAAGCTCGCATTTGTCTGCTCCTATTAGAGGTGGAATGGTGCCTGAGGGAGGGCCACAGGCATTCCATTACTTAGGATCAGTGCCTGAGCGAAATGGAAAGGCTGCTAAAAATAAGCAACATTTGCTCATTGGTATAAATAACAAAAGCGAGAGAGAAAGAAAAACAGAAAGAGAACAAGATGAAAATGAAAACTGGCCCCAGACCAGGCCTTGCAGATTGACYAGTCACCTCCTCATTGCCAATTCTCTCACCATCTCCACTATGGGCAAGATACTTTCCACTGCCAAGTGCCCTCAGCTTCTTTCCTGAGAGGACCATCACTTGCAGATTTGCAGTGGGCCTGAGCGTAGGAGATAGCTCACACAGCACCTCACAAAATACCACTGTGATCCCTGCGGTAGCTTGTGAAGTATTTGTTTTATGTCTGTTTTGTTTATTAAGGGGGGAGGTGGGAAAGGGAAAAAGATGCACTTCCATAAGGCTATCATCATTAAAAACTTTATCCTCTCTTTATTAAAATGGAAATAACTTTTGGATTCCCATTTTTCTAACAGACTTCGTGAGCAAATAAGTCCCAGAGCACCCTTGGCTGCCTATTCTCAAGTACTAAGGTTGAGAAATCTAAGCCAATCTAAACTTGGAGGAAAATGAGACCAGGCTAATTAAAAATTCACCCTTGCCCTGTATTCTTAAAAGTACTGTCTACCCCCACGGCACCAGACATTTTAGGGTGGGCTGTCTTTTTACTGGAGAGTTTAAAGYAAAGTATGCTTCTGGTTACTTTTCCTTTTTGGTGTCTCATTAATAAAAAGGAATAACAATTGGAAACTAGCTCCCAAAGCAGAACACTCAATTTTTCCTCTGCTTCTATTTAATGTATTCTATTGTAAGAAAGTTCACACACACACACAAACCTATTAGTCCTACAATTAAACAAATAATGGTATTAACAACTCCCACCCACCGCCTTAAGCARGTTTAGCTGGGAGAGCAGAAGCAGCTGTCTGTCCTGCATCTCTGCCAGAGGTCACCATCCTGCAGCAGGATCAGCTGATCCTCCTGGATAAACTCCTCAGCAAGTGTAGTGTACAGGCTGCAGCATGATCATAAACCACCTCCAATTTCAGTTTACTCTGGCAGCAACCTCCTAGAAAAATAAGAGAGGAAACCTAAGGCTGGTAACTGTTTCATCTCTTAGTATCAGATAAATCCACCTCTGACTACATTTCAAAGCCTCAAAAAACGGAACAGTTGGGAGGTTTATAATAATGCTYTAGGTTGCCATGAATTAACATGAATTCTTGTACTGAAAAAGGTCACTGATATAACCATTGAAATACACTGCTAAAATAAGAGCTACGAGAGATCCTCCAAAGTCTATGCAGACATGTGCAGACTTTGAACATTTTCAAAACTAGCTAGCCCTGTGAAATTAAGCTATTTTCAAACCTAGGATTAGGACTAGGACAAGCTTGGGTATCTCCATATGGCCCCAAGAGTGTTGCAATATCCAAGCTATCATAGCTACCGCATGAAATCTCAAACAGTAAAGAGACGAGAGCAGGACAAGGTTCCGACTCAAGTGAGAGGTATTTTTTTCACGTCAGACCAACAGATGATTGACTCAGAAGCTATCAATGTCTTTTTGGCACCCAAAGTGGAGACACACATACTTACAGTGGACTTGCTTACTGGTAATTATAGAGAAAACAGCAGGTGGTTACAGTTAAGTTTCTGGCACACAGATTTCACGCTGTCAGATTCACACGAAACAGAGAAATATGTCAGTTTTGAGTAATGGTGTGAATGAGAAGAGTGCTAAACAGTAGATATACCTTGAAAGCAGAAAAATAATGCAAAAGGAATGCCACGGTCTCTGTAGAGTATATGCAGGGAGTGTGCACAGCAGAAGATTAAAAAATCAGGGCAAGATTTATTATGCTTTGTCTAGAGCGTTAGGTAAGGCATTTGAGGCTGGGAGGGAAGCCTGAAACAATGAAAGACTTTCAAAAGGAGAATGATTTGTTATATGCGGAAGGGGTTTGTTTTGCAGTGCTTGAACCACATTTAGGTAGCGGCAATACCTCAAAGTCCTGGTATAGGTGCATCACACTGAGATGGGAGGATCTTCTCTTGTGGCTTTCACCACACTTGTCCCAGCCTCCTACGTATGGTTTGAACTGACACAGCTCCAGGTAGCCCCAAGACATCAAACCCTGACACAACTATTCTGTGCGCCCTTCTCATGCCACCCTTCCAAACAACACAGGCAAGCCTTATTCCTCTTGGTCACATTTGTAATTCTAGGCACTTCCCYGCGGCTAAAGTAAACTCAGAGTAGGTATATCTGCACAGAGACCAGCAGGATCTGGTACCTGATATGCAAACCCTGCCTAAAGTCATCCTCTAAAGCTTCCATGCCACATTTTCGAGCTATCTTATTTAAATGATCCAGCAACACCGAGAGTATGAGAGAAGCAGAGAGGGAGTAGGACAAGGCTGGCACACGTGGCAAGGGCAGGCGTGGAGCCAGCCAGCTCCCTCAGGGCAGGGGAGGCAGCCCCGCTCACTCCGTGCTCAAAGCCACTCTCCCAGCTATTCCTGTCACAGGCCACTCCTGAATCCATTCTCCCGGCTATTCCTGTCACAGGCCACTCCACAGAGCCCCTGCCAGCCCCTGGAGGAGGGCACAGGCACATGATAAGGATAAGCAGGAGCTGAAACGAGACGGCACCAAATTAATTTCCCTCTGCGTGACCCATGCAGTAGATTTTCTGGCAGCTCAATAAGCACAAAGAGAAACCCACTGGAGTAAGCAGGGCCCTGCATCAGCAAAACACCATTTCTCACATGAAACACTCTGGCTGGCAGAGCTGCAAAGGTGAGGATTACTCACTGTTTCCACCACCGTACCACATGTTTAAGAGATTATTTTGAAGGGACAGGGAGAGTATTAATCTCATTTTCCTTTCTTCTTTATTTAAAATAATTTAGAGTATACCACTTCTGCTTTCAAAAAATCAATTCAGAGAGGGAGTCCACTAGTTTATTACCAGGCAACACTTCTATGGAACACTGTGAATGACCAAAAAGCAAACATAATGATATCATCACAAGCACCAAGTAAAACCTGAACAAGGAATGGATTTATCTTCAGCTAGGCAAAAGTAAATAGTTCAATCAAGCAAAGAAAAATAACTCTTGACAATTGCATTCACTTTAGAATTAAGGAAAATATTTCAAAACAAAGGTCATCAAATCTGACCTTCCAAATTGTCCAGCCAATCAAACTTCCTCCACTTACATTTCTGTCCACAGYTTTTACTTACTGCAACTTTTTATTAAATATTTCAGCAAACAAAAGGAAATAGCAAAACCAGAAGGGAGGCAGGACAGTCTTTTTCAGGGAAAGTGGAAACTAATTCAGAAAAGTGGGTCAAAGGAAATGCTGAAAAATGCAGATCCATCCTACAGTTTAACTAAAGTCAGCAAGTACAGAAAGTACTAGTCTACACACAGTTATTGTAGCATTTAGTGGAGAGTTCCAATTTGCCTTGGAAATTAATAGAGAGAAAGTAGAATGGTCACCCAATATGGGCAAACAGGCCAGCATTTGGGACTCGGGAAATGGCTATGCTAATAAAATTATATAGTGGCAAACACACATATTTGCCAGAGATCATACCGATATCTTTCTGCCCATTTTGAGCAGAAACCCATTTTCTGTTTATCCACTGAAGGTGCATGTAAAAGAATGGTACCTGACAGAGGGTAAGGGCAGGAGGGGGCTGGAGGCCCAGGGAAGCTCCAGCCACAAACCATCAGCTTTCAGATAAGGCTGATGGTGGCTCTAGTTGCATTACAAGGGAGAAAAGCACTGGAAGAAGCTCTCCCTCACAGCAGGATTAAGAGAGATTGTAAACAAGAGGGAATTGTGCATCTGCATAGTCTTCAGRGAGAAAAAGCAGCTAAATCAGAAGAGGAGTAAGAGTGTGGTACCAGAAGAAAGTARGGGAAGAAGGTCAAGGGTGCAGAGCAGCGGTTGCCTAGTCCAGGGATGTGCCTCTGGAAAAGATTCTYTGTGGCTACAAGCATTGCTTCCTCCAGTCAGGGTGGCTGCTTTGAGCCAGGCTCTTCTGGGAGCCCTGGGARCAGCAGGAGCTGCACTCCAGAGGTGGGGAGCCTCGTCACAGCCCTCTTGGTCCAAATGTGATGCTCCACAGCCACGTCTTACACCAGCTTTCTCCCCCCCAGCAAATTTCATCAAGAAAATGTTTACAGCAAATAAAACCTTTGAAGGGAAACCACACATATTGGGGAAGGTTGTCAGCAGCAATCAGACCGGTGTTCTATTTTATAACTACAAATGCAAAGTAAATGAGAGRTGATTTGGCAATGGTGTGAAGAGCCTGTCCCTCTGAAAGTCCAACCTTTCCCTCCATTTCAGCCCATGCTATGCCTCCTATTTTACTTTCAAACAGCTAATTGCTAGAGAAATCCATTATATAAGCTAGTAACTACACAAAATTAGCTCTAGCAAATTGTTTGTTTTTCTATTTGCTCTCCTTTGCTGAAACATAAAATGTGGTTCGAGTCAGCATATTTCACCACATTTAAGATTATAACAACAAGGGCAAAGGCAGAAAAAATATATCACTAATGAAACAGATGAACAAAAATCCAGCCTAGGGACAATCATGGCAGCAGAGGAATTTAGTATACCTGAACTACTGTACCACTTTACTGCCATCTTTTATTTTCTACTTCTAGCCTAGCATTTCTAATTAAAAAAAAAAAATTAAAATTAAAAATTCTTCCTATGAAGGATTAAAAATGAAAGAAAATAAAAGAAAAAACACCACCCACCCATGAAACTAACCATTTGCCACAATTTCTCCACAATGATTTGTGGAATATGACATTTTCTGCAAGCTTTAAGTATCTCTATATGATTAATAGAAAAATAAACACCACTTGCCAAATAAATCTGCACTAATCTAATCTAACAACATCTAACCACTGTAGTGTTTCCCTATTGTCATACCCCTATGGAATGACTTTGCTAGCCCTCCCCTAAACCCATTGCTTCCTGTACCTTCTGCATCTCAAAGGYATGCAAATGAATCCTTAACAGTTTTTCCCCTTCTTTGACACACACAACTTACTTTTTTTTTTTTTTTAACCAGGCTAGAAACAAACAGATTGTATTTATTTACACTGTGATAGTCTCCAARCTTCCATCCAGCACAACGGTGAGAGCAAAGAAACAATCATTAAAGGAAAACTAAAATTGAAGCAGCAGCAATTAATGCTTGCAACTCAACACTGACAAAATTTCAGATGTGACAAAATTTTTCACTGGACTCCAGCAGCACTGCAAGTTATAATTGTTTCCTCCACTAAATCTTTTGGTATATGAAGCATGGGAATGTATTTCCTCTTAAGTTGGGTTTCTACCCTTTACATTGTCATAAAACCCAAGTTCCAACACCTCTGTCAATGTATATGAGCTATTGTGAAAACCAGGAACAATCCTTATTCCCAGTCAGTTAAATCTACGTGTGTAGGTCAAGAGTTATTAGAACAAAGCCAGAAAAACACACTGCCAAATGGAAGTATGGTTTCTTGACTTAGATAAGATTAAAAAAATAAAAAAAGTCAAGGGCAGCATTTTCAAACATGAAGGTAAACAATAGGCCCATAAGTCTGTGCTGGGACACACTAATTTAAACCCCAACCCTCTTTCCGAATCTATTTCAGTTAAAAGAGGATCATTTTCGTTTAGTAAGTTTAAACCTCAGGCAACATACCTATGAAAGCAGTCTGCAAATTTAACAGCGGAGCACAGCAAGTAGCTCCAAGAGGACTGGACAGCCCAGGAAACTACGGCGCTCTCACTGCTGGCTGAGATATCCTTGTTCTCCTTGCAATGCAATTACTCTGAGAAAGCACAGGAAAGGGTTCATTATTTGCCACTCTTGACAGCTCTGTCTCTGTCAAAATTTACTGCAATAATCAGGCTACACCCCTTACCTTGCTGCACAAAGCACGTCCCTACATCTGTCTGAATAACCACARTCACTTTTTCTTCTTGGATGTCTGATACAGCTTCTGAAAATGCATCACACCAGGACAGAATAAAAAAAAAACAAACAGCAAGGCTGCCTCTAGCATAAACAAACTGCCCCTCCTCATCTCCACATCATCACACTTTGCTCTAAAAGGTGACTGTTAAAACAGCAAGAGCTGTCAAGGGTTAGTTTTTCCATGGGGTTTACCTAGTGGGAATCTTTAAGAAAATAAATCCAGGCTTCAGGTGAGGATGCCAAACAGTGCCAGTGATGTTAGGCAGGGGTCACTGAAGTGCCCTTTTCACACTTAAAAGAATTTAAGCTTGCATTTGTATTGAAGGAGGGAGACCAGGACACCTACAGCTGAATTATTTCTGAATTTTGGGGCCAGGAGATGTCTACCAGATGAATAAAAAGACCTCTCCCCTTCTGTAATCAATCAAAACAGATATTTCAGGAAAAGTGGGCACCCCCAGATGTTCTCTTGAACCACGTGCAAATTTCCAAACATATTTAGGCTAAGCTTTAATCAGATGGCTAGCAGAGATAATCAGCRCTCTCTTACAAACAATTCACTGTGTGGCTTTAAATAAATCACTTGCATATGATCACCACTAGACAAGAAGAAAGTTTTCTGCTCGTTTTCTTTTCATGTRTAGAGGCATTGTAGGGGGGCAGGGAACAGAGTTGATACTGCTTTATTTATAGGGAATTTTCACTTCCTTAAGTTTGGAAAGAGATTTTTAAGTCTCATATACCACAAAAGACCACTGCAAGTAAGGGAGAAAGGGGGATTTTCAGTTGTACCTGGTGACATTCCAAAATAACAAAATATATGAGAAAATATTTGAAGAAAAGCTTTCATTAGAGAAAATTAGGGATTGTCATAGCTCAGAAAGAATAGAAACATTTATCCAAGAGCTTGACAGAACATGTCATGCTCCTCTCCCTTGCCTTTGAAGGTCACCTTTATTCTTGGTGAGATTTTCTCTCTGCAGAAGGCTGAGCAAACAAAAACACTTCACATGTGTTTGCTGATATTTTGTAGTGAACTAAACCTCCCATTAAGTTCCTTGGTTTTTCCTCCCACTTATCAGCTACTGATACTTCTCTCACGTTCAGAAAACAATTAATTTGTATCAGCAGGATAGGGATGTGTCTATAACCTGACCTAACTAGCTAAAGGTGAGTCTGCATGTAGGTTTGCTTTCAGGTATTTCTGCTTCCAACAGGCAGTGCCAAGGGTGGATAAAAAAAAAAAAAAACCAAAACAAACCAATCTGGGGGAACTGTAAAGTACATCTGGATCACAAAATTAAATTGGATTTTCTGGGGCTCCTTTCCTTGCACTTCCAGGCTGTGGTCCTCAGGTGCTGTGCTCAGGCCCTACAGACAAGCATGAGCTGCAGTACAAAGCACAGTTGGCAGCTAATTTGGATTTAGCCATTTCACACTTGCAAGCCAGGGATTCAAAGCCAAATACCAGGGCCCCCTCCTACTTTCCAACACAGAAACAATTTAAAACAGATCTAACACCTATGTAGTACTGATTTGGTTATCTTCAAAATCCCCATTGTTCTGTTTAAAGAGCATATCCTCCTAGAATAGCCTCCTTTTGATAAACAACTCCTTCTGCATGTCAGCCAAACAACAGTTTTGGTCTTTATCACAAGTGGACCAGCAGCAGAAACAGTGTGTGGCGAGGTGGGGGAGGAGGGAGTTTTAGCTGAAAATAGAGTTCATTGTCAGCTGGACTTTAGACTCAGGTTTTTAAATAGGTTTTGGAATGTGGATATGAAGCAGTTAAAAGAACCCTACATCAGTCCTTAAAAGAAAAAAAACCTCTATTCACACACTTAAAAATCACAGTAGAACCTCAGGTAACAAGGTCATTTGTGTGTTGTGCGCAAAAGTTTCTTGTATAAGAAGGTAAAAACACACAGGAAAAAAAAATTAGTTCCTCAGGAAACAAATAACAAAAATTTCTTGAATAGAAATATGCAACACCAAATAACCCGTTTAAAAAAAAAAAAGTTTAAAAAATCTCATTATGAAATTTAAATTTTAAAACCCATTAAAACAGATACATAACTTTAAAAGGTTTTATAGGTCAGAGATTTCTGTGCTTTGTACACAGTGGAGAACAAAGAGAGTTGTTTCAAATTATTCATATTTTCTTACATTCTAGATATGCACATGGAATGTGACTGTTTCGAAGTGTTTATTTTATGAAAAATATTAACTCTTTTCAGTAATATATTGTTACATTATTCTATAATGACACTACCTAGTTAGATTGTCTATTTTGCTTCAAATATCCCCTCAGCATGGCTGAAAATTGCATTACTTTTTCAGTTCCTGGGATTAGTTAACACATGCATGTGATATGCACAATCTAAAATCTGTCACAAAAACAAATAAACAAAAAATCTTATTTTGTGTGTTCCATGAAGAGCAAACTACCCAAGAAAACCGATTGTCGAAAAGATTGTATGACTGACTTTAGTAATCATTAACATGTGTGGGAAATGGGAAAAAATTGAAAAAATGTACACCTAGACACGAAAAGTAATGACCAGAGCAAAACACAGCCTGGAAAGCATGCAGCCCCTGCAATGTCYACATGCTTGGTTAGCAACCACACAAAATGTTCTTGTAGGTAGAGGCAGCATTCCTACCAAAGTCTTACGTCAAAAAACACTCTTAGGTCCACACGCTGCCAGAGAAACCCCATCACTTTGTTTTAAAATGTTTGCTGAAAAGCCGTAAGTGGCCTAAGGAACACAAACTCCAACATTTTGGGCAGCGCTATCTCCTGTCAGGGCTGACAGCACGCCCGGGCTGGGGGTGACCCCGCTCTCACGAACAGGCGAGGCCTCGGATAAGACGGAGGGGTTTGGGAAACACCGGCGCTCCGTGCCTGGTTCCTGGGCTTCCCGCAGATAGAGCATCTGGGCAACGTTAACTGAGGCATTCTGTAAACACTGGCTGCACAGCGATAGGGTCTAACACCAAACAAAGCGACCGTGTGACACTGCTCCCCTCTGTTCTGCTGGCAATCCAACCCCCCAGCCAAATGTTGTGCTTGTGGAAATGAGCTCTGGAAGTAGTTAAAGGAGTGTTTACAGCACAGTTTGCAAAAGATAAGGAGACAAGATGCTCTTCAAAAGTCGGGAAAGTCTGTCTGACCATACRCTTTTTTTTCTCCTGTTCAACCAAGAGCCACAGAAACATCAAACCAACTTCAGCCAGAAATTCATGCCGGCTTTTTTGGCAAATTTTCAGCGCTAGGGGGTAGCAAGATTGGCTAGCAAAGTCTTGGTCCACTAACATCATATGGCAAAGCTCATAACTGGCCAGAGGTGACAGAAGTTCTCCAAAAATCTTACATACAAGGCAATAAACTTTCCAAGTCTTGCCATTATCACTTAACTAGGYCAACCAGCCTTTATGCACATACACRTATGCAAACYATCAAWTGAGATGGGAAAAACTTGGACTATAACTGTTGTGGAATTGGCAGAAAGGAACTCATGTTGATTTTCTTTTTACTAACAAGATCATCTKCATCTTGGTGGTAAAATATTCCATCAATTGTATTTTCTAAAGAAACAGAATTCCAGTCATTCAAGGCACTGTGCTCAGAARTGAGTGGCAGAAAGGACTTACAATTGTTAAACTGATCTTCCTCCCATTTGTGATCACCTAACTTCCTTGTAACAACTACAGTAATTGCTGCAACAAAAGAACAGCTGCTTTAAATACATTTTGGCTAGCCTTTGCTACAGTTGGGAAGGTGAATGGTGGAGGATGACCTTTTCCTTGCATCCAGTCTCCAGAAATTCTACCTGGACTGCTGACAAGCACTCAGCCATAAGAGCCTTCTCTGTGCATCTCAATGAAAATTTCAGAAGTTATAAAACTCATCAAGGGAAAAAAAGTATCTCTTACAACAATGCTTCATGCTTGTAAAAACGTAGAAAACTGCTATTATAGTAAGGACAGTTGGTATTTTATGTTTATCTTACATTCAACTGAAAGAAAAGATAYACAAACTATCTACTCTTGCAGAGACTTTTTTTTTATAAGTTTGGGGGTTGGGATGGGTTTTTTTACTTGGTATTTGGTTGTTTTGTTGAGGGTTTTTTAACTGAAATAACCCTTGTTCATGTAAAGTATATGGTTGTTTTCCATGTAAAGAAAGATAAATACTTTCCATCTTTTTAAGTCAGCTGCAACTGAAAGAAGCTTAGAAACCAAAACAGAAAAACAACCAAAGAAGAGGAAAACCAACAGATTTCTTTTTAAGGAAAAGTAATGAACTTACCTAAGAGAGGAAAGATTTAAATTTAAGAACTTTGAGCAACATTGCTGGGAAAAAAAAAACAGTCTGTGCATTCATATAATTGTGCTGCAGACAATAAAACGTACATGTAGCAACTATATGCAGATATGTAATCGAGGAAAACTGTGTTATGGAATTAAACAAAGAGATGAAAATTAGCAGCAAATGAAAGGTGGAGCATAACAGAGCCCAGTTTTACACCTAGGGTTCTGACAACATCCTCTAAATAYTCAGAATGCAAGCTCACGGTCCTCAAGAGTGCAGTAAAAAGAACCTGTTTTCATTTCAATGACACAGAACAACTTCTTTAAGGAAACCAAATCACATGCAGAACTGYGAAGGCCCATCAGGTGGCACAGGGGGTTACAGCAAAAAGGGTCCCCTGTTCTCAATGCTCCTTGGTACAGCTTCTACAAAATAAACATTTTTTGTCCCATTTCTCTTACTTTTCCTTTTAACAAATTTACAAATGCTTCGGAAAAGAAAACATGAGATCGCATCTGGTTTGTCTATGGCGCCATTTGTTGCTATACAGAGACTACTTGGAAAAGGTGATGAGTGGTAAGTTGGTGAAAGATATTAATAGAGAAACAACAGACATATTGCTCTCAATGTTGTGCTTAACCCTTTAGTGTTTACATCTTGGTTTCTCCCTCTTCTCTGGGAGGCCCAAGCAGAGGATAATAATTACAACTCCCTGCACAAGCTGCTTTCCCCTCCAGAACATTAACAAATGTCTCCTTTTCACTTCCATGAGCACAGTGTATGCAAAATTACGTTTGGAAGCAGGGAGAAAGCAACTCACTGAAATGGGKTTTTTTCCTTATTCAGATCCTTTAGCAGAACTGAATAACATTTCATACCTTAATAAAAAGGATCATTTGCATGTTCAGTACAAGTCAAACACCATCAAATTTATTTCTTCCTGAAAGTGTAGGCAGACAATGAAGATATTTAAAGGAAAAACTCTGCCTCTCRTGCCCTCTGAGCAGGAGCTGAAGCATGCAAACCACTAAGCACTTACTGTAAAGATAAAACTTTATTGAATGCAAAGAGCACCCCTTCAAGAGCCTTTAATAAAGGGGGAAAAAAGGCCGCATAAAAATGATTTGCAGTTTCCCAATGAGCACATCAATTTACTTAATTAAATATTGCTTTCAAAGTTGCAGTCACAATAGCTCTTGTCCCCTGCCAGTTGCAATAAGAAAGATACATTGAACAAGGATGTCAGCTCAATACTGGCATTGATGTCAATGCCAACTGTCCCAAACCTTGCCAAGTCGCTGACGTTTAAAGCAAGGACTCCCTCATTTTCAGCTCTTTTTAAGGCTTTGTCAAAGTACTGAAATTCTAGAAGTCAAATTCTGTGCATTTTGCAGAGATATACAAGACCTTATGTTTTCAAACAGTAGAAGATCCCTTTACCATTCTGAGGTTTTTTTAATAGAAACAATTTGAAAGTAATTTTCATTTTCATTGGTGCCTACCATATCTTGGTCCCACATTTTATTACATTTAAGCTCAGTTTGTGACCGTGCTCATATTTTCACTCAGATTAACAAAAAAAGTAAGAAAGTCTCCTCTCATCAAAAACACCAGTCACCCTCTGAAATKAATTTCCAGCATTCAAATCACTGTAAAAGTAGGTTTACATCTACTTTTTTTCTTGGTTTCTCATTTCAGCACAGAATGTGGAAACCCAGATGCAATCCCTGAAGTATTTCTGTAGTTTTGCCTGCACCCTCAGTTAACTGCAGTTTACTAATTTTTAGGGGAAGAAACAGTTGTAGTAGTTGTTTTCTCCAAAACAGTCAGTTTTGAGAAACATTGTCATTCTGCACATCCTTGGGCATCAGGATTGAAAGGTAAGGCCACACGAAGAGCAGTGAAGAGAAATATTTTTTTTGTTCCCTTCTCCACTTTCTTCTTTTTCACTTTCAGTGGTAGAAGCATAAAAAGCAGCAACAAGATTTGACCGCTGACATTGGGAGCSAAGCAGGATATGTACACCCCCGAAACCTGTTCCGTTACCACCCTACTTAATGTCACCTGCCACTCCTTCAAAAGAGAAATTGTATTGATGGCATTTCTCATTAGAGGGTGCTCAGCCCAGGCTCTTGGTGAGCCCAGTCTTGGTGGTTGTAGACTTTTAAGGTGAGATGCATAAATAATCGGTCACTGACACTGCCTAATCGCTCTTTGTTGTCAACTTCATTCCTGAGGCAACTGCACTTAACTCTGGCATACTGAAGACATGCAGCTAAGATTCACATCTTCCCAATCTTAAATTGTCAAGTTTTCCCCTTGACATTCTCATAATCCACTCTGCATTCTGTTTAAAGTCAAATCAATAGAGAGCATACACAAAGCAGAAATCTTTCCCCTTCTTAAGTTTTATTCAAGGACTCTTCCTTTCCCTCTTTTTATTTTTTAAGAAATCTTTCCTAAGTCCTACTTTAAGACCTAATACCAGACAAGTGACCTTATTATTTGCTTGGGCATAAGCAACATTATTTTATATTGTAAGATCTAATCCATATTTGGAAATTTATATTTTAGGACACATCACTCGTAACTTTTTTTAGAAAATAGGAGGAGCAACCTCCCAAAAATCATGACATGTCAAGACTGTTTTATAGTCAATTACATTTTAGTTAAACAAAAACACATACTATCTCCAGTAATAACCCACCATTAATAAAAGGGAGTTTAAAAAAGCCCAGAATCTAGTCCTGAATTCCTGTGACACAAACACATTGAAACATATTTAAAACAATATTTTCACTCATTTGAAATAGCAGCTTATGCTCGTAGTTTTATTATCTGTCTTGGAGTTAGTTTTTTAAGCAAAGTTAGGTGCTTCAATTCCAAATGTTTAATCTAAATACTTTCTCAGGATTGGAATAAACGTCACTGTGGTACAGAGGCATAGGAAGGGAGAGAATAAAAAATCTGTTACTCCTCACTGTCTTCAGAAGGAGCAGAGTGCTGAACACCTTGCAAGCCTGAGTTTWGCATTTTAATTAAATTACAAAAGTAATTTAATTTAAAATTACWAAAGTGTTTTACAGAACACAAAATACAATAACTGAATGTCTTCATGATTCCCTAGTGCATAACTTGCACATTGCATGTTCCTTCCATTGCTTTGTCCAGGCCTCCAAAGCCTCAGAGAGACTGTTGCACCATTTCTKGAGGCATTTGTCCCAATATTTCAATGGCAAACCAAATAAGAGGCAAAGAATAAAAGGGACTATAACAGCAGAGGGTGATTTTCTCTGTTGTGTAACATCGCAGCTTGAAATGACAATGAAATCAGTCATACAGAAAAAAAGCAAACTTATAAATCACATTGCATGTAAAAATGCTGCATATTTTTAAAGTACTCCGCATTATGCCAGTGAACTCATGAGCCAGTTTTAAGCGACTCCCACGACGAAGTTTTGCCCACAGAACCAAAGCAGCTGGATGAACAAATGTGGGAATGAAGGACCAAGTGTTAAGTCTTTGAACTTACAGATGTGAGCTTGGTGCCATCAGCAGTCTGAGCATCATCTGGTAGGTATATTGGGGTCTCTTTACTGTTATGTTTTTGCCACTTTCCTGCCATGATGACTAACATCTGACTGATATATTATTTTGCAAAGAGAAACAGAAATCATTCTCATCCTGATTGCCTAGCTAGCATACCCATTGCTCAAATCGTGGTTTTGCTTCCAGAGTTCTTTCTTGTATTTTCTACCAGCAACTAAGAGAYCATTTCTATGTTTCTCTTTTACAAGCAGAAGTCTTTCCATAAGTCATGAAATCTGCTTTTTTTCCCCCTCTGAGATCTACATATAGCTCAATAGATCCTCACATGTGGCACTGCACCATTTATTTAATCCTGGAAAACTGCCCTTTACTGCACACTGAAACAGAAAAATACTACTAATAGCGTTTATTCAGTTTAGTGCAATTGGTCACTATAACTCACAGAGTATTCATGTGCCCCAAGCACTGTTCACGTGCAATCCAAATGCGCTGTGCAACATGCTGGAAGGCAGCAGCTCAYTGCACAGTTGTGGAGAAAGAATGTAGTGACTCAGGACAAAAGCCCAGCTCTCCCAGAAAATGCTGCSTGCTCTTGAATGTTTACACAGAGCAGGCAAACCTTTTCTGCTTGGCTGTTTCCAAGGACACGTCAGATGACCTCATGCCACGGCAGAAGCCAGAATTTTGCTCCTGTTCTTCCAAAGGGTAAAAGGCTTGAATCAACCACTGGTACAGGTCCTGAAATCCACAGGAGCCTGCATTTTTTCAAACCTAAAACCCAGAGGCTTTCAAGGAGCAGAGGTGTCTCCACACACACTTTAAAAACAACAAGGAAAAACCCCTAGCTCTTTCAGCATAAGCTGCTCTTGAGAGCTCTACATTGTGCTACAGCTTTTCATTCATCCTTCTTGTTTCTACCAAGTAAGGATGAGTAATGTGCTATTGTGATGCACTTTTCTCAGAAATGTGGCCAGCTGAGAGTGCTTCCACTGTAGTTCCACGGATGTTTAACATTAAAAAGGAGTGCTCAGGCAGGCAATGGGTAAGTCATTACACCCCTCTTTAAAACAACAGCGCCTATGCATAAACCATGCTCTCATGCAAATCTCTCATGCACGGATTGGTGAACTCTTCCAGCATCAGGAAGATTTCCCTAGCCATCCCATACGTCCCATAGCTGTAAAAGTGGCAGCACTTGACCACCACAGGAAGCACAGAGTTTGTCTACAACAGCTTAAGGGGGCTGGTGGCATTCCTCAACCCTCTGTCTGTCCTGTCAGGTTGTTACAGTTTGCCCAGGAAGTCTAGAAGGGACGAACATCTTCAAAATCGTTCATCCTATGCCAAGTAATGCTCTTCCAGCTCAGCTTCCTTAMCCACCTGGGAAGGAATGTACTCCTTTATGACATAAAATCAGTATTAATGATCCTATATATGACCTCAGCATAAAACCACTGACTTCAGTTGGGTCAGAGTTTTACTCCTTACCCCTACAGAACTGCTGAATATTCATTTTAGTCCCTCAGATAAAAAGATCAAATAATGCCCCAGAGCACAAGCAATAATGAAGACAGCATTGTTTTGCTATGAGACTACTTCAAATAATTCCTTGAAAATCTGACTCTTAAGCACAATTATCATGTTTCTGGACATCATGGATGAGGCCATGTGTGATGCTTAGCATAGACTCTGCTTCAACAACTTTTACTAAATTTAAATTTTTCAGTGTGAACAATATTTAGCTTTGACAGAAAATTGTAACCAATATTTAGCCAATTGTAGCCAATATTTAGCTTTGACAGAAAATTCTAACAGGTTTTTAAACGATTTTCAGCCCAGAATAATGACTTTTCTGGAACACAAGATATGAAAACATTTATTTTTAAGATTGCCAGCYATCCCAAAATCCAGCCAGTCTTTTCAACTGACTGTGTAGGTCAGTAAAATTTGTTGAAGCACAAGCTGTTAGGTATTATTTTAGATTTCAAGGCCTACAATTTTCACTTTTTCTGGCAAAAGAGTCCTTGTATTTCTATTTGAGAAGACTTGYAGTTTCAAACTCAGCTCTCAAACTGGGTGAGTCAATGCAGAAAAAGCCTCCTTACTTTTGACTGTGACATTCACACGGGCCTACAGTTATCTGCACAAAAAGGTTACTAAAAGAGCATTTTTGAATAGCAGTACTAGATATTCCTAAATGCATTGCTCAGCCATAGTAAATACAATCACTTCATTCATCGCGTCATGGAAAGACAACACTTATTCATGCCTCATTAACCTAAAAACCCTTTGAGCGAGCTTATCATCATTCACTGTGTTTGTGATTTAAAAAAAGAAAATTTTCTTACTCTAACCAAAAGGGCAAWATGCTTCTCTGAATCATGTTATTAAATGATATATGACTCCATCTTATAAGGATGCCTTATAAATCTCCTTACTTATAAAAATTATCAACAAGAGAAATAAAAATGTTAAATTAGACTAAGTTGACTAATWCCCCATGCCCAAGTCAACCATATTCAAGACTGAAAACTATACTATTATGTAACAAGATAAACGTTTTGAAAATCACAGTCTTTCAAACAGCTGGCAATCAGATGTGTTGCTCAGAAAATTGCAATATCTTTTAAACAACGGAAACAAAAGCTTGAAACTCATTCCAAACACAGAACTCAKTTTGTTCTTCCATGATAGAAATTTCCATATAATATTTCACACCTGCCATAAAAAACATTTTTTTCTCACCTCAGTGAAAATTCCTTGAAAGAAGACTTGGAATGTAAAATCCCCTGCACGTATAGATAGAGAACATTTTAACAGCAGAAAGAGTTTCATTCCAACTCTCTAGACTTTAAAAATAGAAATTTATAGCAAGATCCTCTTAATAGTATGTCAACTGTGTCATGCATTTATCTGACACTTATTTGATACTATTTTTTGCTGCAAATAAATAAATCCAGTAATACAAACTTTGATTTGGGTGCCTTYTTTTYTTTCTTTCTTTTTTTCTTTCCCACCTAAAAATTTCAATCTGAAGTAGGAAGGTGCTAAGACATATAGAAACTAGTTGCTTATCTGGTCCTTGTTTGACAGAATTTCACTGATTTCTCTTGTGGCAACACAGAGAAAGTTAAGGACAAATTATTTAATAATGATCTTAGCTAAAGAGACTATAAGTTTGAAAAAGCTCTTAMCATTCAGCTTGCTGAACAAACATACAACTGCTCCCTTCATGGGCTAACACTTGTCTGAAAGAGAATGCCATTGCTGAGAAGAAAAAAGGGAATCTATTTGCTTTATTTCCCCGTATAATTTCATTAAAGGGAATTAAATCATCCCTCTCATCAAGACTATTTGACATAGTTTCCAGTGCAAACAATCCTATGTAGGGCAGGTGAAAAGGTGGGCATTGCATTAAGCTGTGAAAAAAAAAAAAAGTTAATTGTCCTGCTTTTTCTTCTCCATGACTGACTTGGTACACAGCAATTTTCTAATGCTGTTGCTAACAATAGCAGACAGGAGGAGTACAGTTCAGCCTCGTTTATGCTTAGGAAGAGGAGCACTGACTTCCCACAATTACTCTTTGAATTCAGCATCAAGCCAAAGGAGCTGCAGGGGAAAYAATGATGGCTTCCATGTGCATAAGAATATTATTTCTCTCCTTTGAGGAGCTTGTCACTAGACAATCCCATAACATAAAGGAGATTTTGAGAGAAAAGAAAAAGATTTTCTCTGAGATCTTACAAGATCTGTATCTAGTGAATAAAAGCAACATTACAGTTGTACTACGTTTATCACCATGGAATAATTTTTCTCAAAGAGGTYCTTGCTGTTTGCAGACAGAAATTTAGGTAGAAAATCAGAAAACTGGAGAGGTTAACAAACAGAAATCCTGCAGGCATTTCTTGAACTGGTCTTGGCACTTGTAGATGCCTTGTTTAACACTGAATCCATCTTGTACCACACCTGAGAACTGAATGAGTGTAGCATGCTGTCCTACATCCACCAGAGATGCAGGRAAAGGGATGGGTCCCTTTTCTCACAGAAAAGCCAGTAGATCTGCTCAGGCACAGTCCTGAGCCACAGCACCCAGCAATTTCTTTCCCACTCTGCCACAACACAGAGTGCTGGCTGAAGGAAAAAAAAAA